>NC_051185.1:86734151-87034151 GCF_013339695.2 Rhipicephalus sanguineus | reverse complement strand
TAGTACAGTAATAAGGGGCGTCGTATTACTGTAATATACACCTTAGCACCTTAGCAAACGATGGGCCCAGCTGTGCACGCTTTGTGGGCATGCGCTTACCCTTGCCTTGTTTGCAACTCGACTCTTGTCGTACGGCGCTCACGCGCTGACAAGTCCGCGCTCGCGCGCGCTAGTTATAGATTTGGGCGGCTGTACTGTACGTCGAGTCGTGCAGCACGTGCGCCATGAATTCAAGGCCTGACTTGCGTATGGTTTCCTGGCCTCTCTCAAGCTGCACACCGCTGCTTTTAGCCTTAAGCAACATTCTAAATGTCTTAGCAAAAATTGAGAATATTCATTTTGAATTGACCGAAAGGCAGAAAAAGAAAGAAAGCGCACGCATAAACAGAAACGTCACATAGAGTTGTTCGATGAGGCTGCTTGACAGGAACAACTTAAGTAGCGCCTCCTTCACTTTCTAACATGAAATCCATTTAAGCCTGCGAACGATGAGCGTCTACGTCTATACTACGAAAGTGTCCGGTCATCGGTGTATGCCAGCGCTGTCGTTAGCGAATGTATCCGGCTGTTGTAGTGAATATAATTTTAAAAGTCGTGATCTGATGGTTTCCTCGGTGCGACTGTCGTCGTGCCCAGGCTTAGCTCTCAGCGATTTCGAACTCAAATATATTTCTGAATGATACGTCAAGCGACAGTCGGCCTCGGTTCCGGGTACCCCTGATAAATTGCGGAGTCTTCGGTCGGTGCATAAGGTTTTGCCATAGTAAACCATAGTAAACTTGGGCCGCGTCACAACGCGCAAGAATGTTGAATTTTCGTGGCTGTATCCGTACTGTAGACAGGAAGGTGGACTCTTGCGCTTAAGACCACCATGTGCACAGGTCAGAAAAAAATGTGGAGCTCAATCAGACTTACTCAAGAAATATATTTTGTGCTTAGGGCTCACTCAAACTCAGAGTCACGAAAATTTTGCTCAACCGGACTCACTCGAACTCAAACTCAACAAAAAACTCATCAGGGAGTTTGCCGACCTGTCACCATATGTGTCAGTGTGCAGCACTGTTGAAAGACACTCGTGAATATTGGTACGAAAGCCTTTGCCGGATTTACTTTGTAGTCTTTTATTTATACTTCTTGAGCATGCATCAAGGCAATCAATTATGGTGGAAACCTAGGACAAATACGCTGGAAGTTGTCGTGGCTGTAGCTTGTTAAAAATACATAGAAAAATGCAGCTAAGGTGACCTCGACGTCCAGCACTAGGACACCGGCAAAACAAACGGATGCCTATATACGCCGTTTTCGCCAGACGGGCTGTCTGGCAGCCTTTTTTTAAGAGGCGCTGTCGAGGTGACAAACGTCCGCGTTCCTCAAATAGGCAGAGCAGGACGTTGCAACAGACGCGTTCGTGCGTAGCGGATGCGACGCGAGAGTCATGCCTCGGCTGATGTCGCCTAAAGCGGAGACAAGCGTGCAGCCGAAGGCCTTGCACCGTACATATTTTCCGATATGGGTGAAATATCGGCAACAGACGCACTATGTCAAGCAAAAGGAGGAAAATAATGATAAATTCATAGCGACATATGTGTCAACGTACAGTGCATGTGAACGTGCCAAGGAACAGGCGATAGAGTAAAGGCCGGGACGCTAACCATTCTCGAAAAACTGGTATGCTGTCCCACACTGGGGCAGGAGATGAGGAGTTTGAGAGTTAGATGTAGAGAGAGAGAGAGAGAAAGAGGGAGGGGGGAGAGAGGTAGAGTGGGAGCACACTCACACAAAAATTCACACTCCTCACAGTCACAATATAACTATTTTAGAATTGTTACCCCGAAAAGCCATCGCTTAATTATGAAGGCGACGAAATTATTGCTGAAATTCTGGACGACTACATACATGCACTGGCGTTTAGTGATCGTACCAAGATTCTTGTATACCGTATATATTGTGATCTAAGCTGCCTATGACCATCTGTTTCTTGTAGCCTCTTTAGATATACTTCCAGAGGAACTATAGTGTAACATCCACCGGCCATCGCCATATTGTGATGCGGGAAAAAACAAGTATTTTAGCCAGTTTTGTAGGTGTTTCTTTGATAAGGTCAGTCGTACGGGAAGTTTTCAAGCATGCTGCAACCTGAGCCCGGGTCATCAAACTGCAGGACATTGAATAAAAGTTTTTACCAACCAAAACTACAACTGCACGGAAAGTCCGCCGAAAATATATGGTACAATACGTATTTAGAGAAAATGAGATAACCGCGCATTATGAGCGGTTTCCACGTGGTGACTCCTCAGTTGAGGAATTATTTTTTATTTTATTTTTTTATCGCAATCTGACAGCTTTATTTTTATGTATGCGGGCTGTCTTGGTATTGCTTCATGATCGTTTGCGGACAATCGTATTCTATACTCATGCGTCCATCGTGCCATCGACGATGCTTTAGATTTCCCGGGAGGCAGATAGGAAGGGCTTATATTACGCGCTTCACCAGGCGTACTTCGCAGTGGCTTTATGACGAATATTAAAGGTCTCACGTGAAAATGCCGGTGCACTTTATATCTTAGTAAAGCGTCCAACCAGGCACGTTCTCTGTGTTTTCGGAAGTTTCGCGTTCCATGTTACTAAAGAGTTGTTAATGTCCTAACGAATGTATGTTAGCTTTTTCCGACGTCATTGCAAGGGTGAATCACTTTCTTCGACGTATCTTCACTCTCATCGATGTCGATAGCGTATGGGTCTCAGGGCAAGTGCTCGCGCAGATCTGCCGAGTGTTGTGGTATTTTGTGATTGATTTCCCGAGTAATATCACAGTCATAATCGGCATATAAACAGTAGTCATAATCAATTACAGTCGGTATACTTATTCGCTACGAACCAAGATTGATATCTTTTACTGACTAGGCGTGGCTGCCACACACATTTATGGTACAATAAAACAAAGATATAATTTAAAAAAAAAATGTGCTACTCTTCGATAAATTAATGACCCACACTTCGCTTGCCCACGTAGGCTATTTCTCAAAATGAATTTGCAGTTCAAGTAGAAAGCCTGTTGCTTTCCCCAATGCGGTAATGGTTGGCACTCTAAAATTGACACTTCCAAGAAACACAGCCATTCAGCAGAGAATAGCCGAAGAAAGACTACGAATTGAAGGCAATTTTTAACAGGCTTGTTAGAACTCCTCGTGCAAAAGCGACCGTCTCCATTCTTTTACCCACTGGCCGGATGGTTTGTTTGAAACAAGGTCCAAGACGTATACAGTTTACTGCCTGCACGTAATTTCTTAAAGGGGCCATGACACGGTCCCCAAAAGATTTGTGGTTTTTCAGCGAAAACTTGAAGTAGAGGGTCTGTTATGCTTATGCGGATTTCAAAAGTGGGCCGTAAAAGACTATTTCAGCGCAAAACAAGACTTGGAAGTCGCCGGCTGTAAAGCCCGCCCACCGCCGGCGACCGCCATTTTGCTATGGCGCGTGTGACGACACGTGCAGCATGGAACGGAGCCGTCGTCTTCGACCAAAGTGTCAGCCGCTGCAAATCGTCAGATTTCAGTGCCAAGCTGAAGAAAGCTCAAAAATATCTCGATATCACGTGCAGCTGACCACGGAACAATATCGTTCGCCGCAATGCAGAGGCTTTCACAGCTAGCTGCTTGTTACGTCACGGCTCGCGAGTGCACCAGTGTTGCCCGACTCTCGGGCTGCTGGCGTGTTTATAAAAATATTCGATTATAAATTAGGTGCTCGACGAAATGCGCTAAAATTTCGTCAGCTCAGTTGTGAATGCACAAGGATTAAACCACATAACACAGATTATGATGGAAAATTGGGTGTCATGGCCCCTTTAAAAATTATTGTATGGGATGGGCTCCCCGAAGTGTTGTACCACAATGCAGGATTTCAACGATCTGCAACGGTGACTTATGCTCCGACCGATTCCACGACTCCGTGTCAGCGGGGCATGTCAGCGACACGGGCTGAGATGGTTGCAGCTACAGGCCATAAACAGGGCGTGTTTCCCCGGCGTTGATGCCATACAAGCATACGCATAAGCACCGTGCGCTGCCGTCCTCCTTACTAGATACGCGGGGGTCGCTAGCTCCGGCCCCACCCTGTTCTGAACGATCCGTAATTTGGTATTGCGCTCGGCTGTCCACTGGACATCCCTCGGTACTGGAGAGGGAGGGAAGGACGCGGGAATGACTGCTCGTTATTCTCGCTATATTATAGCGGGTGCTACGGCCCATTTCAGCTCGCGGAACGTAATCGTCGAGCGCGTGCAGACGCATAAGCACCATGTCCGAGTCAAGTAGGTCTACCGAGACGGATGTTAGTAGCCTATACATATATGCAGTGAAACACGCGAATATGGTTGTGCCGGCTGTCGTATGTGCACGTTGGAGCCTCGATTTATGAGATGGTGTCGGGGGAATCCAGGTCGCGCACGTTTGCGCTTCTTTATGGCTTCTTTACTTTGTTTTAGCATCGGAACTTGTATATGGAAACATCGCCTCCTTCATCTTCACCAGATATCGTGGATGCAAGAAAGAAAGATGTATCATCGCGAAGACTTGCAACTAGCTTTGCTTGGACAGATGTCTCTACGTCGGGTGTGTATATTGTACATCTCTGCAGCATTTTGGCTAGTTATAAGTACACACGCAGAACGCAAAAATAAGCAATACATTCGCTGAAGTTCGGATATGATGGTATTCATATGGGATATGTGGCGTGCAAAGGCGCATGATATTGATAAATATATTTTTTTCGTGGAGAAATAAAACTTAAAAGCGATATTTCTTATTCTCCGTACATTATGTTTTTAACCCGTCACTGTGGTCTAGTGGTTATGGTTCCCAACTGCTGACCCGAAGGTCGCGGATCGAATCCCGGCCTTGGCTGCCGCATTTCGATGGAGGCAAAAATGCTAGAGGCCCGTGTGCATAGATTTAGTTGCACGTTAAAGAACGCCAGGTGGTCGATATTTTCAAGAGCCCTCCATATACGGCCTTTCTCATAATCGTATCGTGGTTTTGGGACGTTAAACGTTAACAATTATTATATTCTCAGCACATTTTATAAGCTAAAAAGCTCATCGAGATATGAACGTGTACCAAAACGTACATTCTTTCGTGTTTTGTAATGCTGCTCGCGTCAAAACGTCGAAAGCGTGCGAGTCTGCGCTCCACGTGTTGCAAAACATATTCATTCTTTCAGGTCAAGAAGTGTTGACATCATGATTTCGATCAGTCACCTTTAACCCCGTCTGGTTTGCGGCTATTTCAACATGTGTTGTTTGATACGGTCTGAAAGGATTGGTCAACGTCACGGACGTGCATTGAAGCGACGACCGGTTTAACGTATAGTACACGGACTGCTGTTGAGTTATCATCACACGTCTGGCGACATCGGCCTTGTGTTGACCTTGCTACGCATCTCGAGAAATGTTTCCCAGTACCATGACTTGAAGCTTTGCGACTGTAAGCTCCACATTTAGTTTGCAGCGGCCGCATTTCGACGGATGCGAAATACTAGAGGCCCGCGTGCTT
Source organism: Rhipicephalus sanguineus (assembly GCF_013339695.2). Classification (NCBI taxonomy): domain Eukaryota; kingdom Metazoa; phylum Arthropoda; class Arachnida; order Ixodida; family Ixodidae; genus Rhipicephalus; species Rhipicephalus sanguineus. Next base: position 87,028,599 of record NC_051185.1, on the reverse strand, counting down.
AGATTTAGGTGCTCGTTAAAGAAACCCGGGTGGTCGAAATTTCCGGGGCCCTCCACTACGGCTTCTCTCATAATCAGATCGTGGTTTTGGGGGATTGAAACCCCAACAGTTATTATTAGGAGAATTTGGCTTGTGGGGAAAATACAGAGGTAGCTTTTATTGCAAGCTTTGCTCATTTAAAACGCTCGCTTCAATGCTGGCAGGAATCGGTGTGGCAACGCCAAGTGAAAGTGGCATTTTGTCAGCAATGTGCGATCAGACAATATCGACAACTGCTATCAGGGCTGTTAGAGGTTTTCCTAATAGTACAGGACCGGAAACCAGACTCTAGCGATACCGCTATGTTACGTGGTTGTAGTGTATACGCATAACTTGTTCCTCTACCCGTCATCACTACTTTTTTCCCCTTTTTGCCATTTTCACCTGCGCAGAGTAGCAGGCTAGAGAGCGCACTAGCTCAGGCCGACCTCTCTGCCTTCCAATGAATCGCCTCTCTCACTCTTGCGCATTTAATAATATTGCAAGGACACTTATTCTCGTATAAATTACGGTGCTCAGACTCTAATCCTATTGCCTAAAGTATTAAAATTTTTCACACATGCTATACCTATGCAAATACCATTCCAAAGTTTGAATTTGAATGTCTTAAGCCGAGTGACGATGCTTTAGCAATATCTAGAAAGGATTTGCAATTATGTATGATATCAAAATTGATCGACTGATATGACTTCGTGTATATACCCTTAGCGTATTCAAACTGCCCCAGGGGTTAAAACGAAAACTATTTAAGTTCAGTTTTGTTTCATGGCAATGTTTCCACCCTGTCCGTGTTGATCTCACAGTGTCATTGAAATAAACTCCAAGTTGTACGCTAAAGGAGCCAAAAAGTATTCTAAAAAAAACAAAGAAGAGTTGTAAAAGCAACAAGGTTGACGGCGATGTAGACGTTTGTGGCAAGGGATGTTTTCTATGTCATTGCATACCTTTTCTGCGCGTATGTCTCATTACAGATGCACTGAAATCGGCAGTCGCATATATTTCGAATTTGCGAACACTACCGCATTCGCCTTTCGAATCAATCTGAAGGCAAGCAAAACGCAATACCCGGGGTTTGCTACTTTTGCACTGGAAACCGTAGGCTCATTAGTCAAATGTATGTTTCCAATGCCATAGAGCAAGGTAAATGAAAAAGAGTGTGAACTACATAGATCGGGTGCGTCCTTCGCGACCTCCAATGTTTCTTCTACGGCACCTTGTTACCTTTATTGTTCCGCCAGCGGGGAAGCAATTCGACACTTTCTTTCGCAAATCTGGGCAGCCCTGTTGGTATAGTGCCATTGTTACGCGTTCCGCGGACGACTGCTGGAAGGAGCAAAGAAATAAAGAAATACAGATGAGCATAATGGCAGGAACAGAGATGTGGGGTGGTATCGGAATTGCAAATTGGGAACCGCGAGGCTCCCGGCGGCATCACTCCGTGGCCTCCTGCGGAGCGCGCCCCGCTGCCACAGCTACTTTCTTTTGTCTATACACACACACGCACGTGCCTTTTGTTTCGTACCGCGCCTTTTGCTTCATTTGTACCTCGACAACGGAAGCCTGAGTGGGAAAACCGAACAGGCGGGTTGTAGGAGAGGAGGCAGAACAAGAAATCTGGTGCGAGTGAGTTTGGTAGTGGAAAGGGCGGGCTAGTAGTACCAACAAACGGTGCTGTACTGGACTCGGGAGAAAGTGAGAATCGTTTGCTGCAAGCCTGACCCTTCACCTTCGCGCGTCCTTGTGTTTTTTTTGTGCTTGCGCGTGTGTACATTGGCATCGGTAGAGTACGCGCGTGAGGTGTCTTTATTTATGCCCGCATCGGAGAGGGAAGGAGGGGGAGTAACCGGCTTGGCTTCGGTCCAGCGTTCTGCTGGCATCCCGGATGCAGAGTGCCGCGCCGGTCAGACAAGGCGCCGTCCCTTCTAGCACGTACGTCCTCCGCGGTCTGGGCCGATCTTCACCTCTCTTTTGCGTATGCCGCTTCTTCTTCATTGTCTTGTTTATCGGACTTTCCACTCTCTCGGCACTCGCGTCGAATCTCGCCCGCTTCACGCAAGACTCCCCCGCAGCGAGCTCTGCACTCCACGGCACCCAGTGTATGTTGTAGTTGAAGTCGAGACCACAGGAGGGAGGGGCGGGGGATGGATGTGAGATGGTTTGCCGTGGGAAAGAAGGCATCCTGCGGTGCGAGACGGGAAAATGCGGAACGGGTTTTTCGGTTGGTCCGACGCTTAACCATGTACTTGTCCGCGCTTAGTCTTCTTATCTAGTGTTCACTTTCTTCGCGTAACCGGATGCACACATCTATAGACCTCTCTGCGGGAGCCTGACGCACTTCTTTTTCTATTTCCGAAAGCATTGAGGTTTTCCTAATTTGTTTCTCTTTTTGTTCCTTGCTTCAGTATAATCAGTCGGCTGTATTCCTTTTGCTGGTATATCATTCGTAAGTTTTCTTCATAGAACTCTCTAGAACACCATCTATTATCCTGGCCTCTCTTCTTTTTCTTCGCGTGTTTCATCGCTCTGTCCAGTGATAGAGCCTAGTAACGCTTTGTATATGAATTCATGAACACCACAACGATGTAGTAAAGGTCAATGATTCATAAGTTCACGAATAATATTCAGCGCTTTAGTAACTTGAGGCCTGGTCTCGGCTTAACAATCTTACTTACGTTAGCGACAGAATTCGACTGCTGAGGCCGGGATCGAACAAGCGACTTTTTCGTGAGCCCTGCTCAGACAAGGAAGGAGATGAGCATCGGACGTTGCCCCATAGTAGAGAATTGGTGACGCACTCATAGACCTTGGTCGATGCAGGTGACATATTTGCAGTGTAAGATTCAACGGCCCCGAGGTTCTCTTGCTATGCCATTTTCTATTTCGAATTCATTTATTATTACGGCGACCAATCCGTGGCTTAGCCTTTTCAGTTCGTTTGAGACATTTCCACGATAAGTATAATATCAAGCAGACTAAAAGGGACGCATTATGCGCTGCTCTTAAAAGTACGACTAGTTTGTCGGTACAGATTAGGAAAGAACTCGTAAGCACCGAGAGAATTCACGTAAACTCAAATTTTGAGCGCCACATTTGGGCATTTCAGATGTTTCAATTGATAAGGTTTGTGGAATTAGTGGGTCTTCACTGCATATCTTGTTAGAGATTCGTGAAGAACGCATTTAATCTTTCTTTTTTTTTTTGATAACTTGCAGTTCTTTGGGAATTCATTCTTCTGAACTCAAGATGTAAACTTAAATTTCCTACCCTTATGTTGCATCTGCCTAAACCTCCTCTCGCAAACAGCATGAGTGCCATAAATATCGGTTGTGTGATTGATTACCTAATAAAAGAATTGCGGTTTTGATTTTGACGCCGGCTATCGATGTAGTACTTCAGTCAAAAGTTGCGTTTGGAGTCACCACAGTTTGTTTGTCTCAACTGTGGGCAGAACAAAGCCGTTGAAGCTCAAAGTATTTCGTGGACCAACCAAAAACCTAACTGTAGCCGGAATATCATCCTTATGTGATCAGCAATACATCTGCTTCATCGGCAATATGACAGATTGTCTATGTAGTACTTGAGGTAAAATTTTCATTTAGAGCCACGACAATCTGCTTGACTCAACTGTGGGAACTACAGTGAATCGAACAAAGTCCTTCAAGCTCGTGGTATTGCCCAGACCAAGGAACAAAGTTCGCTGTAGCAGGAACATAATCTTTGGGTGAGCAATACAGTTGCTTCATCTCCAATATGATCTGCTACAGCGCGACCCGAAACGAGCCCGTTAACAAAAACAGCGCTTTTCCTGCGCTGCTAGTTCAGCTGTTGATCTTATGGAGTAACACGGTGTACTGGGCGAGCTGGTATGGGTTCATAGCGAGACGTCGCGCGAAGAAAACTGTCGCTTTTGTTTGCGTTCATACTTCAGCCGCGTTGTTTCAGCGTACACATAGCAGCAACAGTGACTGCGCGAAGTGCATCGAGCCCTTTATTTCGGGGACGAGAAACAAGGGTAGTTGTTCGATCCTCACTCCTCTTGCGGCATCGCTGGCGCCCCTTTTTCCGCCCAATATCCGAGCAGCAACTCTTGCGTGAAAAAAAAAAAAAAACATCAGGAAAAAAGAAGAGCGCATAGCTACAACGAGGACGTTATACGAGTACGCAGTTTCCTCGTTAGCGGCTGTTGCCAGCTCCAAGGATGGCGCCCATTGTTTGCCCCGCGGTTGTGTATAAGAGAAGAACCCAGTAGTGAACAGGATGCTCGTTAGAGCAAGTGCGTCGGAAGAAGGATGGAAATAACTGGTTCAAGGGGGCGGCAGATGGTGGGTGTGAGTTCGTTTCATTTTTACGCGCCCGACTGGAAACTCCCGGAGAAAAATAGCTCGCGTGCCTTCGCACGTGCTCAATTCTTAGTTCAGTTTTGACGACCCATCACAGCCATATGTACTATGCGTGAAGGCTAAACGTAATAGTATAGGAGACGAAATATGAGAATTTTGATGTTGTGAAAAGTATCGAATGCCGGGCGAGTTGGTACTGTTTAATTAAGCGGGAAGGCGCCGAAGACATGGGGCAGAAGCGTTAAATGACCACAAGGGCGCAAACTGACAGCTACGTGCATATACAGGGTTCTACGGTCAGAAGCACAAAATATAAAGCATAACACCAGCGCAACAAAAATAGCTCAGGTTTAACTCTCGTGCACTTGGAGAGACGAGCCGACGAGCTTAGTGAGCAAGCGCCTCGTTTCGATTATATAACGCGTGTAACTCCGCTTGCGTTCTCTGTAGACTCGTGCAAAATTTAGACGATACAACTAAATTTCGACCTCTGGGTAGTTTAGGGGCACCTAAAACCTTCGTCTGGTGACGTGGTACCGCAGCGGCCAGGACCCGAGCGAGCGCTGCTGCGACCATAGGTCGTCAAACTCACCCATGAGTCGACTCACGCGTACTCGCCCAGACTCAAATCGGGCCGTGAGTCTGAGTCTAAGTGAATCCGGGTGAGTAATATTTTGGTGAGTCTGAGTCCGAGTGAGCCCTACAAGCGCAAAATATATGCCTTGAGTGGGTATGAGTGAGCTCCACCTTTTCTTGCCGACCTATGGTCCTATCTACTAACTTCGGCATTACTATCAGCCTTACGATGACTCACGTTTATACTATCGTCTACTCACGCATACTTCAAAGCACTAACGTTCATACGCCACCTCAATAGTTATACAGATCAGAGGCGTGAGTTAAGGGGGGGAGGGGGGTGCCTTGGCTTCTCCCCGCAAACGCTTTCAGCAGAAGTTCCTGGTAAAAATATCTCGTGTGAGTTGCTTATTTCATAAAAATATCATTGCTGATTTGACACCACTAATAGCATTTATTTGAAGGTACAATATCGAAAGGCGTACCCTAGAGCACCGATTACATTGGCGTTAAAGAGCATTAGCGCCATGATCGAGAGAGCTAATTTTACGCTAACGGACTCACGAGTCGACTCACTCAGGCTCACTCAGGCTCAGGTCAAGCCCCTGAGTCTGAGTGAGTCCGGCTGAGTAATGTGTTGGTGGCTTTGAGTGCGAGTGAGTCCAGTTGAGAAAAATTTTCGTGAATCTGAGTCCGAGTGAGTCCGGCTGAGGAAAATATTCGTGAGTCTGAGTCCGAGTGAGCCCTCCGAGCAAAATATATTTCTTGAGTGAGTCTGAGTGAGCCGCACTTTTTCTGCCGTTCTATGGCTGCGACGCCTCTCCGCAGCGGATCACGTGGCGTGACGTCACGCCTGCCCTACTTACGCTTCGGCGGCTCAAGGTCATTGCAACGCGATGAGTCACCTTGTGAGACATGGAGAGGTATTTCTAAAGACCTAAAGATTTTCGCAGGCAGATAAACAACTTCTTACACACGCAGCAACACAAAATGCCTGACAAAACACTTGTCTCCGCAGTGTTGAATTAGTAATACAAAGCTGGTAACTTTAGTACCGTCACAAACACTACTTTACTAGTGCGGTTACTAACTTTATACTCTAGTGAACTACAATTATCCCAATAAGTTTATTTGGTATACGTGCGCTGATGGGATTTTCACATCAAATTGATTTTATTATAAAGGCACAAGCTGAAATAAATAAAGGTGAATTGGTTGGTTGCAAGGGCTCTCGTTAATTGGTTCATAGGGTTTAATGTCCAAAGCGACTAAGGCTACGGGAGAAGCTGCAATGGAAACGACATTGTCTCGTTACAAAAATCAATCAATCAATCAATCAATCAATCAATCAATCAATCAATCAATCAATCAATCAATCAATCAATCAATCAATCAATCAATCGATCAATCAATCAATCGATCAATCAGTCAATCAATCAATTTTTAGTCATTCATAACACACTGTACAAGATAAGGATATACAGAAGGAGGTCCCGTAGTGTAAGCTGAAATGGGACCTCCTATGCAATATAAACATATATTTTATTAGCAACGACAGTAGCAAAAATAGTGAGATTACAAAATTAAATAGTAATGAGATACAGATACAACGAAAAGACGATGTTATCATCAACTATGTGTAATCGGTAATACAAACTATAAATGTAAATAACATCACAAATAGAGAAAAATGAACAGTTTGAGGAGTGAATCACAAGTCGAAAAACCAGGTATGCAGAAGAATGAATGTCACATAACAAGAACTTTTTCAGTTCATGGCGAAAGTTATAGATTTTTTGGATTTTTATTAGAAATGGCAATGTATTCCATAATGATATGGCTGCAAAATGAACTGTTTGTTTGCATAATTAGTTCGCACTTTGGGCACGATGAAGTTGTTAAGCTGCGCGAAACGAGTTGGGTTCGTATTAAGTAAAGGTGATGAAGGAATTAATGACAATGATATTTCATCATTAATTATTTTGAAAGGAAAAGTGGCAAGATTGTATTTTACAAGGGCGGCAACACCGAGATTGTTATTTTCTGGTAGTAACTGTTTAGCATTGTTTGTGGGTGGACTAGACGTGATTAATCTAATTGCCCGGCTCTGATAGATTTGTAACGGTTTTAGGTGAGTAGTGTACGTGGTACTCCAGGAGGTTATGCAGCATTTAATGTGGAAGCGTACAAACGCGAAATGAAGTAAGAGCAGTAGCGGTCGTGAAAAAAATGGACGTGCCCTGATGAGGATGCGTATTCCATGTGATAACTTTTTTTTTCAATGTGTTACATGGTTTTGAAATTTCAAGTTACGGTGGATATTTACGCCTAGGTATAAGCATTCTTCACTTGCTGATAATGAGCGGTTATCAATGAAAATGGGCGGAATACACTGTGGTGATTTATTTTGTGATGAGAACACAAGAAATTTAGTTTTAGAGGGATTAATGGTAAGTCTAATAAGTTTACGCGATCCTACCAAATTATGAAGGTCACTGTTAAGCCGGCATACTACTACTGATTGATATTCGTTAGAATTAATGATTGCGGTGCCGTCAGCGTATAATATGCACTTAGAAAAGGTAACGCATATGGGCAGGTCATTAATATAAAGTGAAAATAGTAAGGGGCCCAAAATTGACCCTTGTAGTACACCTGAATTAATAATTTTAGGTTTAAAATAAGCATTGCATACACTAACAACCTGACACCTGTCACGTAAGTAGTCGCGTATTGCTTATTGCTTATCGCTGCATGCCATTACTTATGCGATCGCGTATTTCTGCATGCGATTACCCTGGCAAATACTCACAACAATGACTACTTCAAATAACGTTGTGCGCATAGAGGCATGAACAAACAATAAGCGAGAACATTCACACACGCACACAGAAGCACATACAGATAATCAAGGGTTTTACGCGACATGCACGTTTAGCAACTTGAAGGCCACGTATACAGCCTTGCTTTGGCGTGGCACAAGTTGTACTGAGCAGCCAAGCATGAACTTAAACATATAATAGATATCCTGGATCCAGGTTCTTAAACCGTACTACTTGCATATACGTGTGCCATGGCGGAGCTCAGTTTTCCAACACAACCAAGAAAATTATAGTTTGCCAAAATTTTCCTTCCACTTTCACAATTACAGCATGACGCACTACGGCCAGTAGAGGTATTAAAGTTTACCGACCCGTCACATACGAAAGCAGCAGCCTTTACTAACCCTCCCACGCTGAGTAGTAAGGAATAGGAAGTAGTAGTAAGTAAGGCCTATATTTCTGCAGTAGTAAAATGTTAGCGATAGGAGGTGATAAACCCATAGGGGCAGTAAATTGGTGCAACTACTAACTTTTTACTACCCTTTTTTAAGAGGGAAGATAATGCGAAATTCGAGGCAACATACAATTTCGAAATCATGTCTTAATGAAAGCATGAACCTAAAAATTCTGGTATCAACCATCCAATGGTGACTGTGTACGTTTAACGCCAACTGGAACCGACAACAGTAAGTTTACGAGAAATTGAAAAACAAATAAAGGAAACATGCAATGCGACAGAAGCTTAATGCTCGCATGAAAATGGCGCCTCATCTTCCGGAGGGCTACATAATTTACCCTACTCAGTGTGGAAATCATGAACCACAGAAAAAGCAAATATTTTTATAGTACGACTTGCGGTCGTCAAGAAGTGTCAAATTTTTCAGAAGGCACTAAAGCTGCTGCTCGCAACCCTCTGGCTTTTGGAGATCGCAGTCCCTGAGCGAACATAGGCGTCTTAGCTCTCGTTGTGCCTAAATATAAGAACAAAACGGTCTACGTCGATTTGACCAGTGCGTGTTCTGTATCGCGCGTCGTACGTTATGCAGTATGACTGCTAGCTTCTGCTTGTGTCTGCAGATGCCACCGGAGGTTTCTGTTAAGCTTCACTAATTACGTGATCAGTTCATGGATATATTCCTTCCTTGCTCAAGAAGAGTGCTTACGCAAAGTTTCATGTGACCGTGAAACGTCGCATTCTATTTTTGCATCGTCGCTCAACTAAAGCAATAAGTCGCTTTATAAATAAAAACGTGTCCTCTCAGCAGTAGTTGAATATACGAGAGCCTGCACAATGTCTGTTGGTGTTTGGCAGCACCGCTTGATGTAGACGCACCCACGTTGATGCCTGGTGGCACACCTCCACCACGATGACTTGCTTCCATGAACATTATCAAACCGTTCTGGTAACTGTAGGACTTAACATACATCTGGACACAGCATAAGGTCAATTTCACGCAAAGATGGCCTCATCATGCACATAACAAACACTAACTCGACATGCACTCTTTCAAAACATCGTCATATGAGGAGAGGAAGGGCAAGGTGTGCGCTCCCTATAGTATAGTCGATGCCAGTGCACTCGAAGCTGTAGGCGGCGGAGAAACACCGTTAGTCCATTTGGAAGCGGCCCTACGCCGTTGAGGAGACGTCAGACGCTGACGCGAAAGGCGAATCGCGTAACTGCGTCGAAGCGAATCGAATCGCCATGGACGCCGCATTTCAGCGACCATATAATTTTCTACAATATTGCAGCGAAACCCTTCGCCGCGCTGAGACGACCTAAATGCTCGAAGCCGGTACTCGTTAGTGTGATGATACATTACTCGTGGCCTCCGAGATTGGCTCCGACAACGCGCCGTTGCTAGTGTTGCTCAGGCCGTTGCGTTCGCACGCGGAGAGCGTAGTCAGAGAAAGCGGTGTGACAGCTTGAACAGCGTCGGTTATTGGACGCTGAGCTTCTTTAATGAGCTTGGGCTAAGGTCGCCGTCCCGCGGACTGTTAAAGAGTTAACAGAAGGATCACACCACGGCTGGGCTAGAAACGCGACGGGAAAAGCGACGCGCGTCGTGGCTGTCATTTCTCACGGTTTCGAGCGGGAATGCGGTGTGACAGCCAGGCGAGCGTCGCAGACCTAGGGTGCCTTGATGCGCGTCACACATCGAGGTACACTACGCAGACCTATCTTTAATATGGATGGATGCTATGGGCGAGGCTTGCGCTAAAGTCACCGCCTCGCGGTGTAAGGAGGTGACTAAATTACACTCGTTTTGGAAATCAGGCGAACGATACGGCCGTAGCAACTATACAACATCGCAACGGTGCAAAGTCCCGTTGCCTGTACTAATCGCGGAGGTCATGCATTCCTTCACTGTACTGCTCCCAGACGGTGGCACCACCCCACGAACCAAAAGCACTGTGGCAGGAAAATGTGAAAGATAAAAGGCGCGTTCGTGAAGCCTTCTGCATGTTCGACCGCGGCGCAGTGGTTAGAGCGCCCGTAACCTATGGTCGCGGACTGAGAGGTCGTGGGTCCGACTCCCGCTTACGGAACTTTTTCTTCTAGTTTTCCTTCTTTTCCGTCTGATTGTACGCATTTTGCACGGAAATAAAAGTTTTGGTGGACCGTGGCATATAAAACACTTTAGCGTTAAACACAAAATAATAAAGCGAGACGAAATGTTACGGATTCAGTGCGTTACATTACATTATCTGCCATATGCACATTACATTGACTGTGGTTTTTACCATTTTCCCAGAGTACAGCAGACTGAGGTCCTAAATGCTGAAATGAACACGCCATGTTGCATAAGTAAATTCATAGTCGGCCAACGTTTCATTTGTGTCTCGTGCACTAGCCGCTGTATTGACATAATCACAAATATGCATTTTAATTTCAGCAGGCACATGTGCAGCCTGCGATATCTGCTTGTAATGTTGCGCATTCGCGCGTGGACTCGCTAAGCACCAATATTCTTCACTTGCCTTAGCCTCTCCTCTATGCGTCTTCGATGCCTCGCCTAGTCCTTGATCCGTAGTCACGAAAACGTCTTACGCCAAAAATTTTCGTAATATTTGAGCCAATCACGATGTGGGACATATCATTAGCGAAGCCGGCCGACCAATGGGAAAACGCATTTACGAAAGAAAATCTTTGTGAAGTAGGCCCTTTATCTCCTAGCGCACAATTTCTATGGAATGAATACGACTAGACAAGGGGCCTTTATTGTTTTCCTCGGTTCACGAAATCATATTTTGACTAGACACAGTTTGTTCACCCTTTGTGGACGTCGCTTGTCATCGCTCGCGTCATCGACTAAACGAAGGCAGGAACGCCAAAACTCCGTGGATAAACATCGATCCACTCAAACCGCAGTATACCTCGCCGGGCAAGGCGTTACGGCACGTGCCCACGCCTCGTTCATCGAAAGTCGAGTTAACGGCGCCCGTAAGTTGTGAAATAGGCGGACGTGCTCCCCAATATATAGGGGAAAAAAACTGCAGGGAGCAAATCCATTGAGTCTCTCGGCCGGCTCGGACGCGGGAGACCGAAGCACCCATAAACAAAGCTCGCGAGAGAATAAAGCGGTAAAAAAATAGAGACACAAAACGAAACTGTTCGCGGGCGACGGAGACTAACGGTTTGAGGAACGACCCGGGACTAATGGGCGTCGCGGCAAAAAACCGCCGAGCGCGAATTTCGGTGCCTCGCGATCCGCAGCCACTCGCGGGCTTTCCCTGCTGGACCCCTTTGGTTCGTATGCTCCCCGGAGACAGCTTATGGCTGAAACCCCGGTGTTTAAATGCCCTCTCCTTCCCGTCGCCCCCCTCTCCCGCGCATCTCCACAGCACCGTATGGTCGTAGAAGCCTGCAGTATACGATGCGGCCAAGGCGAGTGGAACACTGCTTGGTTTCGCAACTACGGCTGCTAATAAATAGCCCGCCCATTACACATGCCAGCTTTTTCAGCTCTGCGCTAGTGTTAATAAAAAACTAAGTATCCCCGAAAAACAAACAAAGAAGCACTGAGTTTATGTAGGCTGCCATTTTATGGAACGTTTAATGTCAGCCTCGTGTCTTCTCTTATGCCCCGTTTAGGAGCTTTTGATTTTAATCTTTATGGGGCCATGTTTTATACGAAACGAGCGCATATCCCATTAAGCGTGTTTAAAAAGTGACCGTTTGTACTGCGTCCGCAGGAGGAAGAATTTTTCGCCGCGATGCTCTTAATTGTCTTAAGCTGTCGTGATTGTGAGCGAGGCTGCCGCAAGGGAGCCGAAATGCCTTTTTTGTGAATATATTTTGTTTTGCTTTGGTCGCTGCTGTGTCTTTCTTCGTCCATAGAATGGCCGGGCTCACCCTTCCCCCCCCCCCCTACTCCCCTCCGTCTAAGGAGCCTTCTGTTTTTTATTGCTCGAATTAATTACGTACGCAAGTCTCATTGGGATGCCCTAATGGGCGCGTTTTATGCAGAGTAAGTAAAATAACTGCTGAATAGTGTCTCAGTGCCTCGTGAAAGAACGAAGTTTTGTCGCACCTCGGGCCTAAAAAAATGAAAAAGAAAGAAAGAAAGAAAGAAAGAAAGAAAGGAAGAAAGAAAGAAAGAAAGAAAGAAAGAAAGAAAGAAAGAAAGAAAGAAAGAAAGAAAGAAAGAAAGAAAGAAAGAAAGAAAGGAAGAAAGAAAGAAAGAGCAGGAACCTAACAGGGTTTGTACAAAACCTACCAAGGGAGATGTATTTGAAACTTCCCTATGAGGATATTCATGCATAGTACGCACAGTGCTGTCATTTGGTTGTACTGCATGATCTGTTGTAGCGAAAAAGGTTACTTATGGCCGGATACAACTTTAGAAGTCTGCGGCATTTCCTGCGCAAAGGCGTAGGCACACAAGCCTGCGCCAATGGGCGTGCACTCCAGACTGACCTCATGAGTCGGAGGGCCGGTGATCCCGCATTCGAAGGACGTTGCCGAGTGCATGAGCGTGACTATTTCTTTGGTGGCGGAGGCGATGGGCTGCGATCACTTCGGCCACCTGGGCGGGGCCTCTCCGAACTTCTTAAGTTGCATCCCACTGCAGACATGATCTTACATTGGCATGAAAACTTTACCCAGATATGTTAACATATATTTTTTGACAGGGCTGAAACAGCGCGTAGGACGGCGGCGAAATAGGAGAATTGAGAAAGCCCACCACGAAGCGCGGTAACTATTGCAAAGGCCGAAATAAAATATCAGGTACCAGAGAAATCTCTACGTGACTGTAATAAGACTTCCAAGCTGTTACATTGCGTTTTTCTTGGAGTGCTTTCTATTTTTTTTCTGTTATGGCGCCGTCTTAGGCGCTGTTTTCAAGGAATGAAAATGTTTTAAAACCGGCAAACAACCCCGCGGTTCAAAATTTGGGATGAGATAACTGCGCACTTTTACGACGTGACCATGCCGCCGCAAGAATTTTGCGAATAAGTGGTGTAATAAGTTGCAAGCCATAAAATAACCATTTAGGTGGGTTTCGGTTTCTCACTCGACCTCGCCAACCTTCTCCGCCGCGCCGAGGGGTAGGCGTAGCCGTCCTAGCTACGCCCACATCAGCAACGTAACACGACGTCAGCTATTACGTCATTGGTGTGCAGCCAACGGCCGAGCAAGGCTTTCTTCACGTGTCTCTCGCGTCGGAGCGGCGCGGTGAGGAAGCGCAGTGCGAGGGGTGCGAGGCACTGGCGAGCTAGGCGAATACGCGACAAGCGCGACAACTGCGCGGCCATAACCGCATCAACAAAAGTCCAAGGCGCCGTTCCGTAGTGCAGAGGACTAATCGACGAAGTATATGCTACGTAATGTTGCCAAACATTGATAGTCTGTGGTACCAACGTTGCCAAGACTGTGGTAAGTTCTTCATAGCTGAACGCTGCGAAGAACAACGACGTCGACTTCGGTTTCGGGGTCTCACAAACGGAACATTGGGCCTATATTTCTCTTCGAAGCATCGTTAACTAGACAGTAACTCAGCATTTCACGTGCCTCATTTATTCGTACCCGATAACACGTTCCATTAGTCTGCAACACGCATGGCATGACCAGCTATGGACGGCTATCCCACGGTAATCGTGACCAATTGGTAATCGATTCTATTGCGGCCAACCGAGAACAAGACACCAAACATAAGGAAGGCAAAATGCACGACAAACAAAGGGACACCTTGACATACATTTCGATCATGCGGAACATAAGGCGTCCAACGTTTCCTCTGCCAAAGGGAATTCGTTCTGGTTACGGAGCAGCGAGGTGCGAAGCCCCGATAAAACTAATCGATTTCCAAGCGCCCTGTGGATGACAGCCCTTTACTTTTTTTTCAATATTGTGTACGTTCCCTAAACCAAGAGTCGGTACATTGGCGAGCTTCCAGACCTCCGCTACGTTCTTCATCCAAGAGACGTTCTGAGGGTAAGGCTTCAACACGTCATGATCAGCAATATCATATACATCACTGAGACGTCTCCGTTGCCTGTGTTCCACCTCAATGGATGCGTTTCCCATTCCTCAATACATGCTCAGTCGCTCTGACTGTTAGGGTTAAGGCTTGGGCAAGTTGGTTCATTGTGCAAGGAGGGAAAACAGCGCGAATGATGTGTAGTCAGCGCCTGTCGTCGTCTGTCTTCCTTTTGTGTTCGTCCAAAAATTCGCGCTGTTTTCTCTCCTTGCGCTCTGACTGAACATCGGTTATCTGCCCTATGCATTACCTAACTCGCCTGCATCCACTTTTTCTATTAATGTCAACAAGGGCGAAATCCCGCGTAATTGTTAATCTTCTATGCATTCTCACCATATACGACTCCCTTCTGTAATGCCGTTGGACGTTCAGGGATAGTAATAAAAAAAAAAGAAATGAAAAATGACGTGAAATACCCCTGTTTTATCTCTGATCAACTCTCTGCCTATTGCTAGGGCTATCATTTTGCGCTCAATCTCAGGCTTATCTTCGAGGCATAGAACCCCATTGCTGATACTCTCATCTGCCTTACTTCTCTGTCTCGCGTTTGCTCTTCACTGTGTGTACTGCAGGATTGAAACGTAACCGCAACCTGCCAGTTCCCATTGAAAAGGAATGCGCCACAGACGTGGGTGGAGGGCAGAGCGGAGAGCGCACAATGGATCTGTCTCGGGCACGCATCCTCTCGTGACACTGGCTAAATCGACGCCGCCGAACAATGAGCGGATGAAGCCGTATAACTTTCGTGCCGCCGGGCTGGTGCATTTTCATACAATCTGTGCGATGCGTAACGCCGTGCATTCCATTCGAAATCTCCCTTTCTCTCTCTCGGCCCGTTCCTTTTCGCCTTCGGCCATGATACGAAAAGGGTCTCTGCGTGACTCCGTCATCACCTGTGACTGCAAGCCGTCGCGGTATTATAGAATGGCGCAGTAGCGAAAAACGGAACTATATAAATATACACACAGTGGCTTGCAGCATACGTTCTGCGTACTTTGTTTTCTTTGTACCTTTTGTATTTCTGCAAATGGTGATTCTCAGTGTGACACGATTTATTTGTTGTTTGCGTGTAGAACAAATATGCAATTCAGGTAGGCTACTCAGAAATTGACGGATATATATATATATATATATATATATATATATATATATATATATATATATATATATATATATATATATATATATATATATATTGTATCGGTTAGCACCCCGCAGTGACTGCAATCACGTGTATAGAGCAGTGAAGGCGGTTGTGCGAGTTAACTTGTGGAATATAAGGAGATCCGTTTTTTATAAGCGCTACAAAGGAAACAACAACTTAGAGGGATATGTTACTAAGCAGGTGACCAAGAACTTGCAAACTATGGGTTCAAGTGTAAGTGAACACTATCTTAAAAGCATACAAACACTTACCCAAAAAGAAAATAGTCGGAGAACATGCAATAAACACCTTATTGCGCTCGTCCTAATATGCACGCAGGCCACCGCATGCACTCATTTGCCTACAGAAGCTTGTAGTGGAGGAGTACAGGCGTCAGTCACATCTATGAAAGCTAACTACAAAGCCCATCCTGGGAGGTCCAGTATTATCAGCAATAGAACAAAGTGTATGGTTACATTATCGCTGCTGCATGAACAAAGTACATATACAAAACGAAGGAGTGTTTGTTCTTGACGAAATACGCATTCCCGACGGACACTGTCGCCTCACTTCCTGTCGAGCTTGAGCGAACGCAGACTAGCGCAGCGCGTTAGTATTTAGTGAAACGACAGGCGCGCTGTAAAGGACAGCATAACAGGAGTGATTGGGCTCTGAACGCGATGTTTTCGTGTTACGCTTACATGCATCTCGCGATGGATGGGATAAGAAACGAATGACATCGCGCACTTGCACCGCACACGGTCGCTCGCTTTCATAACGCTGTAGCAGCCGAACGCGGTGACTCGTACAAGATGTCCGAAATATGGTGGCGGCTAGAATTTCGCCGTGTATGTTACATTACATAGCATCGCCTATTTTGCTTGCCTAACCGCATGACGCGCCGCTCCTACCGTGCAAAGACAAAAAAAAAAAAATTCTGCCGAGGACACCCACGACGAGCCGACGCTTGTCAAGCTGTTTTTGTCGCAACCGATGTTACTTGGGAATGCTAGTTTCACGAAAATAAAGAAATACTACATGTCTCGCCTGAAAGCCCGGCGCTGTGTGCCTCCGTCGCCGTTTTATAATGTTTGCAGAGCGGGCAATGCAACCGCGGCAGGCAGCCGGGTCCTTCAAACCCTGCGCAAACAGCCGAGGCGTTTGCCGATCCAACACGCGCGATCGCCGCAGTGGTGAAACAACGCCCTCCTCCACACAGGCCTCTCTACAACGTCAATCTAAACGTTGCGTCTGGCGTTCACCCTTCCGGCATGGCTCGTTCAATCCACGTTCAGAGCAGCGTCACGTATGGAGCTATAAAAGCCCGATGGGACGCGGATGTGACAGCTTGACAGGGGCGAAATGATCGCCCATATAGCGAACGAGGCGCGACGCTTCTCCAGGCGGGGGGCGCAAATCCCGAGCCCAAACACTGCGCCCACCCAAGCGCGGCTTCTTGAAAGCCTTATATAAACGTCAAGACGAGCATCTTTTCATTCCTCTTCGTCGCTTCTCGCGTCATCGTCGCCGCTGCTCTTTGTACGCCGTGCCCCGTGAAGTGGAGAATCTTTCTCTTTCGAGGGTTCGAAACGTGTGGCGCATATTGTGCGGGGCTTTGGGCAGGAAGCGCTCGATAATAAAATAAAGAGATGGGCGAGGTGTTCTGAGTGTTGTGTAAAGTTTTGACGATCGACAAACAAGTGACAGCATCGGTTCGCTGTTCGGCGATAGCGCCACCTTAAAGCGTTTACCATTTTTTTTCCTGATTAAGACGGCATTGAACTTTTGTCATGCATAAGTTGTTTTCAACAATATAAAGCGCCGTAATTAAATTCGGATTACACACGCTTGCATAAAAGCGTAAGAAACATGGTGGGCTGTCGACGTCTATTGTTATCACAAGCGCAAATTGCAGATTTTGTGCCTTCCTTAGAACAGTTCCACGGCTTGTAATCTTTTGTCGTTCTTGAGTGTGTACCCACTCGTAAAGTTCTTTTCTAACAAACTGAACATGCAGAAATTCGAATGGCTTTTCTTAAACCATCTGGGGAATATGTAAATGTGAGGAGGATGTTCGACCACGACATGGCAGATTAATCAACTCAACGCTTCATGCTGCTTTTGACTAGTAAAATAGAAGTTATGGTAAAATGTCTTAGTCCAGATCAAGACGCTGCTGCAATGACAGCGCGGAAGGTACGGCTAAGTGCCTTATGAAAACGTATTACCAATACGCATTACGAAATGAGAGTTATCGAAACCGGACCGATCTTTTCCAGTATTATATCTTGATGCCGGATAAGTTGTTCTGGTGTTATGCAGTGAAGGTCTACAGATTGCCGAAGGAGCAACGCCCACTGGGCGCGAAAAGCTGCGATCGAAATGGCTTCCGGAAGTTCAAGTTTATCCTGTATGCGTGGTAGCGCCGACGCCGTGTATTTTGTAGGGGTTTGCGAATATGCGACTTTCGAATTCGAATCGAATAATACTTAATTGAATAATTCGATTTGACTTTCGAATAGCTAGTATTCCAAGTTTCCAATAATTCAACAAGACGAATATCTAAAACGTGACAAAGGCCAACGGTGCAACTTGGTCAGGGTGTGGTGGCTAAAACTAACGCCAATGTCGTTACAGTAGGCCTTTCGTTAAAACTTTCACTGTTATCCTGGTTCGAAAGCGAGCGCATGTTTACATTAAAGGAGATTATGTCATTTCTGCACGTAAAAAACACATGAGAAAACAGTCAAGCCCTTCACAACTTCGCTCCCGAAACGAAGGCACGGACTCCTTGCGTAGTTCGGTCGCGTACGCCGCATGCGCCGTAAAACGTCCAGACTTTGGCCCGGAAAGCCTCGGTGATTGGCTTCACTTGTGCAAAGTTGTTCACGCTGTGCAGTCGCCACTGCCGCACAGCAACACTCGTTCAGAAACTGCGTTACGGCGCGCAGTCGAAGATTTTTAGGCCCGGAGCACTCATGACGATGAAGAACGACATTACCGTTGTCAGATGAGTCGTAAACACCGTAATATCACGGCGAAAGAGCCTGAAGCCACGTCATGTGGAACAGCTTGTGTCTCTGCAGGACAATTTGTTAAGTCTTTCGGTAGCAGTCCCTCACAGCGTTACGTGCTCGAGGACATGAGCAGATTTTGTTTCTTTGTTCTTTTTTTCAAATACCAATAACATATTTTGTATTCGATATTGGATTCGAAATTTTTGGCCATTATTCGGCACTATTCGATTCGAGATAAAATTTCACTATTCGCACACTCCAAGTATTTTGCTCATGAAGCGGCGCTTTAGGCGTAGGTTGAGCAAAGTGCTCTAGCAAGGCGATGATAAACGTGATTTAACGAAGTATCTTCACTTATCTTGAAGCCATTTTGTCAGCACCGCTTAATAACAGCTGTTGTTGGCCGATATTCCATGGCACGTTTGCGTACTGCTGCTTGCTTTTGCTTTTTCTTATAATTATATTCGTTTGATCAGACGTGTGACATGAACGAGGGTTCATAAAGGTCAATACGAGGGCTGCCCCACTATATCATGCTTTGAAAGTATAATTTGCCTTGACGTGTGCTATAAGAAGCGTATCACAGATTAAAGTTTACAGATAGTTATAAGTTCGTGATAAGTCGTAATTCAAAAGATAATGTCATCGCTTGGAACGTTCATTCTAGTTTAAATTATCATTATTGATCAGGAGAAGATATAGGCTTGAAAAGGTGCAAAATCCTTGAGCTGGAGATGTCGCCAGGTCCAACGTTTCGGCAAGCATACTTGTCTTTGCCGAGACAGTCGCAGCCTTGAAGAAGACAAGACCACTTGTCGAATGTTGGCTCCAGCGACACCTTCTGTTCAAGGATTGTTTAATCTATTATTATTGTTATTAATCTTGTCACTTCTACTCACGGAAATAGATGACATTCGCGGTGATACGTGAAATATTGAAATAGTTACATTTCAGGTCGAAAAACAAATGGCCGGAATTAGCATCATTGTTCTTAGTGTCTCGCGGGCGTTTTGCGTCTAGTATGTGTCGATGCGACGGAGTCCAGGCGTGCGTACACGCCAGAGCTAGGCTTCTATACAGCAATATCAGTAGCCTAGTCGTCTTCCCCTCTCTAAGTGTTTCTTCGCCTCAGGCGTCCACTTGCGAGAACTATTATCATCTCAACTTGCAATTTGTAGGCCTGTGACCGTGCCATTCCACTGATGAGCGCAAGCACGCGCTATCCTGATTTCCCCGGCTTGCATTCCGAGGCGCACGGAATGCAAAAGCCCCTCGCGTTGTGTCCCACGGTAAGGAACGCCGGGCGTTCTCATAATTAACGGGAGCTCTCAACAGCTATGCCTCCAAAAAGAATATAGAAAAAAAAAGTACAGCGGAATCGTCGGATCAACGGCTGTATCACGAGTGTGCCGACGACGCTGTGACCAATAACAAAACAGTGGTACGTGCCACGCCGCTCCGTCGCTAAGACTCAATCGTATCCTCGGGAAAGCTAGATAATGCTAGCGGTAATGTTCCTCGCACTGAAGCCTAAAGCCCAGACGGGATAAGAGCTGCAGTATAAAATAAAACAAAAAAAAAAACGCGCGAGAGCTGCACTACCCTGAATGAAAGCAGGCCACAGGCAAGATGGGGTTCCGCGGAAACGCAGACTCGCGGCCGCAGGCTTTGTTATAATGCGTTGCTCATTTCTAGATGCTGTTCTCCCGAGCTCTGTGCTCGCCTCGCACAAATGGGTCGCTAGGCTGACAATGGCCCAGTGAGTGCTTTTTCCTGTCGGGCTTACTTTATCCGAGGCGCCCTCTTAGCCCGCCTTGCCCCTCGGCGAAGCTTTGCTCTTCGCCAAAGCTCCTCAGATTTGCAATAAGACCGACGACAAGCATATACGACCCCGGGTGGCCATTTTACTGCCCTTGCGCTTGCTGTTCGCTCTATGCGCTTTGGCTTCGTTAATATTGATAGTTTCGGTATGTTCTCTTTATTGCGCGCTATTGCAAAGCGTCGTAAACCAACCCCAGACGCCAGGATGGAGACGTTGTACATAGCGCCTCAGTGACCTTTCTTTTTCCCTGTCATATCTCGCTTAACTTGTGCTTGGTCTAGCTAGTATTACGTTAACTGGGCATGGATTTTTTGCTTGTTTTTACAGCTCTACGCGTTAAGTAACCCTAGGGGCATGCACAGTGTAGGCAGTCCATATTAACTCGGACTTCACTGAGACAGATCGCTGTGCATCCCTGCAGAGTATGAAATATGTCACTGATAAGCGTCATTGAAACGGGATAATTGTTATGCTTCATATAGAATCCGTGGTAGTTACCTCCGTATTTGGTGAAAGAAGCATGGTGTCAAAATCGGCGCCAGGATTTTTTTTTCTTTTGCTGGGGAGGGGGGGGGGGCAGCCACGACAAGAGAGTTCTTTCGAGGCTATAGGTTGGCAGGGATGCGGGAAGCATATGCTTTGTTGTTTTGACTATGTTTGCTCTTGGGGAAGTAAAAGAGGGGTGGGGGGGTGGGGGGAGGAAGGCCCTCCATGCTGTGAACAAAGGTGGCCGCTTGGACGAGCTGTTAGTAGTTCATGACGTTCTTTTGCCGAGCGCACGAACGGTCATCGCGGAATAGGTCGCATTTAGTGCGGAAACTATTTGGAGGAGAAAAAGAAGTTGACGGCGATGAAGACAACAGTGAAGAAGAATAAGATGAGGATGAAGATGAAGATGACAACGGACGACATGAAGAAGAATGCTGAAGAAGAAGGTAACGATGATGAGGAAGATCCGCGCACAAAAAAAAAAGAAAACGAATAATGCAGATGAATGAAGAAGTAGTAGAAGGACCTTAGGCAATCATTCTGGAACTTGGTGCGAAGATTCAAAACTCCCCTGGCCTACGCGGCTACCCGCGCCTGCCTCTCCTAATGAAAAGCAGCTGGCCCTGAGAGCCACAGTCCGACAGCTGTGCCTCCCAGTACCTGCATAATGTGTGTACTTTGTTTGTGTCTGCGGTATAGGGATGTCGGGAAGAAACCTGTAAGCACGGTGGCTGCCACGTAAGCGCGGAGTGTTCTGCACAGTTTTCATGACTTGAGTGGGATTACATAGCCGGTTTTTAAGACAGTCGTGTACAAGCACTGAAAGAGATTTTTCTTGTCTATGATTTATTTGCTTCCGTTAATCATAATTCCTCTGTATATATATTGTGCTCTTCTGAAAAAAAAATCGACATTCACTTGATATTCAGCACTCTTTCTCCTCCTCCGTAACGTTTCTTTTTTTAAAAAAGAAAGAGAACATTCATGCGCTGTTCAAAGCACCACTACAAATGATGCTATGGCAATGGGAATGCGCTTGTTAAAATGGCAGCTACAAAGGCGGGTTTTACCACAGCGAAGAAATGCCATGCGGTGTAACAGAGGCAAGCGCAGAGAGGACTATTCGGTGACTGCGTACGCGCGCATTCGAGATTTAGCTGCTGGAATAGGTGAAACCTTATCAAGCGCATATCCATTTAGTGAAAGTAATCGTAAGGCTCTACTTATTCGTGTGGCACATTAAGTCTCATTCAAGAAACAGGCGGAAATTCCCGATGTATTGCTTTTTGATGGAAGGCGAGGATGATGTGAGGTCCACGTTCTGGATAATGTGATCGTGATGTGCATCGACAGTGGAACAGATTGTGGAATTCCGCCGTTTAACAAAAGTTCATGAATTGTCGGCGTACCGCTTGTGAATATGTCCTCGTCCGGGATTCGAACCAGGGACCAAAGCCTTTCCGGGACCTCTCCATATTACATTACTCGTTACTACGCTAATCTTTAAAGCGAGTGTTTCGAATACAGTGTCCCCATGCGTAGGCTTTTTTATCGCGCCCGAGGTCATGCTGTGAGCATTTCATGCCCTATAATGGAGGGGCGCCGCGCGCGGTGTCTAACACGCGCCATGCAAACTGCATTAGACTGGGGGCGGCGGCGGTTAGTCCTCATCGCGTCTCCCGCCCAACGCGCCCCGCCGCGGGTAAACAAGGCGGCAGGCTTGTCACGTTCTTACCCTCCTGTATGCGGCGTGACGACAGACTGTATGCACTCATTTGGCGGTGGGACACTTCCATACTTAACGAGTCGTCTCTCGGAACAGGCTTTGCGCAGTACGTGCCTCCAGTGCTGTCCGTAGAGCGAGAGTGACCTTCGCAGGCCGAGCGCGTCTTTCTGGGCCAACCAGTCTAATAGACTTTATACACGGAGTTAGCCTTATTTGCTCGTTGGTGGCAAGTTCTTCGCTACGGTGCATATTTGAAGTGAATGTTTCCGCCACGCGTTCCGTCGGCCGTTCCTTGCAGGAACAACAACAACAACAACGACAACAACAATAACAATAATAATAATAATAATAATAATAATAATAATAATAATAATAATAATAATAATAATAATAATAATAATAATAATAATAAGAAGAAGAAGAAGAAGAAGAAGAAGAATAATATCTGGGGTTTTACGTGAAAATACCACGATATGATATGAGGCACGTCGGTGTACTGTGCGACTGACATCGCACAGTACACCGGCCTCTAGCATTTCGCCTCCATTGAAATGGGACCACCGCGGCCGGGATTGAACCCGCGACCTTCGGGTCAGCAGCCGGGCACCGTAACCTCTACACCACCGCGATGGATGTGCCTTGCAGGAGCTCAATGGGGGCCAATACATGCACCGTAAAAGATTGATAGAACGGTGGCTTGGGCTAGTTGGTGATTTAGCATCGACATACTTGCACAGCGCAAAATGAACGAGGGTAGATGAGAGGACACAACACAGGCGCTGAATTCAACTAAATTTTGTTAGCGAAAACGCTGGAGATATATACACAAGGTAGCAGCAGCACCTTTCAGCGCTATCGCACAACCGATACGTTTTGTTATTTCAATCTTTCAACAGTGATTGGCTCGCTCCTGCAGCTTGTGTAGAGGAGCCAATCGCCATCATTACATTTGATACGGATTAGGCGCGATCGCAAGCAAAAGTGACCGTGTGACACCAGTATTGCACTATGGCTAAGAAGACTCAAAAACGTCTCATCAGATTCCGGCGAGCCGTTTTGCTTCGTGACTTATTTCATGTTTGTCGAGCTTCCTCTGGCGTTAGATACCTACTCGGACTACCACGCAATCCACTAGGCCCCGGCTGAGCGTCCCCCATAGAGCGCCCTCTCCGCGTTACTTCATAGCCGTCACTTAATTGGCCGAGTCACGTGGACGCCGCAAGGACGACGCAAACGCGAAGCTGACGTTTATCACAGTGCACTGGGAAAAAGTGTTGAAAGGCTATGACTGGCAGCCATGCAAGCAGGTTTTTTGTTTCAATGTCCTCACCACTGGTATCGTTCAAGAGCAATGCGCCATGAGTTGCGACATTCCGGTTTAAGGCTTTCACTTTAAACCAGGATGTCGATACCATTGCTCAGAAACGCGGAATACCGAAAACTCCTTTGCTAAAAACTCCTTCGTAGACGCTAAAAATTTGCACTGAGACTGACCTGATTAGCTATCGTTAAGATGGTTGGCTAACGTTAAGCAGCCCGCATATATTATAAAGCAGCACCGAGGTGAAGAAATATGATGGCAGCCAGTGGAAAGACGCAAAATGTACAACTATAGCAGTCAAAGGAAATACGGGTGTCTCTTGAATTTTATGCTAAGTATGACTACCGTGCAAACAGCGGGGGAAAAGAAGGCTTCTTCCGTCATCTTGTTCATCGACTTGCTGGCGCGTTCTGCAGTGCGCCGGAATGGCTCTGGTTGATTTCACGCCGAAGTGCGCGACGCTCGATGCACACAATATATTGTGGCAGCTGGTGCGTAGCCGCTTCGCGTTATGAGGAAAAATGCAACTTTTTAAATTTCTGTTTTCATCAGAAAGTAGTTCAACAAATTTCTCAGCGCCAGCTTCTGTTTGTAGACAAAGCATCCCTATAAAACAAGTGTATTGAAATTCGCTAGTGCAAAAAAAAAAAAAAGAACTTCTCGAGGCATCATTCCTTTCAGAAGGTCTCAATGTTATTCTTTTCGAAGCCCTGTCTGCGGTTCCAAACACGTTCGTGATCTTGCACTTCTAGCACCTGTTTTAGGACTTGCAGAGAAGGTATATTCTTTAGGAAGGAACTAGTTCTCGTACAAGAAAAAAAAAAAGAAAACACTAAAGACACAATCGTCTTCGAACTTCCGATTTTGATCTGATCGGTTGGTGCTTCTTCGATAGATTCAACCATAAAGGCTTTTTTGTGTTCGTGCTTTGCGTGGATGCATCAATGGTCTCAACTACAAGCTTCCGGTTTCCTCAGGTAACTGCTCCGCCTTGTTATCCAAGTCTAGAAGACTTTCGGATAATGCGATTACTCTTGGCCAAATGTTCAGGCAGGTCAAGAGAGCTGCATTGCCCAGGTGTACCACGCGCGCTCTCACTGTTTCGGAAAGCAAGTAAACGCATAACAAAGAGAAGCAGAACCAGTTGAATAAAGGAAAAAAGAAATACGGGCCTGTTATTACCAGAGGAGTCCGTGCTTTTTTTGTGTTTACCCAACCGCAGGTAGTTTACGACGGAGTCGCTTCCTTCCAGCCAGCGCAGTGTTGTGCGACTCTTGTCCTTCGTTTCGGCCAAGAGCCACCGAAACGCCGCTTCGCTGATGCGCTCGGGCATAATAAGTCCAGGTCGGGCGCATTATGCGGCATCAAATATTTATGGAAGCGGCAGCGTCCGGTACCACCGCGGTGCAACAAGAAGACCGGATCGAGCGAAAGGAAAAGCGACCTTCTCTGCATAGCCCATGAACTATTTAAAAGAAAGAAAAGTGGGCGGGAAAGGACGTACAATTCGGGAAGTGGCAGCAAAACGAAGAACATCCCCTGTGGTTGTACGGGAGCGCTTCCTTTTCTCCGACCTCGTGGAAACCGTTTCTACATTTTTTTTGTCTCCTTGAAGATGTTCCCCGCGCAATAACCATAATGCTCACAGGTTATCTTTGCGAATTCTGCCTTGTTTGATCTCGTTCCTACATGTAGATTGCAGGTTCTCTTTCTTATCTAGGCCGATTGCACGGGACGCAAGGTTTCACTTGAAATCGTGCCCTTTTCACAACCACGCTGTTTTTTTTTTTCCTACTCACTCTGTCGTTTTCTTAAATTTGCATTTGTGGAGCGCAGGAGTAGCCCTTTTTTTTACAGGTCACAACTGTGCTTAGCCTTACTTTTATCACAGTTTTTTCCGTTTTAAGAAATTTCCCACAATGCATACGTAAGAACTCAACGGCACTTGAGCGCTTATTTGAGTAGGTTGGTATGTGTCCATAGAAAACTAGAAACCGCGCCAACAAGAAGACAACAGTACAGAGACGGACCAGCGTTTAGTCTGTCTCTGTCTTGACGTGCTGCTGTTCGCGTTGTTTCTCCTTTTATATGGCATATGTAAGAGGAGGCTGCGGCATGATCAAGTAAGTAAGTGTGTACCTTTGCAGCCGCAGCAGGAACAACCATCGAATTACTGAGACACGCGCAGAGACACGAATTGTACGCAGTGTTCTGTATGTGTGAACCCACCCTCCTGGGTCTCTACCCTCAGGAACAGGCGTTGCCAGAAGGGTTGTTAGAGGGAGTTCCCCACTAATAATTGTTCGTGTTCTGCGGCCCGAAACCGCGATATGGTTATGGGCGACGCCGTAGGGGAGGGCTCCGAAATTTTGACCTTCTGGTGTTTTTTACCGTGGTGCACCTATGTCGAAATACACGGGCCTCGTGCATTTCGATGGGGCTCGACTGCTATGGTAGTGGTTATGGTGCTGGACTGCTGAACCGCCGCGGCCGTGGCGGTTCAACAGTCGAGCACCATAACCACTAGACCACCGTGGCGGGTAGTTCAACGCTATCCTGCCCCCCCCCCCCCCCCCCACCTCGAAACGCCTGCGATTTCTATGCATATATGCATAAGAGCAAATATATATTGAGGCGCTGGACCCGTCGTCTGAACGGAAGCATCCGGATGCCGAGCGGGGAACGTCAGGCACGGAAAGAAAGAGAAACCAAGATCGTGATATATGGCTGCACAATTCTAAGATGTGTTCGAGAACGTTCGCTAGTGACACGTATTGCATCTCTATCGCAAAAATGCGTGCAGTGAAGCAAAGCTGGTCGTCTACGCCAACCACAGAAGGCAGCTAGGGCAGGGTCACCCAATCGTCTGTCTCTGAAATAGCTCTTTGAACGACGCCGACAGAACGAAAGCGTCACGGAAGGAATAATAACGCAGGACTCGCGAGTTGCCCTTCCTTCTCGGGAGCAGAAAACCGACTTACATTGCTGACGCAAACTACAGCCTTCACTGCACGACATAGCTCTGATGAGAGGAAGCGTGCTTCAAGGAGCAGAGATCAAGTCAATAACTGGCACTGGATAGAATGGCGAGGGGAAGACGCCATGCGATGTCTAAATTCACGAATACTTTTGGGCAATTTAAGTTGTCACAGTACGCAATGGCGACAGTCAAGTCATAGCGCGGACTCTTAGCGCGAGCGGCGTTCGTTCAGACGGTAGTCGGAGAGAACGACTCACTAGAAGGCGCTGGAGAGGACGACCCATTACCCAGTTCTCAAGCTTCGCTGCATTATCATTATTATTATTACCACCGCTAGTAAGATAGTTTGCATGTGCTACACGTAGTCTTACAGTTCCAGCGTAAAATAAGCTTTTCTTGTGAATTGTTTTACAAGCCCTCTGAAAAATCAGAGGGTTAAATATGCTTATTTCACCTAAGACGACTCGAAAGCGAAAGCCATTTTCTTTTTCTTCTCAGTCAATGTGTCGATCCTACCCGCCATCCTCTGAAAGGTTTCTGCACCTAACGTGGTTTCGCACTGCCCCGAAGATCGGAGGCACCTCACCTGGTTTTGCACTGCCTCCGTGATCGGCCCACCATTCACCAAGCTACGATGCCATGCGATGACGCCATCACGTGACGTTACGTCACGTGATGGCGTCATCGCATGGCATCGATGATGATGTCATATGGCACGTGACGTGATATCACGTGGTGATGACTTTCTGCATCACTCGTGTTGACGCCGCCGACGGGGGACGCCGGTCAATTTCTGCGTTTGATGAGGCATCTAAGGATTTCGCCCTAAAACGTTAAGGTTTACGCGTAACTTCATACTCAGGCACACTAGTGTGGGTTACCTTGTTAAAAATATCATTACATATTATTCCGGGTGTCTGCGGCACGCAGAATTAACGCGTCGACCATGCTCTTTTTCTAACCTTTATTTCTCCCGCACTGCTCTTCTCGCTTCATCTTTAGTTTATTATAACGCGACGGGCACCGTGTGATCGTCCTTGCCTTGGTTAAAGCCAGCGCGTAGCCCATAGATTCTCACAGTACTCGTACCCAAAACTGATAGGGAGAAGTATGAAGAGTTGAGCAGAGTTCCCACTTGGGCTTGCTGGTATAACATAGCGAAGGGAACAGCGCATATAACGACGAGGACGAAGAAGGGCAGAAGTTAAACAGACGCAGCGCTGACTATCAGCAGAATGAACAGAAATTATGTTGAAAGTCAGCGCAGCGTTTGTATAACTTCTGCCCTTAATTCTTCATCCTCGTCTTTATATGCGCTGTTTCCTTCGCTATGACGAGTAGTGGCTTTCAGAAGTAAGGAGATTATCGAGATTATCGAAGCGGAAGATGTTTCCTCGACGGATGGATGGACGAAAAACTTCATTGCCATCTTTTAGGCCGCGCGTTAGCGCGCAGCGGGAAGTTAGGACGAAAAGGCGCTTACCTGGAAGAACCAGAGTGATAACCACACCAAAAGCCGAAAAAAACACGAGAACTACCTCGACGGAATTATGGTTGGCCGGAAAGAAAGTTTACGCAACACATTGCAAGTATTCCCCACCGGGGAGATGGCAATTTCGACAGTACCGCATCGTTGTCAAGCGAGCTTCTTACACGGTGTTGTGGGGTGAAGTGCAAAGATATTCAATAGCGAGAGATTAGAGGATATCCGTTGGGAAGCGAAGGAACGTTGGATAGAAGGTCCAGGATAGAAGCGCTGCTTGTTGCCTTGGTTGCGACAGAAACCGAACAAACCGAAAACAATATAAAAAAAGGCTGTCCTTCAACGCGTTCCTTGTGCAGGTGCAGGACACTTCGACCGATCGATAGACAGTCGCGCAAACATTGCGCAAGAACGCGCTGCCGAGCGCTAGACGGTAAGCTAGGCGTCGGGCGCTCCGTGTGTGTGTGTGTTTTCTGCGCGGTCTCTTTCGCAAACACCCGCGCCAAAGGAAGAACTGCGAAGAAAAAAACACATAGATTGCAAACGCAAGGTAGCCCCAGTGACGAACGAAAGCGCGAGCTGATGCCTCGCCTGTGCAAACACTCCGTTGGAAACGAAGTTGGGCCTCGGCAAATAGCCGCGATTACGGTGACCGCGTGCTCCGTATGCAGTGCGAATATGGCTTTGACGCCAGCGATGATTTCGAAACGCGGCTAGCGAAAGAGCCGCCGGCACTCCGCAATCACGCCCAAGGTGGGATATTCCCTGTAGTTACGGTAACGCGGATAAATTGGTTATCTGCCGAGGTCGGGCATACTCGTGAATGGTATGTTAGGGTATAGAGGGGCCAACTCTGTACTCCAAGTCTGCACTCTATGCCAACACTGTACTCCCTACCTCTCGTCGCATGTGCTTCAGAAAGCCTAAGAGAAAACGAAAGGAAAAAAAATTCCTTTTTTCGTGCATACGCATATGTACTTTTTAACACTGCCAAAACTGAATGGTTCTAGAATTACCCCTGGCATGTATGCCCAGGCGGACTACCCGTGGTTCATGTGCTGAATTCCGCGAGCACGCCTATTGAAGCACCACCCATATGAAACCACGCCCAAGTCATAGATCGCACTCTGCACAGTGCAGCGAATATCACTTGCGCGTACGCACGCACGCACGCACGCACGCACGCACACACGCACACACACACACACACACACACACACACACACACACACACACACACACACACACACGCACACACACACACACACACAAACACACACACACACACAAACACACAAACACAAACACAAACACGCACGCGCGCACACACACACACACACACACACACACACACGCATCGGGTGTTTCAAGAAATGTTTCCGAAATCAGGAAAACGCGATATTTGCTCGCTGCCTTCACAAATGCATTTTCTGTAGCGGCAGGCATCTTAAGTTGTTTAATAAAATCATTTGAGACAGCAGTTAAAAAAGTTAAATTAGTTAACTTTATAATCAGTGTAGTTAGGTAGTTATGTCAAATGGGAGAATTGAAGTCCTTTATGCGAAGAACCGATCGCAGTTTTAAGATACAGAAAAAAACCAGCCTCTGGTAATTATTGGGGCGTAAATAAATTCAACCAAGTTTAACGGCGAAACCGAAACCGAAGAACCGATGAGAGCAATCAACAGACGACCAGACTGACGTCACTGTTGGAAGACAACAATTACAGAGGTGTAGTTCTTCCGCGATCGTTAGCGTATGTGCGCCATGCGTGCTATAATTGCAAGAGCAGCCCGCACATACACACAACGAAGTCGGTCGATGGTTGATACTTGATATAACGAAGCTCACTCATTATAGACGTCTCAGAAGAATGTAGCAGTTGCGCTCTTCCGCGAATCGGTTCCGGTTTCGCCGCTGGAATTGGGTGGATTTCGTTACATCGCAATTATTACTAGAGCCTGCTTTTTCGAAATATCAAAGCTGCAATAGGTTCCGCGCATGAAGAACTTTAATTCTCCCATTTGACATAACAACCTATCTCCACCCATTAAAAATGTAATTAACCTAAATTTCTTAATTACTGTCCCGAATGATGTCTTTAGCCATCTTAAGATGCCTGCGGCTACAGAAGAGGTAATTGTGAAAGCATCGAACAAATCTCGCATTTCCCTGACTTTTGAGAATTTTGGACACTTTTCTTGAAACATCCAGTATGTAAGTATGTGTCAGGAGCGTCGCCAGAAATTTTGTTCGAAGGGTTCTACCACCTCTTACGTATGTTAGTGCGTGTGTTTGTATGTGTGTGTGAATACATATAGAAATACAAAATTTAAAGATCTGGGGGTTTTTGAAACCCCTCCAACGCCCTGTTACGTCATTGGTATGTATGTATGTATGTATGTATGTATGTATGTATGTATGTATGTATGTATGTATGTATGTATGTATGTATGTATGTATGTATGTATGTATGTATGTATGTATGTATGTATGTATGTATGTATGTATGTATGTACGTTGTGGGTAAGTGAGTGCGTGTATGTGTAAAAACACTGCAGTATGCAGCAAGAACATTAAAGCCTCGTTTTCTTTTCTTACTAGCGGTCTGGCTGTGCTTTCGGACGCCCTTAACGGTCTAACTCTTCCCTGAGCACTGCATGCAAATAAAAATGCTCTTTAGCCGTCGCATTCCAGCCCTGCTGTCCCCAGCGGCACTATTACATACGCGAGGAAGAAGATAAACATAGACGCGCTATCCGCTTGACGACCTCCCCGGTGATTCCTTTCTGTACACATACGCTGGTCCTTTCCTTTGTTTCGGAAATTTTTGTCCTCATTTCCGGAGAAATGATGGCATTGCCTGTGACATATTTATCGCCCTGAGCACCGCGGTTTAGTTTTGCCCGCATCGTTCCCATGGCGCCACACTGATACGGAGTGGCATCTTTACGGCCCCAACCTCGAGGGAAGTGCTAGTGCACAGTGCATTTTCCATTACTATCTATTGCAAGGGAGCGGCATCTTAGGTGTGTAAGTCAGTTCGTACATTGTTTGTACTGACACGTTTGTTTTTGAGCTCTTGGAAGCGGTTATTTTGGACGCTGTATTGCTTGGCAGCGCATTTCTCCGCAGGTGGGGAGTTTCAGCCAGCTATATACCACAAATATTTTCTTACCCCCCTTCAGGTGTTTCAGAAGGAAATAAATAAATTTGTCTATTGTGCAATAGCAGAGTGTAGCATAGTAGACTGTCAGTTACCTAACAGGCTGCAATATATGCACTGTATATACTCGAAAATAGGTTGAGCACGAATATAGGTCGACGACTGTATGTTGCGGTCTTCGAGAAATGAAGCATTCGGATATAGATCGACCCATATCTTTTGAGAAACCCATGACGGTTCAGATTGCCGCGAGCAACAGCATGAACATTGAGATATGTATTTGTTATTGAAAGATGGTACCTGTGACGTACTTAACACACTTAGCAAAGGTAATGAGAAATTCGTAAAACACGGGGTGTGTGTGCTGGAGCCGCCGTTTCGACAAGTTGACTTGTCTTTTTCAAGGGTGCAACTATTACTCTATATTGAAAGAAAAAAAAGAGCCCACTTGTCGAAACGTCGGCTCCAGCACACAGCCCCTGTGGCGAATTTCTCATCGCAAGCTTCCATCCTCCCCTTCCGGCCTTTTTTCCGCAAAGGTGAGGCGTTCAAGATCTTTGTCTGTTCTCCAGAGCTATCGCGTTGGCGTGGGCACTTCATCATGGGAGGTGCTTTGATGTGTCACCTTGGTCTAATCATAATAATATTTGGGGTATAACGTCCCAAAGCCACTATATGATTATGAGAGACGCCGTAGTGGAGGGCTCCGGAAATTTCGACCACGTAAGGTCCTTTAACGTGCACCTAAATTCAGGTACAGGCGCCTCAAACATTTTCGTCTCAATTGAAAATGCAGCCGCCGCGGCCGGGATTCAATCCCGCGACCTTCGGGTCAGCAGTAGCAAAAAAAAAAAAAAAAAACAACGCTGGTCCTTGTGAACTTTTCGTCTGTGTCCTCGTGTTGCGTGCGCAATATTATCATTATGCAGTCGAGCGCCGTAACCACTAGATCACCGTGGCGGGGCACGTACCGTGGTCTCATCTCGTGTTTGCATTACTTGAATGTCAGCCGTCCTGAATGTGTGCTGCGTGTGCTTAGTTATTTGAAGCCGCGAACTGTTGGTGACGAAGGTATCACGTACAGTTATTATGGTTCTGTGGATGACACCGTTCTCATTTCCATGGTTTTATCCATCGATAAATGATCGTGGCTGATTGTGTCGGCGTGTGTATCTTCGTTGCCCGAGTCTGAGCTATAGTCGGCAACATTCACCGATATCTCTGAAGATTTTTAGCAAAATCCTTAATCTTACAATGTTTTTTTCTGTTTGTCTTTGCGTGGTTGTGTCAATTTACTGCAAATATAGATATCTTAAGTACCAGTGTAGACGGCGCTGCTTGAAAAACGAAGAGGGCGATATTGTAACTTGATTAGCTCGGTACTTTTGCTAACTTTGATCACGAATATAGGTCGATAGCTAACTATGGGCAACATTTCCAGAAAAAAAAAAGGTCGACCTATATTCGAATCAAATCTTTTTCAAGCTTTGTCACTAGCTTGTTTTAGTGTCATACTGGAGGACTGCTGACATTGCGCTTCCGACTTTTATTTTTCTGCTTTCGGCGACGTAATTTGAAACTGAAGATCTAAGTGCCAACAAAACCTCAAAGTGCCTGGAACTACTTACCGTAAAAGTCTTGCATTTCCCACAAACTTTGCTGCCTTGTTTATTGCGATAGCACTTATATGGACACTCTCGGTGGATTTTTGCCGTCGCCGTCATGTCCCGTATATATATATATATATATATATATATATATATATGTATGTGTATATGAATAAAAGCCATAAATAAAAAATTCCAGAAGAAATAAATCCCGAAGCGCTCGACCAGGGTTTCGAACCTGCGACCCCTCGCTCCGCAGCTTGCTGCCTTAGACAATTAAGCCACGCCTAGTTCGTTCTCCAGGATACTAACGGCAGACTACAAATGCACGCGGCGTTGCGTGAAACACGCGGGACGCCACACGTGGCGAAATTAAAATAATGCGAGACACGGGCCATGCTGCATTGTTCCTCTCGCTGCGTTTGCGTCGTATCGCTGGCGACCCACTCTAGTTTTCCATATTGGAGTTGTAGCGTCACGCCAATCGTGGCCGGTCGGCCCGGCAAAAAGAAGAGTGTCTCCGTGGCTCGTGGTGGCGCGAGCTAGCGGGAAAGCTTTGGCTCTTGTAGACTTGTGCCACAGGAGGGAAAAAAACGAGACGGCTGAACCACTATCACGCTATATATGTTACACCACGACCAGAATCCCGAGGCTAAAATTACAGCCCATACGCACAAGACGCCCACCAAAAAAAGAAACGTACGAAAAAAGCTCTGACTAACGACTGATTTATTCCTTCATACGCCAATGCATATATAAGCCCAAGGCAAACTTACCGCACTTGCGCACACAACTATAGCTCTAAACCCAAACGTGTAATAAGAATGATAGTGTGTTAGATACGCGAAGACATGAAATCATATTCAGTCGGGTGCAGGGACAAAGAAGTAAAGAAGGAGTAAGAAGGAAAAAGTGCGTTTGCGCTGTAATTTTAGCCTCAGAAATATGTACCAACTAGAGCCAAATGAAGTTTTATCTTAGTGGCCACAATCGACGCCCACAGGGAACGCCAGCCGTGGCTTCACATGCCACTGCCAAGCGCCGTCTTTATTTTCGTCGCTTGAGGTCGCGCTCTGCAGTTTTGTCTGCCGCCCAAAGGAAGCGCTGCAGGAACTTGGCGCAAGAGCCCAAGAGTGGCTTGCGTTCTGCGTGTGCGTCCTGGCAGCTCGCAAATTTCTTGGGTTCCCAATTCTAAAACTGTCTAGTGTTTCGCCGGATTTGGGATGTGCGCCTTCGACTTGTACTTTGACATACAGGGCGTGGTCGACCGTGCTCGCGCGATTATCTCTTCAGGGGTAGTTTTGCACCTTTTGTGCTTTCAGCAACGTTTGCGTTGAAGCTGTAGACCACGCGAAGGTCATTTTGCTCGCTGCAGCGGCCGCATTTGCGAAATGAGTGGTATGCTGGCTAGAAGAGCCAAAGTAGGGGTTAGTTGAAGTAATAACTGTGACATATCGCGCTCGTCCTGTGTTTACCTGTGCGTTCTTTTCGTGCGCCCTTCTTTGTGTTTGAGCGGCGCGCTGCAAGTGTCTGCTGACTGACTGACTGACTGACTGACTGACGGACGGACGGACGGACGGACGGACAGATAGATAGATAGATAGATAGATAGATAGATAGATAGATAGATAGATAGATAGATAGATAGATAGATAGATAGATAGATAGATAGATAGATAGATAGATAGATAGATAGATAGATAGATAGATAGATAGATAGATAGACAGATAGATAGATAGATAGATAGATAGATAGATAGATAGATAGATAGATAGATAGATAGATAGATAGATAGATAGATAGATAGATAGATAGATAGATAGATAGAAAACTATACCCTATCAAAATGTGTGTCCTTCAATAATTACTTCTATTCAAGCAGCTGTTAGTGTCGTATTGTTTCTTCATTCTTTTTCACCAAAGCGATCGAAACGGGCGAATAATTTCTCGAAAAGCGAGGGAAGAACTTTGTTGACAGTTGGATTATGACCGAGTGGAGCGTAGAGGGCCGGCAGGCCGTCGCAAGTGCCACATCGATTTCTCTTCTCTCACGGACGGCTGCAGCTGCTGTGAGCGAGCGCCGCTTTAACGCATAATATCCTTCGATTTTGCGAAATGGTAATTCTAAACTTCAACGCCTGCGAGAAAACTTCGAAGATATGTCGTTTTCTTCTGTTGAGTTAAGCATCCTAAAACTTTCTCGTGTCGTTTGTGTTCTAGACGACCTCGGGCATTGGAATAAATAGCAAGAATAGCGTCCCGTATGCTCAAGCTACGTCGGTGCCTTCTATAGACGAAATAATCAATGAGAAGCCTTCTGGTTGCTGGGTAGGCGAAGCAAAAGACAGGTCCGCCTTACATAGCCGCGAAAAAAGTGCTGTTATGCCTGAACCATGATTGGTGCAGCAGTGATCAATCTGTAGCAAAGCCTTAAATTTCCCAAAAAGCACATCGACACTCACAGTCATCCTCTCGACCCTTAACGACGTGACCAAGCGTACGCCTCTAACGTGAAGGCCCTTTTGGAGATCAAGCACAGTCATGCGCCATACGAATAGTTTTAGGAGCGACTATCAGTTAGAGGTCACGTTCCTTAGGGCACCAAATCACCGATGTAACTAAAGAGGCCGGGGGGGGGGGGGGGGGGGAGGGGTCAAGTACTAGGAATCAAATTGTTTGGGTATTAACTTTCGTTTTGCAGTGAAATTTGTTTCATTGGCTGTGAGTGCTTTGTGTGTCATATATGAGCAATAGAACCGAAAATATATACTGCACACAGCGAGGAGGACACACATTGCAGCGAAAGCGCAATGATTGTGGATAACTGCAGTTAGCACTTTCGTATAGGACCACACACTGCTTTCTGTGTTTTTGCTATGATAGGGCATTTTTTTCATTGTGATGATATAAGGTACGACAAGTTGGCGCAAAATAAGGTGCCGGCTACTTTTACCTCTTAGAGGTGAAATATAGCTTCCCGTTTTGGACCATGCTCATTTGTGTCGTGACGCTTGCGTGATCTCTTAAATTCAGTGGCTGATTCAAGGATTTTTTTTTTTTCGCAGGTGAGTCGACGTCGGATTGTTTTATTGAGCCTTGCCCTCGTGGGCTCACCTGGTGGTTCTCATTTCCTTGCTGGAACTACAGATTGACCTCACTTGTGGTAAGCGCACTGTATTCCCAACGTGTTGCTTCCAAAAAAGTATTGATAGACGTGACTTAGTAGTTACTGCTCGTATCTCTTGGAAATTTTGAATAATGCTCAACAGACGCAAACTAAATTCTGTCAACACCTCCCATCATTTTATCGCGCTTGTTTGAAAATATAAAAAAAATGCATGGTCCCTTTTTCAAGGACCATACTTCGAAATAAATTATCCCTTTAATCACTTCGGTTGTTGCTACTGTTCTGTATACTTGTTCACATATATATATATATATATATATATATATATATATATATATATATATACATTGAAGCTCCTAAATAACAATTGCTAACTTTTGAAGAGGTCGCAAAAGGCAACGTTTCGACAAAAGGTTACGTCTTCTTGAAGGCAACAAGAAGACAATACCTCTTGTCGAAATGTCGGCTGCAGCGACACTCCGTGTTGAAGAAACTATGTCTCTTCAAACCGCCGTCTTCTCCTGAACTTACGCATCGTTGAGTTTTGGATGTTGACTAGATAAGCTTTAATTATCCTCAGTTTTCATCACACAGTCCGTCAAGTGCGGTAATTGTTTTTCAAATTTGAGATTTCTGACGAGATGCCCGGAAGATCTCGTTTGAGTGCCCGAATGACCTTACTTGAGTGCCAGGATTGAGTGCCAGAATAAGGCACTGCATTTTGGCTCAAGGTCACTCGAAGACCGCCGACAACGGACCTAAAAGCTTTGCGTACTGAATAAACGACAGCGGCTAATCTTCGGAAAGCTCAAACCATATGGGATTCGAAATTCAAAACCTGGACGTCCAGTGAAAATCTAGCTGTAGCACGAAGGCGCACGGACAAATCAGGCACGAAGAGAGAAAGAAAAAAACACGCACGCCGGGCTCTGTTTCTCTGCGCGCACACTTTTCACCGAGTGCGTCGTTTGCGTTACAACACGATTACTCAAGATGCACAGTACCAGCAAGCCTACATCGTCGCACTGAATGTGCAGCTTTAACGGCCGTGGCAGATGTCTTAAGCTCACGGGAGCCGCCTCGTGTTTCCGTTTTGTTTCGTATACAGGAAACGCTAAGTTTAGGGAGAGCAAACGTCCGAACACCTATACTTCCCCTCAGCTCGCCTGCGCGCACACGGCTGTTCTGCCAGGCACCTTTTCTTTTTTTTTTTGCATTACGATGGACTCGTGCACGTCGGTGCTGGATCATTTGTCTCCCGGCAAGGCCTCACAACTCCGATTACCCTGACGCCCTAAGCGGTGTAGCATTTCCCGCCCGTTGCGCTTTTTCTTCCGTCACAGCCGCGCTAGGGGCTGTTTACCGGATGTTGTTGCGAAGAGACCCAGGCCGTCTCGGTTTCACGTATACCGCCTGCCGGAATATGCGCGTGTTTATGTATGCTTTTGCGCAAGTGATCCGCGATTCCTAATGTACTCGTCTATGTGCTTAGGTCTGTGCAATGCTCCTGCATGTTTACCGTTCTCCGAATGCGCAGCGTAAACACTATTCTCGTGGTATGCGTTGTGATGCGACTGTGAATACATGCGAGGAGAAAAACGCAGTGCAATGCGAAGGCTCGAAATAGAAGACGCGTTACTGAGGCGCACGCATGGTCTCTTTGCGCGCCAGCAAAGCTGAGCTCCAGTGTTGGTTACTCGTAGTATTCTAAGTGGAAGGTTGGCTGTACTAGAAATAGAGTGCTCCTTTATGGTAGGCAGTGTATCTGCATGCTGTTATCCTCTCAGGCTGTTGCTATTCTATCTAGAGCACTGCACGGGCCCGGGCCGACCCGAAAGCCCGGGCCCGGCCCGGCCCGCGGGCTGGGTCGGGCCGTCCGAAACGCTTTCCGGCGGGCCCGGGCTGGGCTCGGGCTTGAAAGTGCGGGTCCGGGCCGGGTCTTGGCCGGGCCTGGGATTGAAGCCGCGGGCCTGGGCCGCGCCCGGGCTTGAGGCTTCAGGCCGGGCCGGACTGGGACCCACTCATAAGGCCTAGGTCGGGCCTTCGAGCACGTGCGAAACGTTGTGCATTGCATGGTCTAAGGCATTCTGTGCCACGCTGAAGTGACACGTGCAAAGAGCTGGGTCTTAGTAGAGCTTAGAAGGGTGAAACCTTTCATCTGGAATAGTATCAAGTATGGTGTGTAGCAGCTTGATTATATAATTATATTGTAAATGTTGATTGCGTTTCCGTGACGGCGTCAGAATATGAACGATTTTTTTTTCATCTGCTTTTGGTGGGTGTTCACCATACAAATAACGTTAACGTTTTTTATCTCGCTGCGACAAATTATTAATCAGGAGGCTCTTTTAAAAAATTGTGTAAATAATGTTTCCAACGCGAATGTAGAAAAGAGCATTAAAGAAAATGTCGCGGGTTTGCTTCTATCCGCTTCTTCATGTTAGTTGTATACTTCTTTTAAATAAATTTTGTGGCTATGTTTTATTTTCACTATACCGTTATTGTAATGACTTGCCATGTGCCATATAGGCAACATTTCATTTATATTCCTTGGTATTACGTGCCAAATCCACGATATGATTACGAGGTACGCCGTAATGGGGACCGGGTTAATTTAGACTACCTGGAGTTCTTTAACGTGCACCTGAAGATAAGTAGACGGGTGTTCTTGCATTTCGCCCCCATCAAAATGCGGCCGCCGTGGCCGCGCGAATCGCACCCGCGTCCAGCGAAACAGCTTGACCGCTGAGCTATCACAGCGGGCAAAGCAACATTTCCATGCATGTACACACCATCCGATTTTCCGTCCGATCGCCTGCTACAATGCGCAAGGCATCATTAATGACCATCATCAACTAATATTTTCTAGAGGGCTCTGGCCGGGCCTGGTTATGAACACGCGGGCCCTGGATAAGTTTAGTAATGAACGCCCGCCCGGGCTCGGGCCGGGCCCAGGCTTGCAACCACGGGCCCGGGCTGGGCTCGGGCTTCATAAAGCGGGCCGGGGCCGGGCCCGGGCCGAAAAATCAGGCCCGTGCAGTGCTCTAATTCTATCTGCCTGTTGTTATCCTATCCGCCTGATGATATCCTATCTGCCTGTTTTTATCCTATCTTCCTGTAATCCAATATCTAGGGCTCCATGTTTTCGGATAAATCGGAAAAAACTACGATGAACACTCGCCGGTACATTTTTTGACGATTCGAAATTATCCGATAAACTCCCATTTTAACGGCCATATGACTTTCTTCGGTTCTTTATTGAAAGGGCGTATTCTAAGCTGTCATTGATACATCGGCCGGTATTGCCGGTATAAACTTTACCTCACGTCAACAGTATCTTGCAGACCGCACCCATCGCACATTTAACAAAGGGCGCTTGTCGCAGACGGTGCAAGAGTTGTCCACATATGTAGGGCCTTCATGCTTGTAGTGCGCTGCCAGTGGACACGGACTAGAAAAAAAGTGGTGATGCGCAACACCCTGTGTTGTTTTTCTCGTTTTTTTTTCTGGTCCGTGTCCACCGGCAGCGCACTACAAGCATGAAGACGTACCAACTAGCCCATGTTGCCGCCTTATTAGTATGTAGGGCCCCCGTATGAGCGAGACTGCATCTTCATAAACGGTCCCCTTGCGGCACTGGGGCACACCAGACGACATCGGATATATGGGCCTCGTAAAGTACGCTTGCGTCTAATAAGACAAGCTTTAAGGGTCCCTAAACCACCCAGATGTCGAAACTTAGTAGTGGTGTTGCAGTTGTGCACGAGTCTTCAACAAAATCGTAGCTGCTAGAATGTTTCGAAATGGTGCCGTATTAGCGCAGTTACACGCGTTTGATGATACGAAATAGGCCCACGCTCGTTTCGCTCTTTCTTTCGCTATGCTCCGTTTGTTCGCTCATCGCTCCTCCTGTCCGAGTGCTTCTGTTCACCGTGCGAGGCGGAAGAGCGGCGAACAGGCGTACCTACCAGCAGACAAACAGGGTTTTGTGGCGTCAGCTGCACTTGCCTAGCCCGAGCCGATTTCGCGTGCAAGGTCATGAGCCGTGCTGCGCATGCGCGAGGATCAGCGGTGTCACACAGCTGGGTCACCGGAACTGGCATCTCACGCGCTCTCCAACACCGCCGCGCGCGGCTCGCCGCTGCTGATCAGCGCGTTCGGAAGCAGTGGCGTCGTAGGCGCGGCCGACACGCTGGCGCCGGCGCGCGCGCAGACTCTGCCACTGCCGCGCGCGGCTCGCCGCTGCTGGTCTGCGCCGCATTCGAGAGGAGTGACGTCGTAGACACAGTGGCGCCGGCGCGCGCGCAGCTATTCGCCTTCGCTGTGCAGTCGCCGTCTGACACTGCGCTGGGGCCGCTTGATAGCGCCTCTGACTGGCGTTTGCAGGCGGGTAACGCCATGGAGAAGGAGAGCGCAAATGCTGCTCGACGGCGCAGAAGAGCCGAGAAGCTTATCTCATCGGATCCCGAAGTAGGTGCCTGGCAATTAGCGGTTCAGCGTACGAAGAATGAACAGAAGAAGGCTAATAATCCTAGACAATCTGGAAAGCTAAGAATAATCAGCTGAACCTTTGCTAACGCTACGTATATCCTGGCATAGCCGAGCTGAGCCACTGCAATTTTTTTATTTTTTTTTTAATTTGGGATTACATGACCAGGAGCGAATGTTGACGTCATAGCCAACGCTGGGGATCACCATAAGGCCCGGAGAGGAGAAGGGCTTGTTTGCTGGAACTTGTGGCGCGCCCGCGGCTCGTAGCGCCGCCGCGTTCGGCATTGTTGATTGTGACGACATTCTTAACTCGATGCGCGCGTTCAGCTGAAATGTCAAAAAAAGTTATCGGAGATGGTTTAGGGGCCATTTAGGGTCGATATACGAACAAACGTAGGTGTTTTCAACTGAAATATTCGTGCTTATGCGTATATGTGTTTGTACGTTGAAACCTTCCAGGCAACAAAAATACGCTTCGTGTGTTTTGATGTTTTCGTGCTCAGATATCATGTTTGATCAAAGATAATGGAGTATTGAGAATAATAATAAATTAAACTCCGAATTTCGTATAATTGGGGAATTACCAAAAATAAACTGCGATAAACGTCGAATTTTGGTCAAAAAATTTAACTCCTAAAAACACCCTCCGAATTGAAAAAAAAAACTACACCGAGAACACGGAGCCCTGCGTAAATCCAGCTGGCTCCTACTTACGAACAGACTAATACGTGCGAAGAAAGAAAGAAAGAAAGAAAGAAAGAAAGAAAGAAAGAAAGAAAGAAAGAAAGAAAGAAAGAAAGAAAGAAAGAAAGAAAGAAAGAAAGAAAGAAAGAAAGAAAGAGAGAAAGAAAGAAAGAAAGAAAGAATAGTGGTGGTACTTTCCGAAAGTTTAACGCTCTGGAGAATGGTACCGAAGTGGCCGTATTCATAATACAGACGGCGAATGAAAGTGCGTACCTTTATGAAAATTTAAAAGCGTGCGGAAGCAACGTGAGCAAAGGAATATTTCCACAACGTCGCCATTCCTAAAATGGTGGCGACAAATCCGAATACTTGCTCCTTTTCCCGAGAACGGGGTTGTCGGAAAACTCGCACACTGGTTCGTTCCACTTTTGTTGCAGTGCCGGATGAGGTAAAGTTGTAGCTTGCATTCCCACCGCGTCCACGGTACTTTGAATGTACAGCCGTCCGCACGCTGAACACGAACGCTCCGCAGTGTGGCCTGGACTGGTTTGATTGATGCCAGCCGCGAATTGCTGGGCACTGTTGCCGAGATAATACCTCGGTATGCTTGGATAGTACGTCGGCATGTATTGGTAACATGTCGGCAACAGAACTCAAAGCTACGCGGGGCTGGTGTAAATCAAACCGCTTCAGTCCACGCTGCGGATGCGTTCGTGTTAAGCGTACGACTGCTATGAGCAATGGCTCATGATAACCACGTCATGTCACTGAAATTCTGGCCCGTAAAGTAATGTTAGACCTAACGAAAATGCTCCAGTCAAGATTAAGTCGATGGGACACGAAATGTAGACGCTGGAAGTGAAAGTAAGAGCATTACATAGCCCTAAATTTTCGCTTTTCTATCCGTGAGTACTGTGCAACTATGTAGGCGCATTCATGACCTTTGGGCAAACTGCATTTTTAGAGCGACTCTTTCTTCCACCCGCAATGCGGATGCTATGATGCCATATATTTCTCCATGTCTGTACGAATGTGAAACTTAGGCATCTAGTAATGCGTGAAAGAGCATGTGGCCGTGAGTTTACAAAAATTCTTAGCAAACCAGGCAAAGAAATGTGCAAAACATCGCTGCACGTGCAGTAGTACAATTCTTGGAGGGCTAAAACATGTCACTAAGATACGAAAGCGGATAAAAATGATTGCTTACATTGCTAATAATCAACTGGTACCTCTTCACATTTTCTACGTTTTTTGTTTTAACTATGCAGAGTTTGCTTTTGCGAAAAGGACTGTTGTATTTCGAGTGCGGCAATTAGGAAACAATTCGCTAGTGTCCAACGCTTGCAGTGTGAAAACATTGGCGAACTTTTTTGTTACGCGACAAAATTTCGGTTTTGTGAACGTTTATGCTTTGTGAACTTTTTTTGTGAACTTTCTTGTGGCGTGAACATTGATATTTTAGTACTGAGGATCAGCACTTCAATATTTTTATACTCAAGTACTGAATTATATTCAAGTACTGAATTGTTTCTTTGCCTACTTTTGTGATTTTTGGATGTTTTGCGATGACAACTTATCATATATGAGAAGAGCAGTACCTGACACCACACATAGGCACG
Organism: Rhipicephalus sanguineus; assembly: GCF_013339695.2. Taxonomy (NCBI): domain Eukaryota; kingdom Metazoa; phylum Arthropoda; class Arachnida; order Ixodida; family Ixodidae; genus Rhipicephalus; species Rhipicephalus sanguineus. The sequence goes on along the minus strand of NC_051185.1, from coordinate 86,985,660 downwards.
AACCGCTCCTTAACTACATGTACTTTATAAAAAGTGACTGAATTTGCGAAAGCTTAGATATTATAGTTTAGACACATATACGGCGCGAATTAAGGAGCAGGTTCGTTAGGAAGACGCGTAGTGTACTGTCTTCGGTTACGAAGGTTGGTTTCCTGGATTGGTATACTTAGGGGAGACACAGAAATACTGGGAGGATCGAAAGTGCTGACCAGGGCCGAGGTGAAAAGAAACTAGGTTGGCTCACTCACGAAACTTACTCAGCAAAAGACAAGCACGCAGTCTGGTGCTCGAAACGTTCAAATAGACGTGAAAGGAAAGAAACAACTGAAACAAGAAATGCACCTGAGATGCAAGAGAACACACCGTTAATGTGACAGCCTAGAGAAGAACAAGACAGGGCCTTTTTTTTCTAATTACGAACCAAACTGTGGCAAAGAAGCGTGAAAAAAAAATCCATAGTAACTCAAGATGCTTCAAGTTCTACGATGATAGGAGGACAAAAGAAGGGGAATTTGATGCAGGCAGTTCGTTTCTTTGTTAGACGTAAGCTGACGAAGTCCACAGACGATGACGCCAAGGAAGGCGTAGGGGAACGTAATTTGTAGTCTTTAATTCTATCGCAGTGATTATGACAGAAATGGAAATGAATTAAAGTTGACGAAATAGCATCTTGCCGTCGGTGGGGACCGAACCCACATCCTTCGGGAATGAGGAGGTCATATGATGCACTGGCGCTTCGTACTCTTTGTGCTCGAAGTTCAAGCGAACAATATTAAGTCCTGACTTTCTGTATACACCGCCAAATGCACACAGTTTCGAAACTCACACTTCATGAAGGCAAATGGTCCTACGTTTCTTTTAAATGTGGATTAAACGTCATTGAATAAATTTCAGTGTAGCATGCATTGCGCCTCTCCCAAAAGTTGCCGAAAGTTATTCGTTGGCAGTCGCTCTCTCCCTTGCGGAATGTAAGTAACGCACAGCTAAGATTTCGTTTATTTTCAACACCTGTTGGTTGGTTCCACAGGCGTGCGCACGTCACGATACAAAGGGTAGAGCTGTTAATTGACAAGATTACAACTTGACATTGCACATACGCACATGAGGGATCGTTAATCTCTTCTTTGCTTAGTGTTATGGACGGTTGACTAACGCACATGCCACCCCTTAGTTTAATAGCGAAGCCCTCGGCTATCAGACGCATGGATATCTTCCTATGTCTTTGCGGTCTCGGAACCCTGGTGTGCACCCGCACGTGCTGCAAATGAATGCCATGTTACTGCTTTGTTTTATTGTTTTAGATGACGATTGTTATGATGCTCGCCTAGTCGTTGATTAAGACAACGACCCGTTTGTCCACCCCTTCCCGTTTAACCACTGCATAAAAGATGTATGCTTGAAATTATGCCGATGAGTAAAAAACTATTTCTCTACGCACGTCTTCTTGCAGGAGAGCGGAACTTCATAGACGACGTTGGCCGTGCATCCTACAAATCGTCTCTTATGTTTCGTTGTACACGACGAAATTTGTTAATCAGTGACTAGGCGAGCATCATAACAATCATTGTCTAAAACAATAAGGCAGCAACATGGCGCTGCATTGCAGCACGTGCGGGTGCACACCAGAGTTCCGAGACTGCAATGTCATAGGAAGATACCCAAGCGTCTGATAGCCGAGGCCTTCGCTATTAAACTGAGGGGTGACGCGTGCGTTCATCAACCGTCCATAACACTAAGCAAAGAAGAGATTAACTATCCCTCATGTGCGTAGGTGCAATCTCAAGTTGTAGTCTTGTCGATTAACAGCTCTACCCTTTGTATCGGGATGAATAGGTTGCAGCTCCAAGTGACTCGTTTGCCCGCCTTCTCCTTTTTATTGCATTGAATCAATAAACCAGTTAATTTTTAGTCAGCGCTCGTCCTGTGTGGTTCCTCGTTTGCGCTGTTTTGCGTTGTTTTTACGTTTTGCCATGTGTGACCAACTAGACTAACGAGAGACACTTCTGGGTTAGGCAAGAGTTGGGGGAACCGCGCTGATACTTCGCCTCTCCTAACGGAGAACCCAGAGCACGCATATGATTCGTTCTGCCGTTCTTCGCGGATTTTCGTTCTGCATCTGTTAGCGCCGTTCTCTCTCTCTCTTCTACATCAGAGAGAAAGGAAAGGGCGCAAAAGTAGACGGTGCGAATGCGCTTGTTAGGGGCTCCCCGCGAGAGCGCCCCATCCGCGGTTCGGGTGCCACCGCACCGGAGCGTCTGGATTCGATTACCCGCTCCCAGAGCGTTCCCGCCGCGTCCGCAGTAATCCGGTCGACGGCGGCACTCGGGCTGCCTGCTTTTCGTCCCAGGTGGCCGGACCTCCAGTGCGCATCGGGTTCCCGCCGCACTCAGCCGCACGAAATCTCAACCACTCGCTCGTCCACTGTGTTTTCGTTTTCTTTTTATCTGTACGTTCACCTGCACGTCGGGCCACACTCGTTGGCACCGACCGGGCTGCTCAGCCAGGCACGTCGATTACTCAACCGCTGCCTTCTTGGATATGATCGATAGTGGCGGTGTATTACATTCCAAAGCCGTCTGTTTAGCCATGTTCGTAAGACACGATAGGAACTAAAAGTACCCGGGACGAGTGCAGAGAGGAGACTTGAGATACACGAGCTCTGCTGGAACGTCATAGGCAAAACATTTCTCCGCGTACAGAATCTATCTCCTCCTTCTTCCCCAAATAGTAGGCAGGCGTTATGCCCCTCTTGGTGGCAGGTGTCGACCTGCTCTCTCCCTATGTCCTCTGTGACCTTGTGTATTTGTGTATGTATATCGAAGAAAGGAGAAAGACAGGCGCCGTGCGTTGCACATGGCGCTGGCGTTGAAGGCCACGGTCTTCTCTGTCCTACCCCTGTGCGCTTTTAGTTTCTACATTCTGAAAAGAGCAACAGTGAAGTAGGGAAAAAACATGGCTGATCCCTCTGTCATAGGAATCGGCATAACACGAAAGTGAAACGTGTCTTGACAGACGTAGTTGAGCGTTTGTTGTGCATTCTTTCGCCCCAAGCGCGAAGGAATGAATGCTACAGTATCAAATTGTAATGTTACGCGAAGAACGGCAAGCCACTCGAAACTTGCAATGCGCTGCTCAAGCAGAAAGGACGCGCGGACCGAACAAACACAGGATGAGCGCGAACTGTCACAGTTGTAACTTATTTCTGTGTGAGCAGCGCGCTCCTTTCGCAAAAGCGGCCGTTACAGTGAGCGAGGTGACCTTCGCGCTCTAAACGGAAACTTGCAGGCAGAGCGCAAGACGTACAAACCACCGAGATCACGAGATAAGCGCCCGCACGAGCGACCACGCCCTGTCGAGGCGCGCGCTAATCCGCGTGGGGGAGGACTTTTAAAGCGCGCTCTTCGAGCCCTTCGCGTCATCTCGCTAGTGGTAACGAAAACATGCTGTACCACCGATCTCTGAGTACCGCCACCGGCAAATGGTGTACATAAATAGCTCGCCGTTAGCATAGCAGACAACATGCCGTCTGTGGCGGAGTCGTTTCGCGCTGCGCGCTGGCGATCGAGAGGTCGTAGGTTCGACTCCTGGTGACGGAACTTTTTCTTATAGTTTTTTTCCTTTGCCATATGTTAGTCTTTATATTTTACAACGTCATATCCGTGACAGAAATGCGTCAGTGGAGCCGTGGTGGACCCCGACATAAAACACTTTCGTGTTAAAAATAATCTTCAATGCGGATGTTTCTCTGGTCATACGTCTAGCATGCTGCTCTAGATGACAACAGGAGAACTTGGTCATGCCCTAGTCGGCACTTTCTTTGTGACTCAACTGCCGCTAAGAAGACACAGTGTAGGAAAAAAAGCACAAAATTACGATATGATTATAAGGGAAGTCGTAGTGGAGGGCTCCGGAAAATTTCGACCACCTGGGGTACTTTAACGTGCAGCTAAATCTAAGTACACCGGCCTCAAGCATTTTCGCCTCCATCGAAAATGCGGCCGCTGCGGCCGGGATTCGATTCCGCGACCTTCGGTTCAGCACTCGTGCACCATAACCACTAGACCACCGTGGCGGGTCACAAAAACGACAACTATGTCAAATAGGTGCAACTATGTCTTGCAGCAAGTACGAACAAGTTCTGTTGGAGCATGTCTCTAGTGCAGTGGGTCCATCATTTTGCGTTTTATCTCCAGGTGCTCTACGGAACTGCGATTTGCTCGGGCCGCCCATTTTGACGTACGTGTTTGTGTTTCTTTCCGGTGCTGTATGTCTTTTTAGCGCCAGTTGTTTCATATGGTTTGATGACGACTCCGAAGAAGGCAAACATTTGCAGGAAGACAGTGGCTTGAAGAAAAAAAGCACTGGTATAACAAGGAACGTCACGAGAGCCTGCAGTGATTAGTTGCGACTAAGGACGCCTCCATTTGCGAAGGAAGCGAGTATCCGATTCTCAAGGTTGGCTTCTGCGATGCCGGTTACTAGGGCGGACAACTGTCGCGCTATACAGAGTGACTATGACGAACCGGAGAGAGCCGAAATTGTGCGTTTTGAATAAGTCCGTATTTGGCCATCTCGTGGACGGGAAAGCTAGCAATTGTAAAGATTCCAATCGTCATAGCTGTCGAATCTGGGCTCTCGGGTTCTAAAGTCTGTCTGCTATTTGCATCTGTATACGTGCATCAAGTCACACTTGAAACAATCACTGCAGCCCGCGAAGTACACTCGAGAATGTACAGTACGCTAATGGAGTAACATGTGCACTGTGAATTGGCAAAACCTTCTCTGAGCAAAATTGGTGTCACCATGCACGAAATTTATAATTATAATGATCGGGGTTTTACGCACCAAAACCACGATATGACTATGGGGAACGCCACAGTGGAGGGCTCCGGAAATTTCGACCACCTGGAGTTCATTAACGTGCACCTAAATCTAAGTACACGGGCCTCTGGCATTTTCGCCTGCATCGAAAATGCTGCCGCGGCGGTCGGGATTCGCGCCCCGCGACTTTCGGGTAAGCAGTGCAGTACGTTAACCACTAGAACGCCACGGCGGGTTGTGCACGAAATGTCTAATTTAGAAGGGGCATATTGCGGCGACTGGTAAATTATCAGCGACAATTTCAGTGCAAATGTCCACATAGCAACATAAAAGTGTAGTGGTCTGTATATGACTGATAGGCACAAAGTACACAGCTGCACAACGTCCTCAGCTAACGAACATAAGAGCGCGCGGCAGGAAAAACCACGATGTCTGGCCGAAGTCATAGCCTTTGAGCAATGCAAAAGCCGCATAAAACAAGAATGATGTCATCGCCCACATGACAATTATTGCTGCGCTGTTGAAGGTTTTAATAGCAGCATAGATGCCACAAATCCAAGCAGTCTTTCTCAAAAGCGTATGGGCCATACTCTTTTCTACCGCCAGGCAGACTACAGGTGGTTTAAGATGAATCCTGTAATATTCGATTAATTTCACTCTCCTGAAAACGGAGTGGCCTCTTATACTCACCTTTCTAATGTTCAGACGATGGGCAGCCGCACGGGAACCACACCAAGCAGCCGAAGGACATATGGTGAAGGCGTATAGTAACCCGTTCACTTTCATGTCATAACAAACGCTGTGCGTGCACATCTCCTCAGCGTTCTGGTTAACTCAGCTAACTGAAATTGGGGGAGCAATAGATTTAAAATAAACTCCGCACGTTGATTGATATCCTAAGTTAAGATTTAGGGCACACAATGAACCAGTTCATTTGAAACATCAGATCGGCGTAATGCGGGAAGCGAATGACGACGAAGAGTGTGATGACGATGATGATGCTGATGATGATGATGATGATGATGAGGAGGAGGAGGAGGAGGAGGAGGAGGAGGAAGGGAGGGCAATCGACAGCTCGAGAGACAGATGCAGGGAGAGACTTTTTCGCGTCGGAGAGCGCATGATTTTACGAACAAAAGAAGTACTACCTGTCAATAATGAAAAATCTAGCAAACTCAGCTAATTAATTTCTCTACGATTACGCCGATAAATGCACTCGCATTGATCGTGTAATCGGGTAATTAAGTACGAATTAGAACCGCAGCATTGACGTCGCGCTTGAAAAAAATGTTGCAGGCTTACAATTGCGGGAAATCGTTAAGTGTCACGTGGAGGTTTCTACGCTCGTGTTATTAGGTCCTTGATCGTGCCGACTTATCCATTAAGGAAAGCCGAGGGTAGATGCAACCGTGCATCCCTTAAATTCACGTGGTTTGTTATTTTCGTCAAAACCCGAGCATCGACGGCATTCTTTATCCTTCAATCTTGATTGCATCAGTCTATTTCCCTCAGTGACTTTTTCTTTCCTTCTTGCTTTTATGCGCTTTACGCTTCGTCGCCTTTTGCAACCGGACTAAATGGCCCGCAATGAGGAGGCACCTTGCTTCTTTCCAACCATCATCGCATTATCGGGAGGAAAGATGAGCGTTACGTGCCAACGGGGAAGGTTAATTAGCGGGATTAATAAGAGAGAACGAAAACAGCGTCGCCCGCAGCGAAGGCGAGCTTCTCGCGACTATGCAACCTCACAATGGCCGCTTTCAGTAGAAACTCTTCGGATGAAATTCATCAGTGTAAAGATCAGGTACATAAATGAAGCTCACCCCTAGGAAGACGTTACGTCATCGGATTTCGAATTGGTTTTTTGTATTGTGGCCGCAGTGGCCAAACAAAATTTCCTAAAAATTGGTATGTTAAGTCATTGTCCCTCAGAGAACAATAAGTTAGTTTTCTTTTCGATTAGAAACTATGTACCCTTTGGTAAACGCCGCCACATCTGTGACGTCACAGCGAGTTGGGGCGAGAACGTGATGGTGGCTTCGCCACCGGCATTTTCTGTTAGCGCGTTTTCTCGCTTACTAAGCATCTTCTCGTGGCAATGGTTGTGCTTTTTGTATTGTGAAAGGGTAATTTACTGACGCGAGAAAATTCGTTTTTTTTCTCTATTGTTTCTTTAACAAGCCCCTGCATTTTGTATTTCCGTCGTGTGCAAGAAATACTGGGAACTTGTTCCGCACGTACCTTTAACGTGGCAGCGTTAAAGAGCCCATGTCGCAGAAATTCCAGTGTCAGCGGCGTTGGTGTTCAGCGAAAAAGTCGGCGTTGTCCCTGAGCCCAAAATCGAGATGGCAGGTGCCAATAAACGAATAATCAAAATCTTCGGTTTCGAGTGGCAATCATACCCAGGCCTTCTGCGTGGCAGTCAGGTATTTTACCACAGCTCCATGCCAGTGCTTCAAGTTGCTTTGAAAAAATATGGTTGATCCCTCTGTCATAGGAATCGGTATAATACGAAAGTGATACGTGTCGTCACAGAATAGTTGATTGCTTTAGTGCATTGGCATATCAGAGCTTGTATAGTGTGTATTGTTGTTTGGCAGATATAGCACCGCTCGATGTGGACGCACTCACGTTGACGCCTAGTGGCACGTCTCCGTACCGACGACCAACACCCATGATCGTGACTTAACGCTTGCGGTAGCTGAAGTTCTTAATATATACGTGGACACCGCATATGGGGGGGTCAATCGCGCGCAAATGTGGCATTAAGAGGCACATAATAAACACTCATACTCGATATGCACTCCTTCAAAGCGTCGTGAAACGCGAAGAGAAACGCTACGCGCGTCGTGTCTTCCGTCTAGCCTGGCAGTTAATTCTCACAGGGTGAGCGGGGAACGCGGTGCGGCAGCCAGGTGAGCGTCGGGTAGCTATTTTTTTTATATGGATGGATGCTATGATGGATGCTAGGGCTCAAGCCACCACTTTGCGGTGTGTTAAACAAAACTTCACTTCTATTGGAAACGCGCCGATTGAGATGGTCGCAGCAACAGCGCGTTTTTTGTTTTTTTTTGAGCCTGGTGGCACACATGTCACCACCCCGTTATAAAGGGGACGCTCATATCATCCATCCATCCATCCATCCATCCATCCATCCATCCATCCATCCATCCATCCATCCATCCATCAATCCATTTATCCATGCAAGAGCACTGCGAGGGGAAAGTGAAAGATAAAAGGCGCGTTCATGTCGCCTCCGTTATGTGTTGGGCGGTAGCTCAGTGGCCTAAACGCCGGCAGCCATCGTCGCGGACCGAGAGGTCATGGGTGCGACTCCTGTCAACGGAACCCTTGCTTATAGTTCTTTTTCTTTGCCATTTGATGTCATTCATTTTGCTGACGTATTTCCGTCACGGAAATAAGTAATGAAAATCTTGGTGGGCCCCGGCATAAAACACTTTCGTGTTAAAAAAAAGCTGTACAGGCGTTATGTAGTTCGAGTCATCCCGTTATTATAAGTAAATATACATGATTGCACCAGGCACCACCCCATGCGAATTGCACAACGTGTGGGTGGTTTTAAGGACCACCCATGACAAAGCGCTCAGGCGTAATTCATCATTATCATCAGTAACAGCGTCAACAAAATGGGCAGCTGCGCATATGTCCTTACGAACGCGTAGTGGGCACTTCGTTGTTTCACAGTATGATTAATTATGACGTAGTAAGCACTTCGCAACTGCACTTGCAGTAGGCATGCATTCTAGGACAGTTTCAAATTGCCTATGTTACGCGCATGTACGTTCCTTTCTTCATGTAACGGTTGGGGTGTCCGCCTAGAAGCAAAGCCTCGTAAGCGAATCAGAAGGCGATGCGAACGGGGTCCGATCATGCTATCGCATTCTACTCTTGAAGACGAAGCTCAAGCATCATCAAATTTTTTTTGCGAAGTGAAACTACAGCAACAAGCAAGCGACGTGACTTTGCACTTGCGAAAACAAATAAGAAGTTACACCATCTCCCGCTAAAGGTACCATGAGGCGATGCGAAGCCGGAGCACTTGCACGATCGCGTTCCGTTGGCGTTCGTTGGGCCCGCTACCGACCTCGCGTCGTGGAACGCGAAGTCGAATGCGAAAAGGAACGCTACGCGCGTCGTGTCTTCCCTCTAGCCTGGCCGTTAATTCTCACAGGGCGAGCGGGGAACGCGGTCGACAGGCGCGCCAGAGGGGGGAGCGTAGGAGAGGAGAGAGAGGGGGAGGGGACGCGCATGCGCTGGCGCTCATCGCGGCGTTGCGCAGGAGAAAATGAGCCGCTCGAGAGGGGGGGAGCGTAGGAGAGGAGAGAAGGGGGAGGAGGATGCGGATGCGCAGTAAGTGTGGTCACGCCGCACACCACCACCACCGGATGGGACTCCGCCATAGGCTGCTTCGCATCTAAAAGAAGGTGCAGACCCTCCTTGGGATGTGCAGGTAGCGTGCGCAAATCGAGTGAAACTTAATAGTGTCATGTGGTCGGGATGGTGAAGAAGGCGGCAGAAGAATTGATTCCTGAGCAAGTTGGAATTCGTTATGCATGTGGTGCACGCATGCGCTCTGTGGTGTGTAGTCTTTCCTTTGTCCCTTGTTTATGCGCCGCCCGTTTCGAACATGCAGAAGAAGGCGGCAGTCGGACTGTTAAAGACGAAACTCTTTATTCGGAGAACTGGTGCTCAGGAAATGACAAGTCAAAGTACAAACAATACACCCTGCACGCTTATAGCGGCGATCACATTCGTCGGCCGTCGGTAATCAGATCATCGGCGGAACGTGCCGTCTTTTATGCATCAGTGATCGAACCTTTCAGCGTTATCGCTGGTGCTTGCGTAAGCTCCCGAATAAACTTGACCATTCGCGTCCTGCACGTAATCTTAACAGAACGATCGCGAAGCTACCCAAACATTGCTATGCGGCCAGTGCAAAGCGGTGCTAACGGTTTCTTCGGATGACACCCGATCACATCAAGTTAAAGAAAGCAGGTCGCGTGGCAATAGAAAGATGGGGAGGCCGCACGTTCCCTTTATATGGGGAACATGATTAACTAACTTAGTTAACGCTACAAAACCAGAAAATTGTGAAGGGCACCGAAGAATGGAAGGCGACGTCCGTCATTAAATTTCATTAGCTCTTAGCGTTCATACAATGTAGCGGGTCCGAGAAGCCACGAGCTTGATAAATCAGCACGATGTAAGACTAACTGAATGGTGACTGAACTGGAAGTGATTAACCGGCTCGAAATATCGACCGTGATTATAAAAAGAAAGCCCACGACAACTTAGCAAGCGGACTGCTGTCCCGTCTGAGTCCCTGGAGGCTTTCTTAATTCTACTTAGTACCTCACGGGGCGAAATTCTGTTAGCTATGGATAATAGTAATAATAATGGTTATACTATTTTCACGCTAAAGCTTTGTACGTCGTTGCTTTCTTTTATTCTTCGTGGTCGGCACTTTTTTTAATGTGTTTCATATTTACTTCCCTTCTTCCTATTTAAAACTTTTGTCGCTATTCAATTCTTCCTAATGAGTAGAGGCAGTCGCTGTGCTTCTCTCGGTGGCGGTTGCTAGCCAGAGACCGAACTCACAAACCTTCTCTTTCCTAACGCGTTTTTCGATTGGTCAGCCGGCTTCGCTAATGATATGTCTCGCATCGCGATTGGCTGGAATATACTCTTACGAGATATGTCCCGCATCGTGATTGGCTAAACTATACATTTACTAAAAGGTTTAGCGTCAGACGTTTTTGTGAATACGGGCCAAGCTCATTCTGCATTTCACGCCTTTGTATTTGTATGCGTGTTTTTGTGTGTAGTAATACTAACAGTATTAACTATATCTCGAGTGAATGCACTATCCATTCATATGTGAGCATGATTTACAACAACAAGAATAAGTTCACGAAAAAACATCGCTTGTAAGATATAATAATATCTGGGGTTTCACGTCCCAAAACCACGATATGATTATGAGGGACGCTGTATTGGAGGGCTCTGGAAATTTCGACCACCTGGGGTTCTTTAACGTGCACCTAAATCTAAGTACACGGGCCTCAAACATTTTAGCCTCCATCGAAAATGCAGCCGCCGCGGCCGGGATTCGATCCCGCGAACTCCGGGTCAGCAGTCGAGCGCCATAACCGCTGGACCACCGTGGCGGAGCCGCTTGTGAAATAATGCTGCACGCAAGTATAAGGGATGTCGCAACATAGTCCTGCGGTACACAGCAGGCGCAGAAAGCGTAACCCTTTTATGCAGTTGCGAGCAACACAACACACACTCGTGTGCAATTATAACAACAGTACTAAGAATAGCTAGAATACATGCACTATTCATTGATGTGCGAGCATGATTTAGGGTAACAGGCAAAAGTTCACAAGAAAGCATCACTTGTAAAATACCGCTGCACGCAAGTATAAAGAATGTTGCAAGATAATCGTGCTGTACTCAGGAGATGCAAAAAGCGTAACATTTTCATGCACTTGCGTGCAACAGAACCCACCCTATCTTTCTGCCGCAATTCCCGCATCGTGCTTTATACTCTCGTCTTTTTCGCAAGAATTACCATCTAGGCAACTCCAACGCCGTGGTGTGGCTGCTTCGCTTTGGCAGCCATGGATCGGCTAGTCTCGGCTGCCTTCCCCGCTTCATGGTCCGCTGGAAGAGGCTATGTCCAATATCTTGCGTGTAAATAAACGCTCTTCAGGGAGAGCGAGGCTATGGAAATTAGGGACTCCGCCATTACGGCAAGACTCCCACGGCCGTTTCGATGCATCGGTGATTACGTGTTAATCAAGGTACCTCGGCCTCATAAATTACCTCCCAAAACATACAAACACAAATACAAAAACAGTTGCCTGCCCGCCAGTAGCAAGAGCACTTCCGAGGCGATTAACAGTGTTGAACGGGAAGTAAAAACGTTACCAAGCGCAAGAATTCTAAACACATATGTAAAAGCTCGGAGCTCAGCATCAAGGCGAATATCTGCTGCTGTGGCGCCCGCTATGGTCAATAAACAGCGTTTAAACATTGAAGTCTAGTGCAGAGGACACGAGGCTGTTAATTATGAAATGCCCGCAATTTCGAACGACCCGCCATCGGGCGCTTATGTCGCCTTTTAATATCCTCTCGTTAAGATGCCCGTCTTGGTGCTGTTTCTTTATTTCGCGCTGTTCGAAATTATTCGTCCGCAATATCGTGCGAAACATTACTGTCACACACCGAAGCATGCAGGATTTCTCGAGCGAAAGTACTCGTAATTTAATTATGCAGACGCAGAAGGTTATTTGGAATGCACGTCGTTTATTGTTAACCAGAACTGTTCTCGCCAGCGCTGGGCTGCGTAATTTAACTCGCACGTTATCATAACTAGTTCGTTATTCATTGAAACAAACTGAATGTTCAGTTCTGGCAAGGGTGCAGAAGGGGAGCACAGTGATAAAGTGCTGTGCAGGATGAGCGGTACCGCAGTACAACCAAATTAATTAGAAGAATACTCACGAAATACGGGCAACACATTGCTGGGAGGGCGACACGAAGAACCACCGGCCGTCATGCACAATATACCATTTTGTCAAGGACAGCGCGGAATTTCAAACGTGGGCAAAAGGAAGAGGGAAAACACAAGACGAGCGCTGTTTAAAATTACGCGCCGTTCTTGACAAAATGACTGATCACTAAGTCGCCCAAACGTGCATAGTTGAGATATATGCCGCGGCGTACCAAGTAAGCTATATACTGCGTAACATTTGGCCCCACGCACTGTCCCGTGTTCCAGAAATAGCATACATATCTTCATGATAAGAGTTGGCCATTCCAGTTAGAGGTGAGGGAATGCAAAGACGTCGCACGGTATATCCTTTAAAATATTGTTCGTGTTTTCGTGCGAGCGATTCTCGGCGATAGAGGAATAAAAAGTACGTAGCACACAAAGTTGAACTTGTTTTCGTGTTGGCTTCTATTGTTCGTTTTACCGACGACGCAATGTGTTCAATACGAATTCCACACAGCACCTACACTCAGTCCAACTCTTTAAGTAGTCATGATCCACTCCTCGCGCTTGATTTCACAGCGCTTAAAATTGGAGAAGGGGCCCTTATGGGGTGGATACATACATAGGTATATATATATATATATATATATATATATATATATATATATATATATATATATATATATATATATATATATGCTTTGGGTTTGAAGATCGATGGGTCCGGTACGATAGATGACTGAAGAGAAGAATATAATATATATATATATATATATATATATATATATATATATATATATATATATATATATATATATATATATATACTGCGTGTTATTTTGGTTGAAAGTCAGTTTCGTCACCATATCACAGCGTATTTATATGTCTCTAAAATTGAAGAAGTGCTTATATGAATTTCATGCAAGTAACTATAATATTCCGAGTGTATTTCCGGATTTATTCAATGCGCCAATCCAAACAAGCACCACGGAAGTAGGTGACACTTTCTATACAATTTTTCAAAAATTACTGACTACACTGCAAACCGTTTCACACCCGTATAGGTGTATTTGCGATAAAACACCTATCGTACACCTTTTTTTTCTGTCAATATTATCCGAAAGGGTGTAATGTCTTGTTTGCACACCCTTCGCACACCCTTTTTTAATTTTTGGGTGTACCATGGGTGTATGTTCTGTTAAACACCCATGGGTGTTATTTGAATTTTACACCTATGGGTTAATTCACGCAGTGAATTGACCCATAGGTGTAAACAGGTATCGTTGTACTGCTGAATGCAATTAACTGAGACACTGAACACCACGGGCAACGCCTCCTGGAACCATGGGTCACCACCCTGTTCGACAGAGCGTCTTGGCACAGCATATTGTTTCACGAGGCACCTGAGTGTGAAGCTACCTGCTCGTGAATCAGTAATGGTTCACCTTGGTGTGCTAATCTTTCCACTCGATTTTCATTCTTTTAGTTGTGCATCATAAGTCTGCTGTATTTGCAAAGACGCATGTATTTTGCCTACTTAATTAAGCAAGTGGTAGTGAAAATAAAATATACCATTGTTGTGCCTGAGGTTCTGAATGCAGTGAGTCAACTGATGTTACTTATTTACTGATGTCAACTGATGTTACTCACATATATTTAAGCCTTTACATCCCGATTTATTTTTGAGAAATCATTCCAAAATTAATTTCATTTATTGCTTGATTGGATTCACACGTTGAATGAATGCCCGAAATACATTCGGAATAATATATGTATTTGTTTAGCATTCATAAGCATTTGTTCAGTTTAGAGACAGTTGGCTTCACTTCACTGTGATCATCGCAAACACCTCTCCTAACGATTAATCTATAGCATACATATACAGTGAAATCTCGTTGACACGATTTTGCATAATACGTTTTTCAGCCTAATACGTTTCCGTTTTTATTTCCTGCCAACATCCCTTGAAAATAATGTATTTTCATGCGTTTAATACCATCACATTTTTGCCAAAACTGGATAATACGACCGCGAAAGTGGATCTTGACCGATATATCGAGAAATCCTGCGTTTATTCTTCGCTATGACAGCTCGCACCGCGTTCCAACAACCCACGATCTGCGCATAGCAGAGCCGCTGAGACCACAGCAGCATCAGTTTAGCGGCGAAAAGATCGCTGCTAGGCGATCTTTTCTTTGAGGTTATATATATACATATATATTGCCGCTTTGTGAGGGCCCCCCCTCCAGTGAAGAGAGACTTTAAGCCCTGCTTGTAGTCATGCAGCTCTTACTGTGTCGTCGCAATGCTTACTGCGATTCAAATACACTGTGTAAAGCATAACAAAACATAACACTGCCGCAGAAAGAAAGCTGCGCCCACGCGACCCGACAACGGCCGGGGCGCCACCTCCTCGGCCGACGCAGCCGCCGCCGCCGCGCGTGCGCGGAACAGCTCTATCACCACGTGACTTATGCAGCGCGCTCAGACACGCCGCCGGACTCAACCGTTTTCTGCGTGTGTTGTGCATCGCCTCCCGATCGGTCGAGTTTTGCAGTCGGTGTTTTGGTTGTTTGAAGTGTGACTGCGCTGTGTGCTCGTCCTTTACCTTCTGCCAGTGCTGCTTATTACGAAGATGATACTCAAAGGGAGACCTGCAGCTTTATATCGTGGAGCACTCGAACTGAAACGGTATGTACCACTATCACGTTGCTACGGCCAGCGCTTTGTTAACTCCGAGAGCGCGATCTAATGCCGTTAACTAAGCTTTTCTTAACTGGTTGACGATCGGTGAGCATTTGTTAACGTAGCGAGCATATGTGAGTGTATTGTTTCATCGGGATGAAGGCAAAGTTGTGTGACATTAGGCGCGGGCAAGCTTTGCTTTGTTTGGTGTTGAAATCAGTGTGCGCATGCGCGGCTGTGATTCGGAGGGGGATTTGAACGCAGTTGTGGCGGTGCCCTTCCTGTCGGCGGAAGGGGGCCCCGCTCTCGATGAACCACTATTTTGATTTAAGAATAGTTGGGTTGTGATGGCACCTGTTACCTCTAAGCGTCAAGCGTGTCTAAGGCGCGTATGCTTCGGCCTGTTGGTAATTCAGGTGCATTTTTTTTCGCACAAGAAAAAAAAAAGCAGGACAGAAAATAACGACGTGGTGTCCGTGTCGTTCTTTTCCGTCTGTGTTTGTTTTGTGCGCTAAATCTACCGTGATGCTCGGGTTGATGCGTGTGGGTCATTTTAACGCAGCATGTTGCTTCGTTTTAGGTACGCCGCGCGAAGCTCGCCTAAGTGCTAATACATTCCGTTTCGTTAAATTCGTACCGATGTTTTAATTCATCCGTAACATATGTTTCCTGATAATGCCGGCACCCGTGCACGGGGAGCCGTTCGTTAAACTTGACTTGTGTTCGAATGAATTTTTCATGTCTATGTGTGGCCGAATCGCCTTAACTACCTGAACTGTGCAAGCGCTAGTTCGAGCATCAGTGTGCACTTAGACGTGCGCAGGGTTCCCCATCAGGGGGGAGGAGAGTAGGAAGGTTAATCGCTGCCCCCCTCCCCCCGCCTTACTAAAATGTCAAAGTATGGGGGCAGACTTTGCGCCCCCCCCCCCTCTGTCTGAATTGACTAGGGGGGCGCACCCCCCCCCCCCCCTTCGTGCGTACGCCTGAGTGCCCGCATTCGAGCACAATTTATTTTATTCTGTTTGTTTCCATTATGTCTAGCTTTCATTATTTTGTTGTGGTTATTAAGAGGTATATGCGCCTCGCCTCGCTTTGGCGTTGTAACTTCGCTAAATACTTTTACGTGTACAAACATTAAAAAACGCAGTTTGTACGACCACCTCCAATGATATTATTTGGTAAAAGACAAGCCTAATGACTTATAAGATATTTTAAATTCTCCAGTCATCTTCAAGGCTGCACGTTGCAGCCTTGAAGAGAAGTCCTTGTGCATAGTTTTGTTTTATATGCTTTTTATCGATGTGCAGGAATCCTTCATGCCACTAAAGAATGCCCCTTTTTCTTTAAAAATGCGGATGATATTTGTTAAAAAGTACTCTCTCTTTCCCAAACAAGCTAATTGCACGTAGAAAAGCTATTAATTCTCTCCAGTTCCATATGGGGCATGTTATGAGCTTCATATTTGGATGGTCCTATCGTGAGCAATATGAGCTCGAACACCCGAGCGCGTGGCGAACACCCTTGAACCTTACGTCGGCTGATTCGCAGCGGCGGCTGTCGGAAACAAAACGGAAAAGGCGCCGCGCTTCCACTAGCTGTTGACCCTCCCGCTTCGATATTGTTGATGCGAAACAGCATCTTAGAGAGTGTCAGTGGCCGCTAGCGGTGATATGAATTCCCATCAACGCCAACAGCCACATCAGACTAGGTAGCTGCTGAGATATCGGCTGGGACGTAGCCTGCCACGATGTGCAGGCCATGCTTGTGCATCGGTATCTCGGTGGTGTCGGCTGAGGATTTTGCTGCGCCTTATTTATTTATTTTGTTATCATTGCTTGCGGTCATTGGCACGCAATCAGCCGATATCTCGCAGCAACGCTAGCGAGGCGGGAGTACCAACAGTCAGCGGAACAGCGCCCCCCCCCCCTCCAGTTTCGGCAGCGCCATCCACGTATCACCCTATCTCAGTTTTAAGGCTGTTTTCCACGTGCTCGCATGTTCGAGCTCATATTACTCACGATAGTACACGGTACAGAAACTGTTATTTACTGAAACAAATGATTGAAGTCTGCGTAGCGCTTTCCAGACAATGATTTTTTTATTTTTTGTCATGCAGGGAGAGAGCGTTCCAATAACACCTAGCATTGTGTACGATAGCCCCGATCTTCCCTATGCAAGCAAGCTTTTCCTCCATGTGGACAAAGAACTGCTCTTCAGTGTGTCCAATGCCGAAGAATGAGTAGCTGCACTCATGGCAGCACATTGGCTGTTAAATATCGACTGCCATCACAAGGCGTTCAACGTTCTCGTCGCTGTTGAATGGCTCCTTCTTGGCCAGTGGGTAATGACTCCGAGGACACTAGTAAAGCTCCTGAACATTTTCAAGAAAGCCTAGAAAATAGGCCTTAGCTTCTGCTTAAAGTATGTCGCCACCTGTGATTAACTCGAGCTTAAGCCATAAAGTTATATTTTCATATGGTAACGAGTAGTTATTTGTTTTACATTATACAGAAACGAATACTATGGCGGTACTAGTATTTCATTTCAATTTCTTGCTCATTTTCTTGTGACATTTTAATACTAGCAATTTTGTCTCTGCCGATTTCATCATGTTCTCGCAGGTCATTCCACTTTGTGGTTATTGGCTTAGTTTTTGTATTCAAAGGACTTTGTGACTTTTTTGCAGTAGTTTTATTAATTGAGATCTTTTGCTATTGAAACTTTAGCTTAACAAAACTGCTAGTACTTGTCAGTGAAATCAGTGCATCGAATATTGTTTTAAAATTTATTTTTGAGCTATATGACAAGCTTTAAGTTTTGTCAATATTTTTTAAAAGAAATAAATACTTGTTTTATTCAATCACCAATGATTCTGTTGTCTTTGCTTGGAAAGGGATAATCTTTAAATATCTCTGAACATGCCCGTGTAAAATTTGATTCTACTGTTGTTATGTAGGTAATGCTTCTGCAGTGCTGTCGTGGTCATAACGTCCCTATTCCCATGCATTTCCTACATATTACCGCATTCAGCATGCGCTGCAACGTGAGCGTCATGGCCCGATTGCTCACTTTTTTGTGTTGGAGCCACAATCCATTGCTTTTGAGAAAGTGGGAAATATTTCATAATTCACTCATGTACTTTCCCAGAAAAGAGGTAATATGGAGGCCTGCTGTGGAAAACGACATTCTGAGTCCTTATAATGTTGCGTGAGTTGTCACGGAGCATTGATACCCTGCTCATGTATCAGCTACAGCTCTGTGATGACAGTGTTTACCCTACTAAGAAAGTCGACAACAGGCACAATGGTGTGGGCACTGCTGGAATTTTGAAACTTTTTCAATCCACTTTCTCATCAAGGGTTTGCACATTTCTGAACTATCTCCTTAAGAGGAGAACGACCAGACCGTACCTTGTGTGTTCCAGTTGATTCCAAACACATACACTGATGTTATGCAGCCCATTTAAGACGATGACACCCTATTTTATCAACTGCATAAGTGCAGGTATAAGAAGTGGCACCATTATTTCCCTTCTTGGGAACTGCAACTACAGCGGGAAAATTCATTCTGCGGTGCGCCCAAAGGGACCAGGTGTCTGTAGTGCCCCAAGGGGGCTGACAGGGAAGAAGGTTCATTTGTGCTTCTCCCTGTAACTGCCACCTTTTCGAGGGCGGTTTCATCTATTACACCCCACTCGCACGGGTGTAGCTTGTTCTAAGACACATACTGCACTATACGGCTGTGTTACAATGAAGCATGTTAAATTGAATTCCTCATTATGAAGTGGAAATAACGCCCTTGCTTCATATTTTGACACAAACGCCTTGGTCATTTGTGCTCCATGTCATTTGTGCTCCTTGTTTGGCGGCATACGCGATGCCGCTCCGTACACTCGAGAAAGGTCATTGAATACCGTAGAATTTGTCTCGGATGTACGAGCTCTGTGTGTATTAAAGCTTGACTTTATTTTGTACTATTGGATAACTGTGTGAACGTCTTGCAATATGTGTCAACACATTTTAGGTAATGACTTTGTGTTCAGTCAAGATTGCACTGTATATGTAAGGGCCATATATGCCGTGCTTCATATGCACCATAAAATCAGTGCTGCTGCCAGCATTTTCCTTCTGTGGCAGGAGCCACTATAATAGGTCATGCGCCCTTGAAAGGACTAGCTAAACGGTAAGCTTTCTAGCGTTTCAATGGGAGAAAACTGGGAGGGGGGAACCACTCGAATTATGGAAATTTTTGCCGGGGTGTTTGGGTGTAATTGTGCATAAACACCCTAACGCCCTTTTTGTCGTTTGGGTGTAATGTGCTTTTACACCCTACACCCTTTTTTTCATTTTGGTGTAATATGCTTTTACACCCAACCACACCCATTGGGTGAAAGTTTGAAATTACACCCATTGTATAGGTGTAATCCTGCTTGGTACACCTATTTCTTGGGGTGTAGGGGTGTGAGTTATAGACACCAAGTTACACCCATACGGGTGTAAAATGGTTTACAGTGTAGGGGCGCAAAAGGTTCAATATATGTGAGCACAAAGAAAATAATTCTAGCTGCAATGTAGAGCCTTTGTTAGTTGATTCACTCCATTGAGAAATCAAGCGCGACAACGCTATATTTTAGTTTCACATCTACTTGCCTAATGCTACGCATCTATACTTACGCTAAGATGCCACGTGTGACAAGCATAGTTGAACAGCGTGGTGACCCGTGGTGTGCAGCGTCTCGGGGAACTGCAGTCAGCTGTACGACAATACTTGTTTTTTGTTTAGCATACGCCCCATCAATCTAATAATCGCAATGGAGGCGTTATCTGGAAAATGAGATAATTTTCCGCACAAAGCACAACTAGCAACAAAAAGCAACTCCAGCTCTGGTCGGGTGTGTGCCGCAGAGCTACAGTTGATCTGCCGAGGGTGGGCCGCGCACCTCCTTAAAATTTGTAGGGGGGGCGCCCCTCCCCCCCGCTCGTCCCCTGACTTTAATCCCTGTTGGTGAAGAAACACATCCTCCGGATAGCAGGCACTACTGTAAACAGATCAGCAAAATTTTGCAGTCGTGCGTGGCAAGAGCTTAGAGGCGGAGCACGAAGTTCCCATTTAAACGGGCGCCATCTTTTCATACAGAGGCCTGTGCTCACACTCGGTATATCTGCCGGTGCCTGCTGTTTGACAACAGCAGGTGACATGCTATTAGGTAATAACTGAGATAAATCAAGAGAGGCATTTGGTTCAGATGGGCCTCTTGCCACAGGGTGCCGCCACGCACCAGCGCCGCGCTCCATATTATGCTAACATTACACAGTGAACCACCGTCGCACACAGGAATCACAACGGGCGATTGCGTTTCATCACACGCTCTCAAGGTCGTGACACGCGCTGACGTAACCTCTTTCCTTCGTGTCATCAAATCCCTTTGTAGCTTCCAGCCCGCTCGTCGGGACAAGAGAAAAGAGAAAGCGCTTAAAGCGTGCGAAAAATTCCATAACTTTGCTCCTTCGGGACGGATTCGACATATCCTTACGCAATCGATTCGTGACTCAGTAAACTCCGATAGTGAGGTCATTCGATGATTACATGGAAAATTGGTTCAGGACCCTTACGACGGCAACCCTAGCCCGTGACCCACATCGACACCGCTTCGGCGACGCAGGTCTCTAGCGTTTTATGCAAACTGGACGACGACAAAAAAAAGTGACGCCCACCTTAAAGATGGGGCAGCCATCTCACTGCGTCATGCATCATCCGGTGTCACTGCTCCAACGAAAAACTGCGCTTCGAACTACCGAAGTCTTGACGACATTGACGAAATCGGTTAAACGTCTTGTGGGCAGCGAGTTGAAAGATTCTACGAGGTGTGCCCATGGGGAAGACGTTCCTTTCTCTGGACCAAGGAGCTAAGCCTTTCAACTCCAACTCGACTATTGTTTTAATATGTGAAAGTGGCAGAGGTACAGAGGGCAACGTTCGTTTGCAGTTTGACGGCGGTGGGAACTTTGAAAGCGCTTACGACACTTTTTGGGGTCGCGCGTTTCGCAACGAACTCTAAATCTTCTTTAGCGCATGCGAGCGGAAAGAGGACGAGCCGAAAATTGGTGGGTTAAGCTTCTTTCTTTCAACACAAAAGCACTTTGCTCTCGTTCGAGGATGAGCTAGAGAGAGAGAAAAAAAAAAGAAAAGAAACAAAAAAGAAACGAGGTCTTCGCAAACGTTTCGCGCGACAGCCCTGTCTCATCTCGTTCTCTACTTTTCTCCGGCTCATTTAACCTCTCATGACGGCCGTTAAATCCACTCACTGGATCCTCGTTTTGCTATATACTTATGCTATTTTTTTTCGCTCGCTTTCTTTTTTTTCTTTCTCTCTCTCTCGCCTGTCAGAAGTGTTCGCGTCGAGTGCTGCCTAAAGCAGCGCGCTGTTACGACAAAGCCATTTTCGATTGCTAGGCAATAAGCGTGGAGCGCATATTGGCATTTCCCTTCTTTTTTGTGTATGTTTTCATAAATTCCTTGCGCATAAGTCCTAGGCACTTAGCCACCTTTTGCGACGTTCTTCAATAACTGAAATCTGTAGCTGCCTGAAACATGGGTCTGCTTAAAAAAGTGACGTACGGTTGCTTCCAAGTCAGCACATACATGCTTTGTCCGAAAAGTAATGTCAATGATTAAATTGTAAAGAGTCTTCATCTGACAATGGGCTAGGACCGCTTGATATTGGTGGAGGGGTAAATTAGCTTACGCACGTGCGGTCGCACTGTCGTATGCTACCTTCTGGACGGAGACTTTTCCGTGAAGCTCGTTTTCATTTCCCGTGCAAGGCACAATGCAGCCCTCGTTAAAACAAAGGATTGCCATCAAGTTTGTTGGCGTCACGTGCTACGTGACGCCAACAGGCAGAAAAAGAGTGTTCCACACTCGCCGCCATGGCTGCGATCGGCGCTGACTAACACTCCTAGGTTTAAATTCACATATATACCCCATACAGTGGACGGGAAGATGTCCGCCGCCGTAGCTCAGTGGTAGAGCAGCGGAAGCGTTATTCGAAGGTCGCAGGTTCGCTCCCTGCCGGCGGCAAGTTATCTTTTCGTCCACTTTACTTTCTTCACATTTATATCCTAATTATTACAAATAACATCTCCTATACTTTCCTTTTCAATATTGTCTGTTCTCATTATTATTGTTTATAACTAAGCCATTTGTAACACCACGCACAGTTACCTACTCAACAGAAAATTATCATTATCATGAATTTAAGACTTATAGAAAAGCGATCTTGGGCGCGCAGACTAAGCTGAAGCGCCAGCTAGCGAACTATATAGGCGAATCGGTTGGCATGACTGCGACCGCTAGAGCATTAAGAAATAGTGACATATCGTAACTCCGCGAATAGTTACCCGGTGAACGATTGCCCACTCAACAGAAAACCCCTAACTGGTATGCGCCACAGATCTTGGGCAAACCTCACTACCCATCACTGGTCCACTCAGAAGGAAGTTCTCCCACCTGTGTTCGACCGCATTACAGAGATAGGCAAGACCAGATAGATGGAGCCAAGATGAAGATAGCCGCAGAAATTTGGTAAACCCCCCTACCCGCCACTGGTCTACTAAAATAGGGAAGTTGTCCGCGGGCAGAAACGTATTTGCCACATAATTTTGGTAAACGCCACCACTCACCAGTGGTCCGCTTAACGTAAGGAAACAATCGCACAAGCGCCAAATAACGTGTGTGGCGCAAATTCGGCAAACCCCACTACTCCCTAATGGATGGTAAAAGTGAAGAAAAATTTAGAATGGGGCAAAAAGACGCATGCTGCTCAAATGGAACACTTTAAAGGAGCTAATGCGAAATTCAAAAGGGACTTTCTGTACCATTAATAAAAATTCTCATACCGTCCCTCATTGCATTCCCTAAGACGACTTGAAGGCGGCAGCCATGTTATTTTTTTCCTCTTTTTCTTCTCAGTCGAATATTCATTCATTCATTCATTCATTCATTCATTCATTCATTCATTCATTCATTCATTCTTCACTCCCCTTTATTTTCCAGAATAAAACGAAAACATTACATGCTGGATGGTCTCTTGGGCTAAAAGCTGTAATGAAACAGCTTGACTAGGGCCCAGAAGACCAATTACATGGCAACGAGTGACAGCTGAAAAGATTTGCACGAAATGTACAAGTCATATCACGCATGGTAGAAAAAATCTATTTACAGAAACAAAGCATATAACAATACCCGTGTAAGTGTAACAGGGAATGATTTTTGGATAAACACATTTCTATCAACAAACAACACTAACAGAATACTCAGATTTATTTACAGAAAAGAAGTGGTAATATTACAAGTACAAGAAAAGAACAGCAATAGTACACCTGTATTTTTAGCAGTAAACTACACGAAACTATAATAACAACACAATATAAAGCATGGCAGCTAATCATATACAGCAATATACAGTGAAATATAGTACAACATGAATATACTGCTCAAAGCCATTTGTACCTCAGTGCCTCTGGGATCGTGCCACCTTTCATCAAGCGGCGACATAATCTTATGACGTCACAAACTTCCGCGATCTATGACGTCATGATGACGTCATAGGGTGACATCATTACATGATGAATTTTTGCATCGTTCTTGTTGCCTCCGACGCCGACGGTCACTTTTCACGTTTGAGGATGCTTTCGCCTTAATATGAATGAAATGTTGTGCACCAAAAGGCAATTAACGACTATAATAATTGCAAATTTTCTCTGGAAAACATCGCCCGTTGACATGAGTGCAGACATTTCAGATGCCTTGACTCTATAAATTTGGATTCATGCTTCCTTCCCGATAACAACAACAACCAAACAACCATTTACAAGTGCAGCGAATAAAAAACCGAAATGAATATCTAGGATAGCACTATTCACATCCATTCGTACTTTGAAACCCTAGCTGGCTGTATGGCTACAAAACCGTACCAGACCTTCGCAGCAAGATGAGGCATGTATCTACTGCAACAAATGACCGCCAACTGCTCAACACTTCACAATGGAATTTCGTGATACTCTTGCAGCAGTAATAGCAGGAGGCGTCCACCTTTCAATGTTACTTAAAAATAGGCGCGCAACTAAGCAAGGGCACAAGAAAACACGGAAAAGCGCATAATCAGGGTTTTGAATCGAGCATCCTGATTCGAAACGAATACAAGTGTTGTCTCGCCAGCATTTATATGACGAGCCGCAAAAGTTCATACTCATGACCGAGAGAAATGCAGCGAAGAGATTTCTAAAGCCGCCGTCATTACAGATACAGGTGGCAGAACGTCCGATAAATAGAATCACACACACAAAAATAATCATAAAAGAACGGAATTGCGATGATGCTCGAGAAGCAGCAAAAAAAAAAGTGAAAACTAACAGGTTCCTTTATGCATTCACCTAAGACGACTCGGAGACGAAAGCCATCTTATTTTTCTTATCACTTCATGTATTGATCCTCTCTCGCCTTCCACCGAGATATTTCTGCACCTAACGTGGTTTTGCACTGCCTCCGTGATCGGGGGCATTGTAAGCTTTCTGTGCCTCACCTGATTTTGCACTGCCTCCGTGATCGGCCCGCTGTTCACCAACCGACGATGCCATGTGATGACATCATCATGTGACGTCATAATGGCGTCTTGATGACGTCCCAAACGTGGACGTCATGAAAACGTCATGTGGTGACGTCATGACGTGATGATTTTTTGCATCGCTCGTGTTGGGGCCGACGCCGCAGGACGCCGCATCCACCGACATTTAATTTTCGCGTTTGATGAGGCATATAAGGCTTTCGCCATAGTAACACGCTGTCGTTACAAATAGCTAGGGTAGGAATGGTGGATTGTCGCTACCCGTTTTCAAAAAATAGATGGCAATGGAGCTTGCGGTCGTCATCGGATCGCAGAAAGCGGTCTCTATTAATGTGCATGTACATCAAGCGCTCATTGGACAACACGCGCAGACGCTGCAACATGGTTCCACGTGCCAAGGTTGTCCACATGGAAAGCACGGAAACGCAAGCCGACATCGCACGTGTCCGACGCGCAGCGAACAACGCAGATGCTCGCTATAGAGCGAATTGCTGAAGTATATTCTCGAGACCGAGCGTGCCCAAACAAACGAAAAAAAAAAGAAGAAATGGAGAGTGAACGGAAGGTTGGCATGGTAGATATAATTGGACATTATTAAGAATAAGGGATCTCAAAACGAGAAATATACAAAGGGAGCCTTTAATGCAGCGTGTGTAGTCAACCGCATTCAATAAAACATATAAGCATAGATAAAAATATAGAAACGAATGTATCATCCGTTGAACTTGTTTGTAGACTTCCGGGTTGAATATATGGTTGGCACGGTTCTTCTTTCTTTCTTTCTTTCTTTCTTTCTTTCTTTCTTTCTTTCTTTCTTTCTTTCTTTCTTTCTTTCTTTCTTTCTTTCTTTCTTTCTTTGATATAGTCTGCCCAAAATGAAGGGTGCACTGCGGCTCAAAGTACAATAGATGGCAATTCTGCGTACATCGTACAACTAGATATTAACAAAAAAAAAAGCCAGGATGCACTGGAGTAGTCAGGGGAGTGCGGGTTTGTTGGGTTACCGCCCCCGCTCCCACACCGATCTGTTTCAATTTTGCATGCGTATATATGCAGCCACACATAAAAACGCATGCACGAACACGCATAAAGTATGGTTTAACCTCTCCGGAGAAAAAAATTTCTGGCGACACTACTGCTGGGATCTCTTATTCACTTAGGACAACTTCAAGGACAGAGCGTATACAGCCATCGCGCGCCTATTTTGCTCGTTACTTCAAAGCCATCGGTACGCCGACTCTCAAACGCCGTTCTTTTTTAACACGGAGCTGTTTAACGCACCGTAATTTGTCCGTCGGAAACGGAAATAATCATCATCACGAACCGGCTCGCACTCTCTTTGTCCTCTTCTTCATCTTCGTCTTCTTCATCTCCTGCTTCGCTCCCAGAAAATGTGCGGCGACTTAACCGGCGCTGGATAAGACAACTTGTGGGACGAGACAAGGAGTCCTGAGAGAGCGAGAAGGAAACAGAAAAATTCTTGTCTAGGCGGGATTCAAATCCGCGTTCCCACCATTCGAAAGCGAGAATCGTAACCACTCGGCTATCCAGGCACGCTAGCATAGCATATCAAAGGACGGGAAAGGGAGTGAGAGTGAGGAGAGGGGGAGAGAGTAAAGCATAGAGAGAATGAGAAAGAGAGAAATAGCGAGAAAGTCAGAAAAAGAAAGATAAAAAGTTGGAAATAAAGAGGAAGTAAAAGAGGGAGAGAAAGAAAAGGAATAAAGAGAAAGTGAGGCTGACAAACAATGAAGAGAGTAAGAAAGAGAAGTGAGGGTGAGGAGGAGGACGGGAGAGAGTAAAGCATAGCATAGACAGAATGAGCGAGAGAGAAATAGAGAGAATCAAATGTAGAAACAGAAAGAAAGAGTGATAGGAAGGGAATAAGAGAGAAAAAAGAGAGAGAGAGAGAAATGGAAAAAAATAGGAGGAAAAATAGACACAGCAAGAAATAGACAAAGAGAGAGAAAGAAATTAATAGAGATAAAGAGAGGAAAAAGAAAAAAAACTGAACAAGAAAGAGAGAGAGAGAAGTATGAAAGAGAAAACTAAAGAGAAACGAAGAAGGCCGTCCAGCTCCGCAATTCCTTCAGCCTTGGCTCCACTAGTGCGAACCTGCCTTAATTTTGTTTATTTATTTTTTTTGTGACGAAGGTGAACTCGCAGCCCGCACTTCAGCGGTCACGTGATTTGTGTGTGTGTGTGTGTGTTTGTGTTTTGGGTTGGAGGGGGGGGGGCACCGTTCCGTTATCACGCCGGATTTTTCGTCTGATGAGGCATGCAAGGCTGTCGTCACAGTATGCAGATTGACTGTAAAGGGTGCGTGCTCGTTAGGCACGCTAGCGTGACTGTCCAGTCCCGCTGATAAACACTGCAGGCTACAGGCATATACTACATCCGTATACGCACTACGGACATATACGCCGTATGCGGCGTGTGCGCTCGTGTCCGTGCATTTATGTTGATGTGCCTGTGTTCACGCTTGCTTGCTTTTTCTCTCGGATAACAAGTTGATAAACGCAATATTCAGGCGCTAGTTATCGAACACGTTTTACTTTCCCAAAGCGTGCACATATATATTAACGCATGCGGCGAGGAGTCGAGGCTGATTGGGGGTGTTCCCCGATGTTTGCTCAGATTTAATTAGTTATCCGGTGTTAGGGGCACAAGTAAATTGCGTCGCAGTACACCGTGCTCCGTGCTGCGCTGCGCACATGCCCAAACGCCAGTGTTTGCCGCCATTTTGCGAGCACGCTATGCGACGTAAACTGGGCAATTGCGCTAACATAAAATATTCACGCTTCTGCGGTGCTGCACGGACAGTGAAGAAGCCGGCTCTATCGTGTGCATTTTGTAAACATAGCTGGAGGGCCCCAAGGCGTAGTGAGGGAGGAGCGTAAACAAGTCTCGACGTTTGTTGTACGGCACAGACAGAGCCTTCTAGAACCAACTAGAGCAAAGTTATCTCTGCGTTTTTTTTTTGTTTCGTTTTGTCTTCCTTTCGTTCGTGTCGCGCGACAATCTTCCGGCGCTCAAGGGCACTTAGCGTCCGTTGCCTGGCGACGACCGCTAATTCCGAACAGCCACCTTTTATTTTATTTTCGGTTTTGTTTTCTATTTGCGCGTGGGTCTCGCAGGCGCTCTGTGCCGCAAGTTCCGTATCACTTTGTTGCCGCTGTTTCTTTAAGATTCATGCAGCACAAGAATTCTAATGACACGTTCTGAGGTTTTACGTGCCAAAACCACTACATGGTTGTGAGTTCACAATTGCGGCGGTTTGTGCGCGTTGGTATGACATGACCAGTAAATTCTAGGCGCACAAACAGACGAGGACAAAGAACACGTATGACACACAGGCGCTAACTTTCAACAATTTATTGAAGCCAGGGTAACAGAATATGTAATGGCACACATGACCTTACGTGACGCCGGCATAAAATACGACACCATCAATTACATCACAGGTAACACAATTTTTTGAAAGATAGAGCAATCGACGGCTTGGCCACGCAATTATCACCTAAACTATCTATCTTTTCTGCCTCAATTATCTCCCGCGCGAGTTTACTTTTGTTTCTTGTTACGATTGTGCATTTATTAAACATTGGTAGGCACTTCTTCTCCACACAGTGATCTGCATTACGGTCAGCACGGGAAACACCAGGTTCATCACAACCATCACACCTTCTGCAGTGAACATCCAAAAGCCCTCCGCACTTATCCCTAACATTTCAACAATGTTCCCTGAGGCGATCATTTACACACCTCCCGCTTTGTCCTACAATGGTTTTGCCATATGAAATAGGCAAGCTATATGTACACGACAGGTTCCGCACAATCGATGAACTTCTCTTTGCAACCTGGATTAAGAGAGGAACTGGGTTTCGTCATTCTGCAAAGTTTTTGAAGTTCCTCAGGAGCAGAAAAAACTACTTTGACATTGGCCTTCTGCCGTACCTTTTTTAAACGATGTGACACGCCATGGTTATACGGGATGATAGCAAGCTTCTGCGGGCCATTGACACCCTGCAAAGCGTCGGCCTCTTTTGACGAACTCTTTTGCAGCAAGCCTTCAGCAACACTCACTAGTACCTGAGTGAGATAACCGGAATCAGATAGCCGGAGAGTGTGTTCGTTAAAACTGACGCCCATTAGTTCCGGACACGATTTATGCAACGCATTAGAAAGGCATAACTTGACGATGCCCCTCTTTCATGATTGTGAGGCACGCCGCAGTGGAGGGCTCCGGAAGTTTCGACCACCTGGGGTTCTTTAACGTCCGTCTCAATTTATGTACACGGGTCCTCTAGCACTTCATCTCCATCGAAAATGCGGCCGCCACAGCCGGAATTCGATACCGCGACCTTCGGGTCAGCAGTCGAGCACCATGACCACTAGACCACTGTGGCGGGTCGAGGGCTCAATTGGTAGAGCATTTATGTCATAATTACTATACTAAAGTAAAAAAACATGCAAGTAATGCCCCGCATACGTTCCTTGTCTGTTGGTCTACTTATGGTATAGGGAAGGTATCTCGTTGGGAACAGTCCCTCTTGACGAGCAACAGCCTTACCTTATGTCAGTGACAGAAATAACATATACCGTGTCCCCGGGGCTGAAGTCTTACGAAGGCCGGGACAGAGACACATGGAAAGCTCTAGCGTGCACTCGGCACCCACTCTTTCGACCATAGCGCTGGTGCGACCAGCGAAAGGACCGCGAGAGACACTTTGTTATGTCCGTCTCCTGGCGTGGTGCTCCCATCGACCGCAGCTTGTCTGGCTGTAGTTTTTCGCGAAGCCTTATACCCCCCACGAGCACTGGATGGAGAGCCGCCGCCGGCTTTCCGGACAAAATAATTAATCTCGCCGCTGTCAACACGCCTCGAGCGACATTGCGGCGCGCCCCGGGGATACGAGTGTCACGGAGCTGTTGTGCGAAGCTCACGCAGCTAGCGCTGTCGTA
Source organism: Rhipicephalus sanguineus (assembly GCF_013339695.2). Classification (NCBI taxonomy): domain Eukaryota; kingdom Metazoa; phylum Arthropoda; class Arachnida; order Ixodida; family Ixodidae; genus Rhipicephalus; species Rhipicephalus sanguineus. Next base: position 86,956,042 of record NC_051185.1, on the reverse strand, counting down.
CACTTGTCGGCGCGAAGCTTATCCCGCTCGCAGTATTGGACATTATAAGAAAGGGTTCGGCGTGACAAGCACCTGTTGCAGACTCGAAGCGTATGCGTCGTGTCGAGTTGCGCTCGCGGAAGCAGCAGTACAACGGACGAGACGCGTTTCCTTCATTCATTCCTTTATATTAAGGCAAGAGCCTCAGATGCCTCGTCAAACGCGAAAATTGATCGTCGGCGTCCCGCGGCATCGGCGGCAACCAGAGTGATGCAAAAAATCATCATCGCGCGATCACGTCAGCATGTGACGTCATGATGCCGTCACACGTGTCCAAAATTTGTATCGTCATTATGACGTCACACGACCTGACGTCACCTGATGACGTCATACCATGACACACTCGCTTGGTCAAGGGCTGGCAGATCACGGGGTCTGTGAGGCATAGAAAGCTTGCAATGTGCCTTGATACTGGGGGTAGTGCTAAACCACGTTAGGTGCAGAAAGCTTTTGGAGGGGGGCGATCAATGAGTCGAGTGAGAAGAGGAAGACGGCTTTCGCCTTTGAGTCGTCTTAGGCGAATGCAAAGGGACCTGGAAGTTTTTATTTTATAGAAGGCTACAATCCTAGGATCGTAGAAGTTTAAGACCGTTGAACAGGAACACCGTTTATAAGCATTTAGACGATAGATAAATGAATTAAAACAAAGTGATACTCTATATCATTCTAGTCTTCTCCCACGCCCCCTAACATGAAAGGAAATTGTTTGAAGTTCAACAGGCATTTGTTAATCGCACTTGTTGCATTATTTCTGCGTGGTCAATAGGTTATTTCTTCTCAGAAATCACTTTACTGTTATCTGGGCAAGTGCCATGCATTGTCAAAGATATTGCTACCCGTTTTGAGGGCGTGCACTTGCTGCGCCGCGTATACGCCAGTTACGGTAACTGGCCACACAACGCCAACTGGCGTCTCCTTCCGACCACCGAGGTGGAATAATATTGCACTTGACCGGTGTGACGCTTGATGGGATATAAATGACGTTTGTTGGAACATACTGGGGTGACGTGCTTGTCCTACCATCTGCACGCTGTCTCGCAAGAGACATAGTCTTTGCTTCAGGGCAGGTGCAGTTTCACAATGGCTCCGGTCTTATCTACGCTTCAAAGCAGACGTGCGAGAAGATTCTCATTCCTAAAGGCACCACATTGGCTTCCGTCACTGAATCAGAGCATCTCTCTATTGTTCCGCTCATTCCGGCGTGCTCTGAACTTCCTCCTGTTGGACGTTTCCTATGTGCCTCCGCTCTTGGGGCGACCATCAGTCTCGACCTAAACTCTTCGCAGTCAGACGAGTTGCTTGCTTTGCTACAAAAGCATGAGGCTTCGCTTGATGCCCATTCCTCATCTTTGGCACAGACATCCATTATCACGCATCGGATCGAGACTTATGGCACTTCTATCGTCGTGTTAATTGTTGCGTTACAGTATTTAGTGTTTCCTTCATTGTATCATTGTTGTTGCGGTAAACATATCCCTTTGACATGGTCGAGGATTCTTCACGAGAGGCAGTACAGACGGGGCTTTATGGAGATCTTATTGCACAATAATCGCCGAGAAATGTCGTGCTAAAATGTGAGTACCAAAAAATCAGGCATTGATAATTTTGCTGTGCACATAATTGGGAATCTATTTGCAAGAATACGCGTGCAACGAAAAATATCGACTGGGCTTTTCGGTACAAATCCGCTTCAATGAAACTGTTGCTAAAAATAAGATTAAGAAACGGTAAACAAGTAAAGAAGCCGCGCCAATTGCATCTTTTTTTTTCAGCGTTTACGCCGAGAATCAAAGAGCTGTGATTGCGTTCTAGACCGAGGGTGCGTAAGTCGTCGCCGAGTCTTTAGTGTGACACCCCGAGCGTTTAAGCAAACGGCCGACTGGTCATACGTCGAACTTCCACTGGTCGTATTGGAAGTCGGGCTCTGGGCAGTGCCTCCTGCCCGAGGCCAGGCACAGCACCTCTTCGTGGAAGGGCCGAGTGTCCATATCGAAGGTGACGTTCTCCTTGTTCATGTCTGCCGGTTTGTGCCACCCGGCGATGATGCTGACCACACTGTCAAGCTGTGCCAGAGGCACCCTGGCCGCCTTTTCCCTGATCTGCCGGTACTCTCTGCGCATTTAGTTAAGTGAAGTTAAGGTCATCAATAAGGTAGGATTGATGCCTCTGCCAGCCGGCAGCACAGTTCGCCTTAGGGTATGTAATCCTCTCTTGAACTTTGAAGTTTGAAGTTTATTTCATTATTTTTGTGGTACATGTATTTACACTTTTAGGGACCCAACAAAATTGTTATTGGGTCCCTAACGGCATTATAACATCAAAAACTCTAAATGGCAACAGCATGAGAAGGGAATATTTAGTTATCAAAAACACAAGAAAACATATCAAGACAGAATGTGGTTTCATAGGCAATGGTCACCGTTACTAAAGAATAAAAACATGACTGACACGATAATGCGATGTAATTAAAGCAACAGGAATTCATTCTTTAATATGTATAGGTGATAATAAGAACATATATGAAAATAATGGCTACAAATGACTATTGCATTGGCAATAGTCATTGCATTGCGTTGACTATTGCATTGGCAATGACTTGCCTCTACATACTTGCGCTTAATTTAAGAAAAATAATCATCGTGTCCATCATTATCAGCCTATTTTATGTTCATTGCATTATTTACCTAAAATGTGCTTTTCAGGGTGTCAAAGTCTGAAAGGGAGATGATGGAATAGTAATATTACAAAACATAACAGTGCTCTACAATACAAGCAGAAACACTTAACACGTATCACGCACACAAAATACTGCACAATATGATATGATAGATTATGTAAAAGGAATGAAGTGCGCAATAAGTAAAAAAAAAATGCGGTGGCAATGTCGGAGTGAGTATAAGGAAAATTCGTTATATTTACCAATGAGAACAGTGTGCTACGTTCCCTTAAATACACAGCCAACAATAAAATGCATTAGCTAACGGGAGGCAGAACTTGTACAAAGCGAACAAGTATGCTAAGATTCCGCGCAAGCGTCACACTATTGCCAAAGTGCAACGTGCCGATGTTAACGCCATGCTTTTAAAGCAGCTAAAACATGAAAGATAAATTTGGTGCGGCCGTAGCGTGCAACGGTTAAAATGAGACAGCGAGTGGACGCGAGAAAGGTACCGTTTTGCTTCACGGATGTGTTGTGAATAATTCAAGCAAGTCGCTGTGTTCCTGGCCCGTGCCGTGTATGATGAGAGAAGAAATAGTTAGGGGAGAACTGTCCCGCGTGCAAGCGCGTCCACACAAAGATGTGCACAAACTTGTCAGGCACATAACACCACTGACGCGCGAAACCAAGTGCCAGAAGTCTACAGGTTATACATACAGTAAATCGGCCGGTGATAATATTAACTATCGCCTCTTCTTATGTTTGTATACGCTTATTTAGACTTATCTTGGACCTTTGTCGACTAATCAAGTTTTTCACGAATGCGATGTCATGCGTAATTTTGTCTAATTTCGCATTCCGATGACGCGTTTGTCGATAAACAGTTTACGCCCCGCCACGGTGGTCTAGTGGTTATGGCGCTCGGCTGCTGACCCGAAGGTTGCGGGATCGAATCGCTGCCGCGGCAGCGTTTTCGATGGAGGCGAAAATATTTGAGGCCCGCGTACTTAGATATAGGTGGCACGTTAAAGAACCATAGGTGGTCGAAATTTCCGAAGCCCACCACTACGGCTTCTCTCATAGTCATATCGTTATTTTGGGACGTTCAACCCCAGATATTACTATTATTATAAATAGTTTACAGCGGTCCAGCGGTGCTTCGCTGGCTGGAATAAACAAGCTCTTAGCTCCTTTCCGCGTCCAGGCTTTTTTACAGCGAAAGCTGTTATGAGATCACAACAAGGGCCGTTTTTGGCGCCGTAGTTGTCCGCCGCCGCCGCCGGTGTCCGTAACCACTATCGCTCGAAATAAGAAAAAAAAACGAAATAAAAAATTTCAGGATGAAATGAGGTTCGAGCCTGGGCCCTTTGTGTGGGAGCCCAGCGTTCTACCTCAGTGCCATGCCGGCGCTTGAAACAGCGTCGCAAGAATACCCTATACAGGCTTCATGCCGTGAAGGAACCACGTTAACATATGTAATGTAGCGTGGTAGAAGAGTAAAATAACAACCAAGCGTTACCCAACGCGAATTCTGTAACCAGGTGCCGCACAATGCGAATTGCGCAACGAGTGGTTTGTTGAATGCTTCCAACCCATTACAAAGGGCTCTTCCATAATTCTTCGTGGTCATCAGTCACAGCATCAACACAGTGCACATAATGCCTCACAGGTGTTTGTCAAGTACCATAGTTCTGCGCAGAATGACGAAAAATTGCATAGTGGGTGCTTCCCTACCTCACAAAAATTATGATTTATAGCGTGGTAGGTTCCTCGAAAGCGCACTTCTATTGGTTGCCGAGGAAGCCTATAAGGCTCCCATGATCCATTTCCTCAGGGTCTCAATAAAGTTAATTCCCTCTCTCTCTATCTCTTTCTCACGTTAGCGTATGGTATAAATCGGTGTGGGAGAATGAAATAACGACCCGGCGTCACGCAGTGTGAATTACGTAACTAGTGGGTCCTTTAAGGCTTCCAACCTATTACAAAATAAAGTAAAATAAACAAAACCCAAACATTACAAAAGGCTCAGTCATAATTCTTCATCGTCATCAGCCGTCGCATCAAGAAACTGCACATTTGGTACCTCGCTTGTCCGCAGAATGACGAGTAATGTCGTGGTGGGTGCTTCCCAACTTCACAAAAACTATTACTTGTGGCGTAGCGGGTACGCTGCTAGTGTACTTGTATTAGTAGCCACAAGAGAGTTGATAAAGGGCTCTAGAAATGCCGCTCTTCGAGCTTTCCCTGTGACTGTGCTGCGCTTTCCGCGCAGGCCTGGCGTTTTTCTACAACACTGACGATTAGAATACCGTGTTTTCTCGCGTATAACCTGCACCCCCAACTAAACACCGCGGGAAAACCAAAAAAGTACAAAAAAAACATCCCTTCGTCTTGTCGTAAGTTGTCTTCCCCGCATCACTGTAAGGCTGTGCCGTGAAGCACACTTGCGCACCGAAACTCGCGCGTAATTCTCACCGCGACCGTAGTTTTCTGTATGTTCCGAATTTGAAGGCGAAAGCCTTAGAAGCCTCATTGAACGCGAAAGTGGACTGGCGTCCCGCGTCGGCGTCTCACGTCGGCGGGGTCAACACGATTGATGAAAAAATCATCATCGCGTGATGACGTCACATATGACGCCGTCATGACGTCACATATGACCAAAAATTGTGATGTCATTATGACGTGACTGTGACGTCACATAACGTGGGGTCATCACATGGCATCATTGGTCAGTCAAAGGTTGGCCGATCATGGAGGCAGTTCAAAACAAGGGGATGTGCAGAAAGCTTACAATGCCTCCGATTCTGGAGGCATTGCAATACCACGTTAGTTGCAGGAAGCTTTCGGAGGGGGGCGCGGGAAATTGAATACGTCTAAAGATACTGTATATGCTACCTTTAGGTAGCAGAGTTGCGTATCTATCTTGCAAACGCCGCTAGCAACCGTGCATTGCGGAAAAGCTGACGCTCAAGCCAAGTTTTGTATTTTTTCGACGACGCCGCTGCAGCGAACTGAATTAACACCAGTCATCGATAGTCAATGTTTATCGTCCTGTATTCGACACACCAGACATGTTAATCGGCGACACGGTAAGTGTGTCACCTGCAAAAATGTAGTGTGACTTCACCGCATAGCTGTGGTTGCTAGCCAGACCTATGCGCAACTCTGCTACCTAAAGGCAGCATATAAAGCAACTCTAAATACATCGACTTCGAAGAAAAAGAAGGTGGCTTTCGCCTTCGAGTCGACTGAGGCGGATGCATAGGGAACCCTGTGAGTTTTTCTGTAGCCTTCGAGATCGCCCGTGAGGGCGCCAAGACGGGCAACCATCGCGGAGGCCACGCGTTCGCACCGCTCACATTGCAAAGGATCTCCACACGGCGCGGCTGGTCTCTCGCCAGATGTAGCGGATGCCAGCTATGTACAGCGTGAGCCCCACGTCACCGTTGCGCAGGAAGGCTCCCAGGTCCTGCTGCAGTGAGGCGCGGTTTACGACGGGCATGACGACGAACTGGGGACTGTCAAGCAGCGCGAACACCAGGCCCCACGTGTAGGAGTCGTAGAGGACGCGGGACAGGGACGCGACGTTGAAGAAGGGCAGCAGCGCGCCCTGCTGCACTGGCCCAAGGCTGGAAATAGTAGGACAGGGGTCATAGGCAAGAAGGGTCACCGTTGATCCCTCCATCATAGGAATCGGTATAACACAAAAGTGAACCGTGTCTTCAAAGTAGTTGCTGTCTGTTATTCTACACTGATCTACGAGAGCGTACATAATGGCTGTTGGCGTTAGGTAGCTACGGCGACGCTTGACGAGCAGTACGCACGTTGACGCCTATTGGCACATCTCGGTCCTGACGACTACTGTCCGTGGCCACGAATAAACCTTTGTGGTAGCTGAAGTCGTTGTACACTACCGTAGAACGTGCACTTCTACACAGCATATGGTCAATCTCGTGCAAAGATGACGTCGACAAGCACATAATTAATACTGGTACTCGATACGCACTGATTCAAGGTGTTGTCATTTGAGGAGTGAAACGCCAACGTTGTGCGCTGTCGAGTAATAGGATAGCCTACGCCTGTGCTCATGCATATACCACACGGTGTTTCAGGAACGCGAGAAGCAGAGCTCGTAGCCTGAGCCGTGGAAGTAGGCCTAAGACGTGTGCGCGCTTGCATGCTTTGCGCTCGCTCCGTCCGCGTGCAATGGAGGTGGAGGACGGTCAACAACCAAGTCCTAGCGGAGTATGTGCATCCATAAGTTTACACTAAGGGCCCTCAAAGTTTGCCGAAACGACAAATTCCTCACAGAGTTTCCATCACAGGCAGGCAGTTAACCCAGCTGGCACCACTACGTGCCTTGTGCGCAGCCAAGAACACCCATTTTTTTTTCGCAATAAGTTGGAATCATCGCACTCTGTGACGGTTGACCAGCGGAGCTGACGAGTTCCCTCCGGCCTCTTGCTCTTGTCGCCGTTCTTCACAAGCGGGCGTTCCCACCATAAGCGGTCGACCCATACATGCCACGCACGATTGCTCCAACGCAGCGCCCAGGCCTTTCTAACTTGGCGAAACACGTGCGAGAGGCCTAACGCTCCATTTAAGTCTTCTGTGTGTCCTCCGGGATCTACCCACCGGTAGCGCTGCCTCGGGGATCAGCCCAGCTGCGACTGATCGACGATGACAAATGATGACGTCATCACGCGACGTCACAAAACTTGGGGTTCCTTAACGTGATGGTGACGTCACATGGTGACACCACCACATTACGCCGTCGCTCCCTCGGAGGAGGTCATGCCTTTATTTTTTTTTGTGTTCTTGGACGGACGCGGATGGACGCCGCAAAATCAACCAAGTGAGTAGGATTAAAAAATTGGGCGAGTTGGTAACGATTCATACCAATTTCGCGTTGTTTGCCTCTACCAGCTATGAATCAACCAAGTGTTTCACTTACAGCTCCGCTGGAAAATGCGTTATGTGCATTCCCATGCGTGAACGTACACCGTCGCCGTTTATGAAAGGGAACACGCGAGCGCGTGGCCTGCGCTCTGCGGCGGCTGCCTACAGCACCATCAACCGACAGCTAAAGAGAGCACGTCCGCTTTTGGCGCCATCTATTTGAAAAGAAAATAACGAGTCGTGGCCGTTTGAGCAACGCTGCTTGATTACGCTCCTGCTCCGGTCTCGCAACGGGCGATGCCGCCAAAAGTGGACCTGCTTTCTTTAGTTGTTGGTTGATGGTGCTGTAGGCAGCCGCCCCAGAGCGCAGATCACGCGCTCGCGTGTTCCCTTTCATAAACGGCGACAGTCTACATATGCTCAGTTACAGTGAACTTAGTACCTCACTACTCAATATCCTTACAGTGAGCTGGGCTTCCACTTGTATACGTACTCGAGGACCTTGTCGATGTTTCCAATGAGCAATCGGCGCTCGAGCTGCTGCACGCTGCCATTCAAGTACACCCAAGCGGGCAGGAACGGAATCACCCAGGTGTCGTTGATGCTTGCCAAGGTGTCACGGAAGTACACCTGACGTAAGATCACCGTCTTGTTTCCCACCGAGCCACCCGAAAGCTGCGCATGCGCCAGAGGAAGCGGCCACGTGAAACGCTGCCCCAAACAAACGGATTGTGGTCATGGAGTGATCAAGCCGACTATTCCAGGGCACATACCGAACTCAACGTGAGCACCCAAAAACGATAATAAAGAGACCCACTGGGATAATGATCACGCAAAGATAACAAGGAAATGTGTGACATATGCTGACAATATGTACTCTGCGACCGAATTAGTCATTATGGTAAACGCCTTCCTATTTCTTTTGTCGGGGATTCTCTCATTGGAATAAGGTTTTAGCGATTACATGCTATTCGCCTCTAAGTTTCCGCGATTTGTTAACAATTCGCCTATCCTTTTCCCTAAGAAATGAGGAAGAAGATTGGCACTCCCTGTAACACTTTGCCTTTGGCAAGGGTGATTGAGATTTAGTACAAGGAGAAATCTTGATGCGAATTTTCTGAGCAACGAATTCTACATTTTTGCACATCGAAAGTGATCATGCGGATTTTACGGCGAGTATTCTTATGGCAGAGCTTGAATGCTGGGCGTTTTTTAGGGGCGTAGCTCCTCTTAGGCTAATCCTTGTCCTATGTCAGGCGTAACCGGCAGTATCTCCCGAACAGTATAATAGATGGCGCTGTCTCATAGAAGTACATACAAACTGCAGTTGACTGATGATATTCTAGATGGCGCTGTACACAATCTGTGGTGGTCCAATAGAAGAGTGTGCAATAGTGCGCTTGTGTGAATCGCCACTAGATGGCGGTGGAAGTGCCGCTACTCTCCGATCGGCTGCTGCGCGGGCTGTGCATGGGTGCGCGGGGAACGAGTGCCTCTCTCAGTCTCCTGGATCGCCGTCGTACGTGTCCGACCATTGGTGAGGCATGGACGAAGCGGAGCGGAGGGCCGCGGCGGCTCGTGCTCGTCGCCAGGATGCAGCGGTGCGAGCCCGAGAAGCGGCGGCGAAGCGAGCGCGGCGCCTGGCAGACCTTGATGGTGCTCGTGCGCGGGAAGCGGCGCCAGCGGTCTCACATTCAAGGAGCCGACGCGCGGTTCGAGCGCGAATTTCTCGCTCATTCGTTTGGCCACAGTTGCGACGTGTGTGGTCGACTTTGGTTCGATAATAACCTCACCACGGTGTTTCGCACTCTTTATATGGTGTACTGGGCGAATTTCACGGAAGAGTTTCACGGTTTACTGATGATTCCTTCCGGAGCTTCACCCGACTAATCATCATTCACCCCGTAGATATGCTGTGATCTTTTTTTACTTTAGGGTATTTTTTAGTGTCTCTTGTGTAATGCACGCACCAAATGCAATTTCGGGAGCAGGAAACATGCCTTAGCAGCCACGTTTTGACGCCGCATGCTCGAACTTCACTCACTAGCTGCGACGTCGCAAGTTATTGATAATTTGGTTCAAATCGAGGGAACACTACAGTAGCCAAAACAGTAGCCATGTAGCCAAGACACCCTCTCGTTAGACACAATATTAATGAGAATTAACAGACCATAATGCCAAGGAAAGTATAGGGAGTGTTATATGTAGCAGTTAGGATATAAATGTGAAGAAAGTCAAGTGGATGAAAAGATAACTTGCCGCCGGTAAGGACCGAACCTGCGACTTTTGAATAACGCCGTCCGATGCTCTACCACTGTGCTACGGTGGCGGTCATCCTCTCGTCCACTTTGTGGGGTATATATGCGCATTTAAACCTAGGAGTGTTAGTCAGCGCTTCTAGGTTTAAATGTGCATATACACCCCATAAAGTCGACGAGAGGATGACCGCCGCCGTAGCTAAGTGGTAGAGCATCGGACGCATTATTCAAAGGTCGCAGGTTCGGTCCTTGCCGGTAGCAAGTTATCTTTTCATCCACTTGACTTTCTTCGCATTTATATCCGAACTGCTACAAATACCACACCCTATACTTTCCTTGGCATTATGGTCTGTTAATTCTTATTAATATTGTGTCTAACAAAGTAAAACGAGCCCTTAAAAGTCATCTTTCCTTCAAGACACATACTTCACCAAAACACATACGTCACCAAAATTTCCGGGGGGGGGGGGGGCCTAGGACCCCCCTCCCCCCTGGCTACGGGACTGTCCCTGTAACACTTGAAGTCTTGAAGACGCAGACGGTATTTAGCGCTTGCGGTACACGTGAATGGCGCGATTTTCTCACGCGCGAAATGGCAACGTGCAAGTCTGAACAAATATAATCGTCTCACTGGTGTGCGATGCGTCCTGTCTCAAGGAGCTTCCTGTACAAAAAAAATGTGTTGTATTTCTCATATAGAAAACACGGACCAAATTTTGGGACTACATTCCTTAGCGGTAGCGTTCGCACAATTCGGCTCTGAAGCCTTCGCTTAATTGCCAGGAAAACTTGTCCGCGAGCATAAATAGCTGTCGGCGTCACGTTACCTGCACAACGACGACCGGGTGTCCATGCTTGTTGGCCCAGGCGTCGAAGTAAGCCTTCTGGTACGTCGACCTGCTGGTCAGGATGTTGACGGCGCTGTCCGAATTGGTGGTCGTGAACTTGTACTTGCTGATGAAGTCGCGAACCTGCGGGCAAGGAACAGCGTGAAACATTCACGCCACGATTGAAGCAGTCCGCCGTGGTGGCGTAGCACGTAAAGCTCTAACCACTCGTACGCGTTACAGTGCGTCAGCGCGTGGGGTGTAGACTCGGCGCAGCGCTCTATGGAGAGAGAGGGCGCGCAACTTCGTGTATATAGCCGCGCGCCTTCTTCCTCCAAAGGGCGCCGAGTCGACACGCCACGCGCTGACGCGTTGTAACGCGTACGAGTGGTTAGGACTTAAGGCATCGCGTTGCTAAGCTCGAGGGCGCGGGTTCGATTCCCGGCCGCGGTGGCAGCATTTTGATGAGGTCGAAGTGCGAAGGACACCCGTGTGCAGCCTTAGGTGCCCGTTAAACAACGCCAGGTGATTGAAGTCCTCCGCTACGGCGTGCCTTGTAATCATGTTGTTTTGGCGCATAATGCAGTGACAACTATTACGATTATTGGAGCAGTACAAATCAACAAACCAACAGTGGCTCACAGACCAACGTTACTGCTCGCGCTTAGAACATGTTCGAAATTCATGCAGTGTCTATGATGTATATGTAAAAATCATTGCGTGCGTTATTATGCAAATTTTATGCTGCGCTTTTTTTTTTGTTGACCGAACTGTGAATGGGAGACCAGGCATTTGTGTGGATTTGCAAAATACCTTAGGCCCATTACTTCTCTGTTAGCAGTGTACACAAAGAAGCGCGAATAAAAAGCTTAGAATTTGTTTTTGGCAAGTTTAAATTATGACAGTGCTATGCATATGAGCTAATCCAGGAGGTCCCCATTTACTTCAGATGGGATTCGCACAAAATATTAAGTGCGGCTGAAATACGGTTTGGGTACACAGTCGCACTAAAATACCTCATTTTGCACACGAAGATGAATCTGTGATTTGATCCAAAGACCGAAGCGACTAGGACCCTATCAGATTCGATATTAGAAGCCTTGATTAATGTTTGCACAGCCCTACTTCAGATCCATCAGTCGCTGGGGCATTGATGCTTGTGTAAAACTCATATTTCCGCATAGCCGTAACAGCCGATGTGTTGCTAAGGGCGACGGGTAAGAAATGGCTTTTGTGTGCGGCCACGGAGACTTAGTTACGAGGACGAAGCATCGCAATGGAATACATTCTCTTTTGTTCTGCTTCCTCCATCGAGGCTTTAGAGCAGAGATGTGCGAGGGGAGTTTTTCAACGTCGCATGAAAACCACAAATGCTTATGTAAGCCGTTTCGATATGAGATGTTAGGTGCAATGCAACGTGGTTCAGTGCCCTCATTTAAAGGGGCCCTGCAACACTTTTTGAAGTAAGCATCGAGTGGCTTCACTAAAGAACTTTATTACCTCACGGATCGACCACCGCAAAAATGTTTATAACCCTTCAACTACTAGCGGAGTTACAGATTTGTCGCACGCTGTAATTGCTTTTTCTCTTCTCTCTCGTCCCGACGAACGCGCTGGAAGCTAAGCAGGAAGAGAGGATGGCGCTGGGAAGGAAGTTACGTCACGCGCGCGTCGTGACCTTGAGCACTTTGTTTTTCTTCGAACATAGTTCGAGTTTTTCTTCGACGTACCCGCGCGCTCGCGTCTCACATTCAGTGTGATCGCGAGCGCGCGGGTACGTCGCGGCCTCCCGCGGCGGCCGCAGTAACTACAGTGAAACCTCAGTTGTACGATCACAGCTCATGCGAATTTCGGGGTGATACGAATGCTTCGTTGGCCCCTGCTAAGGCCCATTGGGCTGCACTGTAATGGAGTACGGTTGTTGCGAACCGATTTTCACACAGCGACGTTTGACACGAACGTACGCTACCGCCCAGGTACGTAGATGTGCTGTCCGCGCTGTCGCGGAAGACGCGCCAAGCACGTGCGAGCGCGGGAACGCAAGCGTGTGCATGCGCGCCGTACCGCCAAATCGTCAGAATCACGGTGTGAGAAAAAACACTTTTCTTACGGTCAGAATAAACTTTGAAAGACGCGTCACGGCCTCCGAGATTGTGTGCACGAGATTGTGTGGCGAAGGCGTCAGGCCTCACAACGTCAACATGCGCGACCGTTCAGGTTGCACTTGTGCGGGCACGGCCGTAAAGCTTCCAAAAACCACCCCTAACACCTCCGCGATAACAAAATCATAACACAGGACCGTGGTTCTGTAATTTTGTGGGCTTGATCCGTCGCATCAAAACGCTTCTTTCGTTACTTTCGCTGCAGTATTCGGCTGCCATGCAAAAAAGCATACTAAATTTAGGAAGGGGCTAGTGCTGTCGCGGGTCACAACGCTACTGGTTCATTAATTAAATACGCGCGTACGGGCCCTATATTTACGACTGCTGGTATGATTGCCGACATCTAAAAACTTGACTGACAATCATTCAGGGTTCTTCCTGACGTTGCAGCAGCTCTGAAAAACAATAAATGAAAATGTACGCCAGCTTTCTTTTGCCGCATGCTAATTTTCCATGCTTTCCGGTGATACGAATTTCGGATGATACGAATATTTTTGGTGGTCCCGTGAGATTCGTATCACCGAGGTTTCACTATATGCAACCCACGGTGCTCAAATCGACCAACGGTCGTGAATTGGGGTGATTTCGATATGGCATCATGTGTAGAAAGAAGAGGCAGCGATTTCTAGCTGACGTTGAGAAATAATTGTAAATTCTAGGCCGCGTGCTGCGCTATAAGGTTTAGCTCGCGTGTTCTAGGGACCCTCGAATATACGGATCGGCAGCATTTTCTGACCCTGCTGCAAAAGGTGTTGCAGGATCCTTTTAACACTGAATCATAATGATCAGAGACTGCAAAATAGATTACATTGCATGTATCGCATTCCAAATGACAACCTATAGGTGTACATTTTTTTTTTTGTCAGCTGCCTGTACCACTTATTCTTAGGTGTTGGCAAGATAAGAGCTTGCATGACTTCAATTATGAAAGCTTACGCCTTAGTGGTGCAGCTCTACCTGCTTGAGACCTGTCACAGCCAACCGTGACTTTACTATATATAATTCTGCATTGATACAGCGATGCGGCGGACCTAGCGCACCAGCTTCTTAATAGTCCCGAACGCAAATAAAACTTGCGTATACATTGTAAACTGTTTCACACCCTCAAGAGTGTTATTACAAACTCTTTCAAAAACCTTTGTTTCTGTCATTTGTTTCCAAATGGTGAATTAACGACGAAAGCACCCATTCCACACCCTCATTTATTTCAACGGCGGATGCAAGGTATATGCTCACTAACTACATCCAAGAAATTTGCGTATCCCAATATACATTTAAGTCGTACATACAAGTCATACATTTGTAACAGAACTTGTCAAAGGAGTACATTAAGGATGGGTCGAGTAAAAAGGGTGTCTTTTTGTCTCACAACAATAATCCTCATCTGGCTTACTTGCGTTTCTTGAAAACTCGGCGCTCGCGATGTCCCTATCAACCCGCCACGGTGTTGTAGTGGTTAAGGTGCTCGGCTGCTGACCCGAAGGCTTCGGGATTGAGTCCCGGCCGCTGCAGCCACATTTTCGATGGAGGCGAAAATGCTTGAGGTCCGTGCACTTAGATTTAGGTGTACGTTAAGGAAATACAGGTGGTCGCAATCACTGCATCGTCCCTTATAGTCATATCGTCGTTTTGTGACGTTAAACCCCGACATTTCTTATTATTATGCTCCTGTCAAGAATGCAACGTCACGCTGATAAGGCGCATGTAGTTCGGGACCAGGAAGTTGAAATACCGGGCGCGCGGCGATAACGCAAAGGGAGGCACGCAAGATAGACGATGATTATTGTTATGGGACAAAAAGACACCCTTTTTACTCGTAGTTTTTTTGTTTTTTGTTCGTTAGAGTGTAACCTTTGACACGGGTCAGTGTTCCCAGCGCGAAGTTCTAGCGACCCGGAAGAGATCCGCGCCACGAATTATGTCGGTGCCACACTAGTGCAAGCCACAGCCGCAGCCGACTGCTGAAGTCGATCCGATTCGGTGCACTGATACGGAAAATTGCGAACCTCGGCCGGATCGAGATGCCACTGCCACCCGGTTCCTCGTTATCGTGTCGTGCATGAATAATTTTGAAGGAATGAAGATGACAGCGATCGCTCCTCACTGAAGCTTGGCAAGAGTGCTTCCGAGCTAACGTCAACCTTCGAAGCGTTGCGGGAGGTTTGCATAATACGACAGTTTTGTTCGCCGCTCTACATTCGCGAAGACGGGAGCTTTATACACGACGCATTCGGGCGGAAGCTTCCGTACTCCTTCTGCAGCAGTTCAGGTGGAACATCAAGAGTTCCTACTTACATACAGGTGAACGGAGAAATATTTTCGCTCGTCATTAACTTAAGGTAATTTTTAGGCTGTATGAGAAGAAAATGGTAAAAATCTAATTGTAGGAAACAAATTTCTTTCACACTTACTAAGCACATGCACACATATCTTTCGCTTGTATTGGTAATGCACTAAATTTCAGTATTGAACTAGACGAGCAAACTGCTTAAACTACTCTTCTTTCGCATGTGTTGCTTTAACAGATCTTACATTGCTTGTGCCTTTCGTGCAGAGTGAACGTCGCCCTTTCGATAAATTTCAACATGTCACACTGGGAATTATCGATAATATGTACTGCGCTTAGGTGTGCCGGCTGCGTTTGCCTGCTCTGTGCTGAAAATCACGGCTCTTTCTCAGGCACACAGTGGAAAGAGGGCGTGGATTACGACATGTGTACTTATCTTCGTCAAGGAAGTTGCGGCCTTAACGGAGAAAAGGTCACCGGTCGTAACGTTGGTTCCAGCGATTCTCAAACGATCGATTTCTCATCACTGATATGTATATTGTAACTTTAGTTATTTAGTTGGTTAGTTATTTGGATATTTAGTTAGATAGTGAGTTATTTGGATAACTAGTTAGTCAGATAGCTAGTTACTTAGTTAAATAGTTACTTGTATAGTTACATAGTTAGCTGGATAGTTATTTAGTCAGTTAAATAGTTAGTTGTGCCGGACCTATGGCGCAAGAATAAGAGTGGTTATGATGCGCCAGTCAGTGTATATTGTACGAGGAATCCCAACTCAATGAGAAAACATTACCAAAGAAAAAAACAAACATAGAAGCATTCTGCATAGACAAAACTGGCTTCGTATCGCCCGAATCTACCCGTGGCGCCTGCCACAACGTTTAGCGCTTCATATAAAGCAGTAATTAATATTCATCAAGAAACATTTCGCTAATGAAATTAGCAACCTTATTCTCTATGCAAGGTTTTTTTCACGCTACAGTAAACAATCCTTGCAGTTTTTTTCCATTCATTGCCGCTTGCGTGGGTTGCGGATTTATTTTTTTTTCTCGCTTCATAAATGTAAACCGCTGCGGCGGGCAAGAGGCAACTCGCGGGGGCTTTGTTTTTCTTACCGGGGCTTTTTTTTTAATCATAGCGAAAACAGCTACGCAAGCGCGTTCCAAAATGCGAGTGACCTTAGAAAAGCTTGCATTGAAACTTGCGCTCCAAAATTTTTAATAAGACAGTTTGTTAACTCATATTCGTAAATGTCGTTTTAAAATCACGAAATATATCTGAAGCTTCTTCAGGATATTTCGAACAACATTAAAGGAGCCCTGCTACATTTCATGGACGTGACCGGAAAACGCCGTAGATCGGCAGCCGATGCTCCTGTGAACATGTGAGCCAAATAATACAGTGCTGCTCGCGCCAGGGAAATTACAATTAGGCTTCAAACACGCCTAGAATTAGCGCCCTGTTCGGTCGTCAAATTCCGTGATACACTGTTACATTACGTCAGTGACCGGTAGGACATGACCATTGGCTGATTTAATGAACGGGAGAACATGCTCGATGTCACGACGTGCGTTGACGTAGAATGTTCGCGTGTGTGTGCAACGGACGTCACACACCTATACGATATGTCGGTAGTATGTGTGTGTGTTTGTGATTGTACGTATGCATGCGTCGAGGAGTGATAATTTGTTGTGTCTTCAAGAATGGCAAAACGCAGTATCAATTTCATTTTGCTGTCCTAAATAAAAGTAAACTACGAGGTACGCTGCGGTGAACAGTCAAATAAGGCTGCTCAAAGTTACATCAAAAGAACCTCTTGCGCTGCACGCGTGCTCCGTACCCTTAGAAGCGCAGTAGCGGAACTTGCGGTCGCCCCTACATGCGGGAGATCCACTTGACCTCAGCAGAAACGTCACGTGTGACAAGCCACCGCCAAAATGTGAATGAATGACAAAAGTACTGGCTGACCTTGCATAACTATCGCCATTTTGCGGGTGTCAGTGGTAGTGCTGCGTCAAGGGCGGGTCCAGTAATCCATATAGTTACGTAATAGTAGGCTGGAGGGAAGTGTGGCGCTAGTGCCTATGGGAGCTGTAACGGATGGCGCTTCAGCCAGCATAGGAATGCTGGGTCATGCATGGACTTGTCTAACCTTCCCTCTTTCGGCTCCGTTTAGCTCCGCGTTGCCTGAAACCGCTTGGTCGCAAAGCGAAGTTCTGGATTCATACTTCACCACATTGACATTTTTAGGCTGACCAGTTCAAATGGCAGTTCCACAACGAGGTCCACAAGGAGCCATTGTTACATCCGAAGCAAAGAATTGGAGAGGGGCGAAGCATGTAGGGAAGAGTGTTTCAGCTCAATCTAACCTGTGGAGGGTCGAAGCATGTTGTGTGCGCCAGTGTTTGCCCTAGCAATATGAATGCTAATGGGCAATGAGAGACAGAAGGAAGATTACACACAGAGACCCACAGTCCGCTTTTAGTTAATGTGCACGCTACGAATCTTTATTCTTCATCTACGCACAAGAGGAATCTCCCACCGGCACTACATTGCAGGTCAAGATCCAGTGCCTATATATACGGGGTGGCCGGTGAACGGTAGTGCAGCGCGAGCAGTCGGTTTTTTCAACCAAGAAACTCGGTAGTAGACGCCACCTGCGTCGGCGTTGTCTCTCGCGGGCGAGGGCGCGTTCTCGTTCCTTGCGAGTTGGTAGTTCAGCGTTCATCGCAGAAAGAGCGTTTCCATAGTGAACGCGCGCCGTTCGCTCTCTCTCTCTCAACACGGCGAGCGCTGAGGCGGTGGCGCCCTCTCTTGCGCTCAAGCGCGAAAAGGGGGGGGGGGGCACCGCCTCAGCACATCTTGCGACCTTTCGCGTTCAAGCGCAAGAGAGGGCGCGAGAGGACACGACGACGCACCCGAAACCGGACACGACCATGCCCGCTGACACGCCAGGACCCTAAGGTGCTTCGCCCCTAAACGTCAAAACACAACTATAAACGAAGCCACAAATGCGTAAGAAGCCTCAAGCACGAAGACTAGGCAAATCCACGACTAAAGGATTAGTCCCGCTCATGCACTCAGCAATGTTCACCGATGGCGGGGTCACCGCCAGTCCGGCTCATGACGTCATTCAGGAGCGCGTAACCATTGGTGCAGGCTTGTATGCATCCGCCTTTGAGTAGCGAATGCCCCGGACTACTAAAGTTGTAGCCGAGTGTAGTATATGTCATAGGAAACTCTATACAGTAATCTATGCCATGCCGATTGGAGGTTCCATTTTGCCAGCATCCCTACTGCCAGAAGCAGAGTCGACAGCGACGTGTCGCTCTAGCACTGACGCCATAAGTGATGTTTCTGCTCAGGTCACATGCCTCCTATGTGACGGCTACTGGAAGTTCCTCCACTTGGCTTTTTATAGTACAGACGCTCGCGGGCTGTACATAACCCGCGTTTCATCCACTCTCCACTCTGTACATTACGCCGTTTTTGTTCTCAGAAACACATACTAATTTCTTAGAAATGACGCAACGTGTTAACACGAGAACGCGGAATTAGACACGAACACACACGCGTGTTTATGCTTTGATGTTATTCTGCGACGCTGTTGCAAAAAAAATAAATCCTTACCAAGTCGCGCAAATGTTTGTTTTACTCATAAACGTACACCCGTGCGCTTGAAGTTTTCGCGAGCTCATTCATATAATGCACCGCAAGCGGTCTCCGCAGCTTGGAGTCTGCTGCGTCCGCGTCATGCGCATCGCAAGCGACCTCTGTACTCGAGTTGTTTCGTAAAACCCTTGCTGCCGAGCTCTTGTGTGCAACTAAGGAGCCGATGCGTCCACCACAATCCCGCACTCACGACTAATTATAGAACGATGTAATTTAAAGCACATTACCCAATCTGTGCCTTCACACGCCACAATAAAATGAAAACAAGTGTGGTAAAATACAGATGTATACGGAGGCTGCAAGGAGCCGTTTAGCGTATGATATACGCGCGGCTTACCGCCGTAATTGATTAATAATTACGCGATATTTATGCTAGTACGCCGCAAGCGGGCATCCCCATTGTGGTTGCGTAATTTGTTAACGAAATTCCTTTAGGAGCAAGGACACGACAGTCGCACTTGCACGACACGAGCCGCACAAAGGCCGCTCTTCCCAGTTTCATAAAGTGCCCACGCTATATAATATAATATATAATATATATATATTGCCTATAATTCTCACACGTCGATATGAGCACCGGATGTGTTATATCGATATAAAATACAAACAAATGGTATAAAACAAATTTTATCAAAATCAAGCCAGTAGTTTACTGAATAAAAGTGGGATATATATGTCCCACTGACTCATGAGAGTGTTTTCAAAAAGTGGGAAAACACTGTCGCACTCTCTCATGAAGGCACCACCTCGAGATTGCATCAACGGGCATTTGGGATGAAATGGCCGAAGCAAGTGACACAGAGTAGCGCTTCTCGAGGTGTGCTGAGAAAAGTTGTGCGGACCTCATTTCCGGCAGTAGAACACCACCTGCACCTGCACCCCTTGTGAGCCTCCATAGCGCTGTGGTCTGTTCCTGTAAAGCTTACTTCACCGCATGCACCCAGCATTTTTTTTTTTCTCGATTTGCCTGTCGAGCACGGTTACTGTCGAGTACGGCTGTTGTCCCTGAATATGTGCATACGTTTCAGCAGGTATATGATATCAATAAAGCTGTTTCCACGCAACGATATCCACATTTACGCTGACGGATGAGCGCGGCAATTTCGCAGGGGATTGCGTTTTGATGCATTTATGGGCCAAGTTATTTCGCAAATTTACAAAATCGCGTGACGACTGGAAGCTGACTGGAAAAAGAGGAAATTATCTGGCATTTTGATTGGTAGGTTCTTTCAATCTGAAGAAGAGGAAAAATCAGAAGCTATCTAAAAGAATTGATCGAAATTCAAAGGGATTCCGCCCTTCGAAAGCGAGGTAAAAGAATTTTCCTCGATATTACGAAGACTTGAGTAAGATACGAGTGACTTAGCATTGCGCTAATTGCAACGGGTGACGTGGGAGAAAACGTTTTCTGCAGGCGGAAAATTGGGACGTATGCGTCCCGCTGTCGCACAAAGGTTTAACCGACCAGACCAGATGTCGCTCGCGAGGCCTGCATACGTCACTTGGAACCTTGGAACGTTAAGTGGTCAGGTGGCGAAGATTAGCAAGAGTTGTTTCGAGAGTTTCGTAACTTTACGACGCTATAATGAACACTTTTCTTCTCCATTCAAGGCGATAATCCCATATACGCATTTAGCTCGACCGTTATTTCGTCAGCGGTTGAGATACTCAAGCAATGTTTTAGAGGGTTTCATAACACTGGCCACCCTAACGAATTTGTCGGTCACACGGATAGCGCTGGTGTGGTAGGCGTGTAAACTTTACCTGGACAGATGTCAGGACGAGGTCGAGACGTGTGTAACAGTCACGATGTAAAGCACTCAACAGAGGAGGACGAAAGAGGAGAACGCAACATTGGCGCTAACTTCCAAGCGCTTTACTTGAATGTCAAAGCATACGTGCATAGTAAACACACGATTGTATTTCGCCACAGCGCTTGACGTGCTTAAATGTTGGTTACTGTATTTCCTTCCTACATTTCCCTTGTCAAGATCTCACAAAAAAATATTCAAAAAAATTCGGCAGATCCCACGCACTGTGGGAATCGATGTAATGCGAAGCATCCAGCAAAGAGCTGCATACATCGCC
Source organism: Rhipicephalus sanguineus (assembly GCF_013339695.2). Taxonomy (NCBI): domain Eukaryota; kingdom Metazoa; phylum Arthropoda; class Arachnida; order Ixodida; family Ixodidae; genus Rhipicephalus; species Rhipicephalus sanguineus. The sequence continues at coordinate 86,935,151 of NC_051185.1, read as the reverse complement.
TTGTTTGTCTTTGAGTCAAATGAAATCATTCATGCCATGGAATCTAGTCCACCATATATCACAGTGTTTGCCATGCACGCATGCATGCACAATCTCGTGTACACCATGCCAATGAAACGCATATTCTGGTATATAAATGCATGACCTGTCGTTTATGTTCATCACGCACTCGTGTCATGCCATACCAAGTTTGGTATATATGACGTTAAGAAAACGGCCGGAAGCGCACCATGACAGTGGCACGTAAATCATACCGTACATGGCATGCATAACATGATTTGCATGTTGCATGTTAAGACCTCTCATTTATGTTCGTCATACAGTCACATTGCGCAATACCAATTTTGGTGTATATCAAAGGGGCGAAATGGGCGCGAGTTCACCATGAGTAGAGTATGTAAATCATGCCATACATGACATGAATATTATGGTTTTTCATGTTACCACCTGTCACTAATGTTCATCATACAGTGCCATCGCGCAATACCAGTTTTGGTGTATATCAAGCTATCGTAACGTCCGCGAATGCACCATGAGCGTGGCATGCAAGTCATGACATACATGGCATGCATGTCATAGTTTTCATGTTACCACCTGTTATTCATGTGCTTCATACAGTCACATCGCGCAATACCAATTTTGGTGCATGTCAATCTAGCGAAACGGCCACGACTGCGCCATGAGCATGGCATGTAAATCATCTCGTACATTTCATGCATGTCATGATTGTCATGTTACCACCTTTCATTTACGTTGGTCATACAGTGGCGTCGCGCAATACCAATTTTGGTGTATACTAAGCTAGCGAAACGACCGGGAATGTACAATGAGCGCGGCATGTAAATCATGACATACATAACCTGCATATCATGATTTCCATGTTACGACCTCTCATTTACGTTCGTCATGCAGCCGCGTCGCGCAATACCAATTTTGGTGTATGTCAAGCAAGCGAAACGGCACGAGTGCGTCATGAGCATGACATGTAAATCATGTGCATGTCATGCATGTCATGATTTTCATGTTACCACGTCTCATTTACCTTCGTCATACAGTCGCTTCGCGCAATACCCATTTTGGTGTACATCGAACTAGCGAAGAGGCCGCGAATGCATCATGAGCGTGGCAATTAAATCATGACATACATGACATATATATCATGGTTTTCATCTTACCAACTGGCATTCATGTTCTTCATACAGTCACATCACGCAATACCAATTTTGTTGTATATCAATTTACTGAAACTGCCGCTAGCGCATCATGAGCGTGGCATGTAAATCAGGTCGTATGTGACATCCATGTCATGATTTTCATGCTACCACGTCGCACTTACGTTCGTCATACTGTCGAGTCGCGTAACACCAATTTTGGTGTATACCACGCAAGCGAAACGGACGCGAATGCACCATGAGCGTGGCATGTAAATCATGACATACATGTCATGGATGTCATGGTTTTCACGCTACCACCTGTTATTCATGTTCTTCATAAAGCCACATCGCACAGTACCAATTTTGGTGTATATCAATCTAGCGATGGTGTATATTTTGGTGTATATCAATCAATTGATATACATGTATATGTATATCAATTTTGGTGTATATCAATCTGCACATGACATGCCCGTCACGATTTGCATGTTAGGACCTGTCATTATGTTCGTCATGAACTCTTGTCACGCCGTACCAATTTTGGTATATATGAAATTAACGGAACGGCCGCAAGAGCCCAAAGGCCGTTGAATGTAAATCATGCTGTTCATGACATGCGTGTCATGATTGTCATGATATGACCTGTCATTTATGTTCGTGATAAGGCCATGTTATGACACACCAATTTTGGTACACATCCGATTAACGGAACGGCCAGGGAGCCCAAAGGCCGTGGATTGCAAATGATGCTGTTCATGACATGCGTGTCATGATTTTCATGATATGACCTGTCATTTATGTTCGTAATAAGGCCATGTTATGACACACCAATTTTGGTATACATCCGATTAACGAAACGGCCAGGAGAGCGCAAAGTCGTAGGCGGCTAGATAGATAGATAGATAGATAGATAGATAGATAGATAGATAGATAGATAGATAGATAGATAGATAGATAGATAGATAGATAGATACGCTCAAAGTCGCAGAAGTTCGCTAAGAAATGCTTCGCATTTAATATCAAGAAAATGCATACCAATGATAATTATTGGGATTTTACGTCTCAAAACCACGACATGTGTATGAGAGACGCCGCAGTGGAGGGTTCCGAAGATTTCGACCATCTACACTCTAAGAAAAAAACGAGTATTTGGGGAGTATTTCTGCCACACAACAATAATCGTCATCCACTTCGTGTACTTTCCTCGCGTTATCACTGTGGTCCCGGCACTTCCCGGGCGCGAACCGCGCGCACATTATCAGCGCGACGCAGCAATCTTGATAGGAAAGTGACGAGAGCCGGGTTTTCAAGAAAGGAAACGCGAGCGAGTCGGATGACGATTATTGTTGTGTGGCAGAAATACTCCCCAAATACTCGTTTTTTTCTTAGAGTGTACCATTATTTTACGTGTACTGACGTCGCACAGTGCACGGGCCTGTATCATTGGCCTTCACCGAAACTCGTACGCCGCGGCAGGGATCGAACCCGCGACATTGGGGTCATCAGCCAAGCACCTTAACCACTGTACCATAGTGGCAGATCACGGCATGACACTTCTCCATAAGAACATTTTCCTAACTAAAACGGATTTTTGGGAGAGTTTGTGCGGACCTGAAAGGGACAAACAGCGAACGAAGGACACAACAGAAGTAAGAAAGCGCACTGATACGCTTCATGTCATTGAATTATTCTTCATTCCAGTGTCACATCCGTGAAGGGCACCTTAAACTTGGCTGACATTTCGTGGCGCCGAAATTTGTCTCGCTTTAACCTTTTCCACAAGAACTCTCATTATAACAGTTACTTGAAGGACGCCCTGTTTTATCCACCTCGTTTCATATCGCCAAGGACGGATCATCGCAATAAGGTGGGCCTACCGTCCTGTCGCACCAGGTAGTGCAACGACTCGTTTGTTCCCAACACAAGCGCCGCCTCGAACCACTTTCGCGCCTCCATTGCCAGCATAATGAACGAACAAGATTTCAAACGCGCCGTGCAAGATGCCTTGAAGCTTGCTCTTTTTTTTTAACTGTGCTTGTGATTATTGTTTTCCCCTCTCCTTCCGTAGTGCCTTGGGGCCTTCATGGTATTTTTAACTAACTAACTAACTAACTAACTAACTAACTAACTAACTAACTAACTAACTAACTAACTAACTAACTAACTAACTAACTAACTAACTAACTAACTAACTAACTAACTAACTAACTAACTAACTAACTAACTAACTAAATGACTAACTAAATAACTAACTAACTAACTAAATACAGTACTGTATTGGTGCTCTTCTTCCTTGTGTTCTTCCTTGTGAAGGAGTTGTCACCATCCCTTGGTGACAGCTACCCCTTTCCACAGAGTTGTGTGTGTATATATATATATATATATATATATATATATATATATATATATATATATATATATATATATATTATAAAGGAGATTTATTGGGCGTCGAGCTTATTGTTGGTCGCGTAATGCACCGAGCACAGTCCGCTAGCGCGAGGCTCTGCTGCACCCTCGATGCTGCTGCTTCTGCGCCGGAGTACTTCGTCTTCGTTACAATGGCCCCGGCGAAAAAAAGGAGCCATCCTGGCGACTTAGTCGTCTGCAGGTACCGTAGAATCATGATAGGGTTTCAGTCTCTGGACGTGTACAACCTCGCGGTTACGACGCCGCAGGTCAGACGGTGGCGTGAGAGGTTCAATAAGGTAGTTGACTGGAGAAGTCTGTTCGAGAACGCGGTATGGCCCATCGTACTTGGGAAGAAATTTAGAAGAGAGCCCTGGTGTGCGATGCGGCACTGACAGCCACACAAGGGCACCCGGGAGAAAGACGGGAGTCGAGTTCTGGGCATCGTGGATGGCTTTTTGGCGGTTCTGGTCATCAGAGGTAAAGTGGCGGGCCAGCTGGCGACATTCTTCTGCGTGCCTGGCGGATTCCAAGATCGGCGGGCACTCAGGCGCGTCCGGTCGATAGGGCAGAATGGTGTCAATGGTGTGGGAAGGGTGACGGCCATAAACGAGGTAAAAGGGGGAGAAACCAGTGGTAGCTTGCGTCGAGGTATTGTAGGCGTAGGTTACGAACGGTAGAACTAGGTCCCAATTCGAGTGATCAGGTGTGACGTACATAGCGAGCATGTCACCAAGAGTGCGATTAAAGCGCTCTGTAGTGCCATTGGTCTGCGGATGGTAAGCAGTACATGTGCGGTGTACAATAGCACATTCAGCGAGCAATTTTTCAACGACCTCTGATAAGAAGACGCGGCCACGGTCGCTGAGAAGTTCTTGAGGACCTCCATGACGCAGCACAAAACGGTGTAGTATGAAAGAGGCGACCTCTTGTGCTGTGGCAGTTTGAAGAGCAGCAGTCTCGGTATAGCGTGTTAAGTGGTCGACTGCAACGATTATCCACCTGTTGCCGGTAGGAGTCAATGGAAGCGGCCCATAGAGATCTATACCGACCCTATCGAAGGGTCGGGAAGGGCATGGCAAAGGTAGTAGTTCACCGGCGGAGATGTACGGTGGAGATTTTCGGCGCTGACATTCACGGCAAGAGCGGACGAAGTTGCGGACGAAAGTATACATGCCACGCCAGTAGTAACGGTGTCGAAGTCTTTCGTACGTTTTGAAAACTCCTGCGTGGCCACACTGTGGGTCAGCGTGGAAAGAGGAACAGATCTCCGACCTCAAGGCTCGCGGTACGACGAGCAACCACGTGCGTCCCTCTGGTGCATAGTTGCGTCGATAGAGGAGCTTGTCACGAATCGCAAAGTGCGGGACTTGGCGCCGGAGCATTCGCGACGCTGGCACTTGAGAAGGGTCGGAGAGGAGGTCTAGCAGAGACGCAGTCCACGGGTCATTGCGCTGTTCGGCAGCAATGCTGTCAAAGTCGAGAGATGATAATGTGCTCTCACACGTGGAATCAGCAGTGGCTTTCAGAGAGAGAGGGGAACGGGAAAGCGCGTCAGCGTCAGCGTGCTTCCGTCCTGAGCGATAAACCACGCGTATATCGTAATCTTGAATTTTCAACGCCCAGCGAGCAAGGCGGCCGGATGGGTCTTTTAACGTCGAAAGCGAGCACAGCGCGTGGTGGTCAGTCACGACGTCAAATGAACGGCCATATAAATATGGGCGAAACTTGCCAAGCGCCCACACAATGGCCAAACACTCCTTTTCTGTGACGCTGTAGTTACTCTCTGCCTTGGTGAGCGTGCGACTTGCGTATGCCACGACGTATTCTGTGTGGCCAGGTTGACGCTGTGCAAGCACAGCACCCAGGCCTACACCGCTGGCGTCGGTATGGACCTCAGTTGGAGCTTGAGGGTCAAAATGGCGAAGAATGGGTGACGTCGTGAGAAGCCGTCGCAAGGTGGTGAAAGCCTCGTCGCAGGCAGGAGACCACGATGAAAGATCTTTAGTGTCGCCAAGGAGTTGTGTGAGAGGCGATATAATTGACGCAAAGTTTCGAACAAATCGCCGGAAATAAGAACATGGGCCAATGAAACTGCGAAGTTCTTTGATGCTAGTAGGTTTAGGAAACGCAGTAACAGCGCGCAATTTCTCGGGATCCGGGAGGATGCCGTCCTTGGACACAACGTGGCCTAGAATGGTCAGTTGACGCATGGCAAATCGGCATTTTTTAAGGTTTAATTGCAAACCCGCGTTGGTCAAGCAACTAACGACGTGCTGAAGGCGGCGCAAGTGTGTTGCGAAGTCAGGGGCGAAGACCACGATGTCATCGAGGTAGCATAGGCAGATCTTCCATTTAAGGCCACGGAGAACATTGTCCATCATTCTTTCGAACGTAGCAGGTGCGTTGCAAAGTCCGAAAGGCATGACGGTGAATTCATACAAGCCGTCTGGCGTGACAAAAGCGGTTTTGGGGCGATCGGCCTCCGCCATCGGCACCTGCCAGTAGCCTGACCGCAAGTCTAGCGAGGAAAAGAACTCAGCGCCCTGTAAAGAGTCCAGAGCATCGTCAATGCGCGGCAGTGGATAGACATCCTTCAGCGTGATCTTGTTCAATCGCCGGAAATCGACACAGAAGCGGATGGAACCGTCTTTCTTTGTGACAAGTACCACCGGAGACGCCCATGGGCTCTGGGAAGGTCGAATGACACCTCGGCGGAGCATGTCGTCCACCTGGTCGGCGATGACACGGCGTTCTGTAGCAGACACGTGATATGGACGTTGCCGCAGCGGTGAGTGAGAACCCGTATCGATGTGGTGTTCGACTGCTAAGGCACGACCTAGCGATGTTTGTGCAACGTCGAAAGAAGGGCGGTAGTGCTGAAGGATGGTAAGGAGCTCTGGTCGCTGCGCAGATGTCAAATCTTCAGCGATGAACGGTCGGAATACGTCTGTAGATGCTGGGTCAGGCATGGAGAGGACACCCAGTTCACAGACGGCCGTCGAAGGCACCTCATCGGGGACGGAGATGATTCGTGTGGTGTTGACCGTCTCGACGTGGCCAAGGCACTCGTGACAAAGCAATGATAGCGGCGATGAATGATGATTGTAAATGGGCATTGTGGTGAAACCTGCGACAAGGTCAAGAGCAGCAAAGGGCAACGGAAGGGCTCTTCGGGTAACGAAGATCTGAGAGGGCGTGAAGAAGACCGGCCCGTCGGATATGGCGCTGCACAAGACTGGTACGGCTGGCGAAGGGTACGGAGGGATGGAGGTGTCGTCGTTGACGACAAGTTTAGCAGAAGATTGGTGGTCGACGGAGGGTGGGTCATCGAGTGAGCAGAATTCGACTTCAGCACGAGCGCAATCGATAACGGCGTTGTGACGCCACAGAAAGTCCCATCCTAAGATAATCGCATGGGAGCACGATGAAAGTACGATGAGCTCTATCGTGTACAGAACGTCCTGAATGGTCACACGCGCTGTACAGACTGCGGCCGGTTGAATGGGCTGAGCACTGGCTGTACGAAGCGACAATCCGGAGAGAGGCGTCGTTACTTTACGAAGTGAGCGGCAAAATCCAGCATCGATAACAGAAACAGCAGCACCGGTATCTATAAGAGCGACTGTAGCGACATCTTCGACGAACACATCAATAACATTAGCAGGTGACGAATGAGGACTTGGGCAAACCGAAACGTGCGCAGTTCTTGCCTCAGGAACTGCGTCGTCTAGTTTCCCTCTTCGTTAGGTGCGGACCGTCGACGCATAGGGGAAAGCGAGCGGCGGCGCGGAGATGGCGAGCGAAGATGTTCCAACCTAGGGCGGCGATCAGACTGGTAGCGAGCTGGCGCTGGAGCAGCGGGAGCGTAATGTGCGTTTGAGTCTGGCGGGCAGTACGGCTCTCGAGGGCTGTCGTCGTTGCCTTGCACCCGGCGGCGGCAATACCTGGCGACGTGTCCGGGGTATCGACATGCGAAGCATATCGGGCGATTGTCGAGCGTGCGCCACGGGTTGGCTGTGGCATTGCTGGCCCAGCGGACCGGAGGTGGAGGATAGCTCGCAGGATGCTGGAAAGGAGGTACGGATGCTTTGCGAGAGGGCATGGCAGCGACTGCAGCGTATGTAAGTGGAGCAGCCACAAGACTTTGCTCGCGGGCAGCTGGCAGCGCTTCAGCGACCTCTCCTTGAATGACGCCGCGTAGGGACGATGGCAGATTTGTGGTAGCTTCCTGTGTGAAGGGCACCAGGGAGAGCTGCCGGGCGACTTCTTCGCGGACAAAGGCTTTAATTTCGGCTATCAGCGACGCTTGGTCGTGGCCATTGGTCAGGCTGGACAGTGATGCCAGGTCGTGTGCGGGAGGTCGTCTCGTCAGAGCTCTCTGCTTCCGCAATTCATCATAGCTCTGGCACAAGCTAATAACGTCATTAACTGTGGACGGGTTCTTCGCCAGGAGCATTTGGAAAGCGTCATCATCAATTCCTTTCATGATGTGTTTGATTTTCTCACTTTCCGTCATGGCAGCGTCCACGCGTCTGCAAAGGTCGACGACGTCTTCTATATAACTGGTGAACGTTTCACCCGCGTCTTGTGCGCGTGCGCGCAAACGCTGCTCGGCTCGCAGTTTTCGGACGGCGGGTCGGTCGAATACTGCCGTGATGGAGGTTTTGAACTGCGGCCACATTTGGACATCTCCCTCGTGGTTCCTGAACCAAAGACTGGCAACACCCGCGAGGTAGAACGATACGCGCGTTAACTTGTCTGCGTCGGTCCATTTGTTCAGAGCGCTCACCCTTTCGTAAGTCGAGAGCCAGTCTTCAACGTCGTTTTCGTCTGTTCCGCTGAAGATTGGAGGCTCACGCTGCGGAACACTGCCAGGGCAGGTGGCAGGTGGTGATGGAAGCGTCTGCTAGTTGGCGTCCGGCATAGCAGAAGGTAGCCTCCGAGAACGAAGATCCAGGATGGTAGAGGAAACGTTACCCAGCACGGCTCCACCAAATATAAAGGAGATTTATTGGGCGTCGAGCTTATCGTTGGTCGCGTAATGCACCGAGCACAGTCCGCTAGCGCGAGGCTCTGCTGCACCCTCGATGCTGCTGCTTCTGCGCCGGAGTACTTCGTCTTCGTTACAATATATATATATATATATATATATATATATATATATATATATATATATATATATATATATATATATATATATATATATATATATATATATATATATATATATACACTCCTACAAGTTCGGAAACTCTCATTTAAACAGAGCACACATACCGTCGCGATGCACTCTTTAAATATATTCTGCTGAGTAACCATCACAAATATCGGCGTCTTCAAAAAAAGACGTTCGAGCTCGTTATCCTTCGGCCATAGTTGAATTACGGAGCTGTTTGTGTCGGCCCCCGCCCTTACCTGTAGTTGGAATTTCTCCCGGCCCAGGAGGCAATCCTTGTAGATCAGCAAGAGCAGGAAAGCATTGGAGAGCATCGTCTCGTCCTTGCTTGCGACGAAGTCGAATGTGTCCGGAGTCAGCCTGTTCATTGCGCTGGCAAGGAGGGAGGACACGATTACAGCTTCCCGGACGTGCTCGGCTTTTCGTTTACATTGTCCATCGCAAGTGATGCTTTATGAACCTTTCTTTGTTTCTATACCAACATCACGGGATTTTAAGCCTTTCAGCCGTGGAATTTTTATTTTTGTCGGAGAATTTTTTTGTACTTGTTTCCCTAATAGTTGGGATCTGAGAATACCACAAAAAAATTGAGTGAGAGGTGTAAGTATTTATGGATTTACAAACATTGCGTCAAATTAGGTCATCAGGGCTCAGTAGACGTGAAATGAAATAAAATACGTTCTTTATTCCTGCTACTCAGTAGAGTGCACGAAATCTGAACCATCGTCGTATTTGGCAGTGTGGAATTCCTTGAAACAACTTCAAGACTTCGTCCCGAATACGGCGCTTACCCACCTCGGCGTAACCGATGACTTCGATAAAGAAAAAAACGCGACAATAGTGGTGTCGATTGTAGTGGAGATAATTGAAGAAATACTCCCCCAAGAATCGGCAGTTTTGTCTTCGTTTCCGAGGCGCTAAGGGAAAATTTGTGTGGTGCCGTCAATTGTTGACGCCAGGGCCGAAAGGAAGGGTACTAACGATAAAATGTTTAGATAACCAGGAACCTCGATTTACATATTTGATTGCGCGTGAAACGCGGAAATCATGTTATTTTACGAACAATTAGATGACTCCAACGAAACGTTGCGGCCTAAGTTTTTGGAATATGGCGCGTTCAGACATTACTTATTTTACGCGCTCTTTTCTTGCAATATCTGTCCAATGTTTGTTTTAAAATCCCATAACTTCAACATAACGACAGTACCGCACTGTGCGGTTCTTTCGCTCAATTTTTCGGACATCTTTCCTTTCTCTCCTTATTTCTAACGTGTAGCAGTCTCCCGGTTTAAAAAGAAGCAAGAATGACAAGGAAAAAGCATCATTTGGGGTAATTTGGCAAAACGACAATCACATCACAGTGTGAGCAGCCTTGCATTAGATACGCGGGATTAATTCTTACAACCTTGCATATTTTAACGAGTGCTTAAATCTAAGCTGATAAAGCATTTTTACTTGGCGCTGCTAAATTGCAGCTCCAACAGCCGGTAACACCCGTTTCTCAGTAGCAGCTCTGCCAGCTACCAATAAAAAATACATGGCAGTTTTTCTGCTTTATGCATATCTTGCGACAAAAATTAACTCGACATACGTTGTGCGGCAAATGCCAGTTCCTACCTTTCAAACACACCAAGCTACCATTTAATCAAATAACCGCGTAGATCGCAAGCGTACATCGCTTCATTGTCTCGGCAGTCGCCATCGCTGATGACCAGTTATTCACGATCATAGCTACGATAAGAACCTTTTACGCAGAAACCTGCATCCACGAACGCCATAGCGAACATTGTATATCCAGGTGCCATTTATTTTTGTATACAGTTTGTTTTGCTTTGTTAACTACGATTTATTGATTTAACCCGTTGTACTCGTAGGAACTATCCTCTATAATACTGTATTAACGCTTAGGTATGTTGAATAAATAGATAAATATATAAATTGCAGCGTCGTCGATAAACGCACTCACCGGCCTCGCGTAGTTTCAGTATAAAAAGGTCAAGTGCCAAGTAATAAACGCTTCAGTTGCTTGTAGCTACTGCGTTGCGTCACTTCATAAATAAATAAAACTGCTACAGGTTGAAACTTTTAATTAAAGGCTGTGCTCCTCGTGTGCGTGGTTCCCTGCAAACATGGCCATGTGTTCTAAATTTTTTTTGTCAGTGTTTGCATAACTTTTCCTTTTTTTCAATGGTGACGTCTTCTTATTCATCCTTCAGTGATGAGAAATTGTTGAACAGGAAAAGTTGCTATAGCCGACTTTTTGACAAGTCTCTGTTGTGTTGCTAATAAAGATTGATTGATTGATTGATTGATTGATTGATTGATTGATTGATTGATTCCCCGTTCAACCATTTTTCACCATTTCAAGTCTCCACCTTTGCCTCAACTTGTGTCTTGTTAAACTCCTCTCCAACGTGATAAGGCGCGCGCTAATTTCGATCGAAATGAACTGCAAAAAAAAGCAAGCGCAGTAAAGAATAAGAAATATGGAAAATAGAGAATTAAAGTCGCATGAAGTACGAATACGTGCAAAGTTATTAGAAAAACAGAAAAAACACAAAAAATATAAACAAAGTAGATTAAAAAGACAAAAAAGAACAAAAAAGAAGAATACGACAACGCCAGTGTTTCAGGAATACAAATGAAACAGGGCTTTCATATCTCACTCTAATTATTGAGCTTTCCGCTAATTTGTTTTATCACGTTACTTCTCTGAACGAGATCCAGATATAAAGTGTAAAAAGTCTCCGGAAACTGGGACCGACGGGCCAAAAGTTGATTGAGCGAATGCTTCGACCAAGCGGATCATCTGCAAATGATGTGAATATACAATGGCAGCTGACATACTCCGAGAATTTCAGGGCCCGGTGGCGGTAGCTGACGAGCCAAGTCTTGTGGCGCCCGAACGACTCCCGGTCTTCCAGGGCGTCGTACGCTACCGCCGCTGACAAGCCCTGCACGCATATTGGAATCACAATTTGGCGGATGTATCGGCATCACTTGCACTTGAACGTACTGCTACGCCGACGCCTGCTTCTACATGCTAACAGAGCGCAGTAGCGCGGCTTGCGCTCACCGTCACGTGCAGAGGAGCCACCTGGCCTGAGGAGAAATGTCATATGTCGCTTCGTTTTTTCTTTTTTGTCTTCTGCGTGAACGGCCGTGAACGGCCGCGAGCGGCACAATAAAAAATTACACCATCTCCCGCTAGAGGGGACCATGAGGCGATGCGAAGCAGCGTTTCGGCATGTCGAGGCCGCGTTTCATCCGTATAGCAGTTTCCCGCCGACGTTCCCGTTTGCGCTGGGCTTCCCTAGGCCAGAGCTCGGGGTCCGCTTGCCGACGTTTACGTTGCGCATCGGCGCGTCGAGCCTACCGCTGCTCCGCGATCTCGGCAGGCGTTAAGGTATTACTGCAACTGGCGCCGACGTTGATGTTCGAACTCGTGACACCGGCGCAGCCGGCGCAGTGACTGAGCGTGTGTACGACCTAGCGCGAGCCTTTTATCTAAACGAGGAGGGGGAGCGGAGGTGTGCGGAGAGGGTCCGCGCATGCGCAGTAAGGGTCGTCACGCCGCACACCACCACCACCACCGGATTGAACTCCGTCATAAAATGTTTCGCATCTAAAAGGTGTCACATTTACAACTCCGTTGTAATAGAAACCGGTCTACATACGCACTGTATAGACCAGGTGTTTCAAGCATGCGGCCCACGGACGATTCTCTAGCGGCCCGCCGCTTGGCAAGGAATAAAATGTTCGTGACTTCGCTAAACCATACCGGCATTACTTACTCGCCTATTACAATTAATAACGCTTTGTTCTGGTAAGCTAAGAGATGGGAATGGTCTCAAGTATTTTGTTTTTGTGAGACCCATTAAGGGGTCACCATGTAGTGAAGCATAAGCTTAAACAAAATTTCTATATTTCAGAAACGGCGTCCAGATTGGAGCAATTCTGAAGATCGGTATCAAAATGCTTCTCGAATCTTGACACCAAATCCTCTTCAGAAGTGATCCATACATGGAATATGAGAAATGCGTTTTTTCAAGCGTCAGTGTGCGCCGCGATGAGTGACATCGACCTCACCCTCATATGATGCGAATAAGAAGACTTCTTAAATTTAAGACTTCTCAAGGCGATAGCCTTAGATGCCTCATGAAACGCGAATATTGACCGACGGCGTCGGTGGCGTTAGCGGCCCGCGGCGTCGGCGTACACACGAGAGATGCAAAAATCATCACTTCACGACGCCACCTTGTGATGTTATCAAGACGTCACAGATAACCAAAATTTGTAACTTCATTGTGTCATCATGACGTCACGTCACGTCGCACGATGACATTATCACGTGACATTTTGGCTTGGTCGCAGGTGGGCCGATCGCGGAGGCCGTGCAAAACCAAGAGAGGTGCACAAAGCTTGCAGTGCCTCCGATCCTGGAGGCAGTGCAAAACTACGTTAAGCGTAGGAAACTTTCGGAGGGGAGCGGGGTTAGGACCAATACATTGATTGAGAAGAAAAAGAAGATAGCTTTCGTGTTCGAGTCGTCTTAGGCTAGGGGTCTCGAACAGGTGGCCCGCGGGCCACATGCGGCCTGCGCACTTCTCGTTAGCGACCCGCCCCGCAGGCACATGTCTGTCTTCGCCGAATATATATTTTTCTAATTTTCTTAATAAGCACGTTCATGAGCTACACAGGCGTGGCTGGTCTAAGGCATTTTTTTTGTAAGGCACCTCCTGCGGTCACCATACGTTGACAGATAATCGTGTAACAACTGAGTATTTGGGTAGCAGCGTTAAGATTTCAGTCATTTTGTAGAACGGTAGCGATATGTTGCTGGAATCCTGGCGCCAAATTCCACCTAGAAATGACCCATATATGAGACATGGCAGAGGCCTTCTTTCAAGTGGCAACGCTAGCTGACATTTTGTACAAACTAGCCCGCGCTTTCCGCTTTTTTTTTTTCTTTGTCTCGGCCCTTGCGGGACTGAATTTCGTGAGTGCGGCCCGCTAGCTCATGTGTGTTTGAGACCCCTGTTATAGGCTAATGCATAAGGAACAGCGTCAGTGTTTGGTCACGCGCGTCTCCTTTAGATTGTATACGTACTGCGAAGAACCAAATGTCGTTCGCCCAGCGAGGCGTGATAGTTTGACCGAAGGTGAAGCTGGCCAGTATTGTGGCTGTCTGGAAAAGGAACCGAAGCCTCCTGGCGGTGGCCAAGTATTTGTCCATGCCTTTCGTGCTGCCCTCGAAACTCGACGAGTAGATGATGCCCCAGCAGATCGTCGTCTGGTTGTATTCCGGCAGGCTGACCACGTGAATTCGCGGGGGAGTTGTCAGCGAGTGGTAGATGCCTGAATTTGAATGTGAAAAAAAAAAATACAGGAGATTATTGAAAAAAAACTCGGCAGGAACTCCCCCACTGGGGAATGAACGAAAGAATGGGAAACCTCCGAGGCGCTAGTTTTTTAAGGGCGAAGCTCCTTAAGGCGGCACCCGTTCGTCCCTCGTAGTTGTCGTAGTCGTAGTGCGTAACCAGTAGTGATGCAGAACTATCGATGGTACTATCGATACTATCGATAGCTGAGTCACTATCGAACTATCGATGGCAAAAGATACTATCGATAGTTTAAAATGAACAGCGCGAACCCATTGCAGAATAAACCTGGTTTCCCGCGCGCGTGGTACATAGTGGAGCCGAAGGAGCAGGCTGAAGAGGAAGAAAGTTGACATGCTTGTGTTCTTCACGAGAGTGCTTCGCTGATACATGCTCATAAAGTCAAATAAAAGTTGTTTTCATTCATGCTCATAAAGTCAAACTATTCAGCTGTAGCGGAAACGAAGGAGTTGCATGGGGTGGCACTGCGTGGCTTCAGTTTTGTATTACATTTTAAGATTTCAAAGTAAAAAAAATGATCAAGGACAACGTTTGGTAATTGTAAGATGTAACTGGTTGCTTTTAAATATGAATTTATTGATCGACATATGCCGCCATTTTCACTGCGCAAATAATTTGTTTTGCCAAAAATTTGCTCAAATTAAGCGAAGCTGACTGTAGGCTATCGGGAATATTTCGGCAATTTGGCCAATCAGCAACAGCATCGTTATTCGCACCACTATGGATAGTTTGTCACGTGGTTGTGACGGTGAAGAATGCTGCAGCAAGACTGGGAAATACGAAGCTCTTTATTTGGTCGATCTTGTGCCCAAAAAATCAAAACTCAGAATACAAGCGATACACGCTGCGCACTGATAGAGGCGAGAACAGTCGCCGGCCGTCGAGTCATCTGATAATCGGTAGAACGCTTCGTCTTTTATACATCAGTCATCAAACCTTCCAGCGTTATCACTGGTGCTCGCGTAAGCTTTCGAATAAGCTTGAATGTTCGCGTCCGGCGCGTAATCATAAAATGTCAAACAATCACGAAGCTTCTCAAACATTGCGGTGCGGTCTGCATCAAACGTTGCTAACAGTCTGTGGGTTAAACCCGAATACATCAAAACAAAGCAATAAACACGCGTGGCAGTAATATCGCTAGTAGTATTACCGATAGTACTACCGATTCGACTATCGATAGTTTATCGATAGTAGTACTATCGATAGTTCGTTTACACTATCGATAGTTTCAAAGAAACTATCGATACTATCGATAGTCAACTTACCGATAGTTCTGCATCACTAGTAACCAGTCGTAACGCTAGTACCAGATCTTGACCTCCAAGGTGGTGCCGGTGGGAGATTTTTCCTGTGCGTTGTTGAACAATAAAAAATTCGCAGCGTGCGCGTTAACTAAAAGCCGAATTCTTCTGTCTCTCATTCCCCATTAGCAGCCATTGGCATGTTCCAGTAGGAAACGTTAGTAGAAGTACAAGTGTAAGTGTTAGCTAAAAGCCGACTTCTTCTGTCTCATTCCCATTAGCAGCCATTGTTCACCTCCAAGGTAGTGCCTGGTGAGATTTCTCCTGTGCGTGATTAAACAATAAAAATTTTGTTCAAAACGCCGTTGATTGATGAAATAAACCAACGAAAGACGCCAGATGTTTTCTAAAAGCAAAACGAAAGAACGCCAGATGTTTCTAAAGCAAAACGAAAAGACGCCAGCTGCTTAACGAAAGACGCCAGATGTTTTCTAAAGCAATGGTTTTCTAAACAATGAAAATTTACAGCGTACATGTAAAATTAAAGTGAGCTGCAGGTCGTCATAACTCATCGAACTTTTAGTATAAACGCGCCCGATCTCACGTCGGTGATGATGTACTGTGCAGAATTCACCGAAGATTCACGGTTTACCGATGAACCTCCGCAGCTTCGTCCACTCATCATCATTCACTCCGTGGATATGCTGTGATTTTTTCGTTAGACACAACATAACGAATGTAACAGACAACTAGAGCGACTCTAAAATGAAACAAAAAATCAGTTTACGCTACCGTAGTATACTCTGATAACTCCAGTGTCCTTTATTTCACCACCAGAGGTTCGTTAATTGGTTAGAAAATTAATGTCGAAAGCTTCGCTTTTAAATTTCCCGCCGTAATCTCCGATCTTGACGTCACGGATTTCAAAGTGTTGCTCCCGAATTGTGGGCCACGTAGGATCGACTAATTTCCTGAAACTTGGTCTGCTAAGTATCTAGCTGGCTCCTTTAGAAGGCGATGCACTTCATTTTTGCCGATTACGAAATGAGTAGACCCTGGTAGACACCGTCAAAATCTATGACGTCACGGCGATTGGTGCGCGAATTTCAGGGTGGCGCCGCCACCCGCATTTTTCCTTTTGCACGTTTTCTCGCTTACCTAGCGTCTTCGCGCAGGAAGCGTGTTGTTTTTTGGTATCGCAAAATACAGAGATTCACTAATCCGAGAGAAATCGTTTTCCCCTTTAGTGTCCCTTCAAGACAAGGAAAGTATAGGAGATATTGTTTATCTTGAACTGTAGTCTAGTAATTATGGCGTAAATGGCAAGGAATTAAAGTTGACGAAAAAAAAAACTAACTTTGCCGTCGGTGGGGCCCGAACCCACAACCTTCGAATTACGCCTCCGATGCTCAAGCAGCTGGTCTACGACGGCAGGCGTTCCCCGTATATATTGCCGGGTGTTTCTGTTCGTGTAAATCGCACGCAAGGCTGTTGGAAAGCGCTATTACTATTTCCTTTCGTTGTCATTACTGTGCATCAAGAATCTTTTATGAAAATGTTAGCTAGCGTTACATGATAAGGCTACTATGTGCATATGTTCGTTACTATTTTTTTTTTTTAAATGGTGGAACCTGTTGGAAATCATGTGATTTTACCAATGCTCTTTCGTTTTAACCTCGGGGACGAGCCGCGGATATAGTCTAGTCTTCCAAAAGGCCTCAGAACTTTTCACGACTTCGCCGCCGCTGAAGCATGGGTAGGTTGAATTTCTGCAAAGCAGCGCAGACCTGTTTTTCTATAAATGCTGTTGCTTTTTCTTGTCTCTTGCTGTTATCACTTCTCATTAAAGAAAATTGCATACTGCCTTTTCTCATTATGCAAATTTCAAAGCTCCGCTCCGTCTACATACAAATTTATGATAATGCATATTCGCGTTTCCCGCGCAATCCATCATGCTGTCGTTTGGTCTTGCATCGCCAGACCTCTCATTTTCACCTTCCGTCATAGCGTGGATCGTCAGCTTATCTCACACTTCGCTGCTTTCACTTTATTTGCGCCGTTTTTACTTCCAGTGCTGCACGAATCTGTGGGTTAATATTCGCGGAATGCTGTGGTTATTCACATTTCCGCTGGATAAATTTTGGTTTCAGGGTGTTCTGTAGCGTTAGAAAGGGAGTTAAGAGACATGCAAGGATTGATGGGGTGAAATTAAGGCGGCGAAGTGGTGTACGCGTGCTATTGTAATAATAATATTCAAGGTTTGAACGAGCTAATACCGCGAATATGATTATGAAGCACGCCGTAGTGGAGGGCGCCGAAAAATTTCGACCGTCTGGTGTTCCTTAAAGGGACACTGAAGAGAAAATCGATTTTGCTAATATGAGTAATTTACTCTCTCGCAATTCCTAAAACCATTACGCTTGATACGAGAGGACGCTTGGTAAGCGAGAATACGCGGGTGGCGACGCTACCTTGAAGTTTCCGCACTAAACGCTGTGACATCGTATAATTGACGACGTCTGCGTGTTTCTACATAGCTCCTAATAATATTAATATAAAAAAATGAAGTAAATTGTCTTCTGACGTGGCCATAAGATTTAACATACCATGTTTCAGGAAACTTCGTTGAGCCATTGTCGCCGAAATACGAAAAACACACCTCGAAATCCGTGACCTCACGCGCGCCAACTTCGGCGAAAAATCGAAATATCAAATTTCACCACGATTTCCTCCTCTATTAAAAAACTTATGACGGTGTAATTAACGTCACTAGAGTTCTCGGAGTACAAGTTATCAATCTTAAGCGATTGAGTGTTTAACTTTAGTGTGCCTTTAACGTGCGCTGACATTGCACAAGACACAGGCCACTAACATTTTGCGCCCTTCGAAATGCGACCGCCGCGGCCGGGATCGAACCCGCGACATTCCGGTCAGCAGGCGAGCACCCTAACCACTGTACAACGCAGGCGGACGTGTGCTATTGTGAGTGCGATTGGCAGGGAGAAACGAAGTTGTGAATGCCACGCCAGTTGGGAAAGCACAGCACAGGAGATAACAAGTGTCTGATGCCGCGCTAAAACACGAAGACATGGAAAGCACAGGAGAGATTTTACGCCTTCGTGTTTTAGCGCTGCATCAATCATTCAGGTATTCAATGTAGCCCAGCTTTCCGTTCTACAACATAACAAGTGTCGTAATATAGATGCAGCGCGAGAGCTGGAAGAGGCGATGCGCAGTTAAGGAGGGCAAAGAACTATAGGTAACGCCATGGAATGAGGCATATCGCAGGACTATAGTGTCGTGTCAACTCATGCAGGACAAAGGCAGTTGAATATGTCTGAGTAATTTCATCATCTTACACTCTTAATCAGGTCCCGCTTAATGTGCTAGATGTAGCCTGGAAACCGGACACCTTTCGTCTGCCTGCCTGGACAGGCATCATTTAACCAGGACCTGATTAATTGTGTACAGTTGACACAACAACCACGATAGTAGCGCTGATGTGACTAATCATCACCTGCCGCAGTGGTGTAGTGGTTATGGTGCTTGAGTGCTGAGCTAGAAGGTCGCGGTGTCCAATCCTGGCCGCAGTGCTCGCAATTTCAATGGAGGCGAAATGGTGGAGGCTCGTGTGGCGAGATTTAGGAGCGCGTTAAAGAACCCCAGGTGGTTGAAATTTCCGGAGCGCTCCACTACGGCGTATTCCACATCATATCGTAGTTTCGGGAACGTGAACCCCCCCCGCCTAAATTATTAGTATCACTAATCACGTCACGTGCGCGGTAGGCTCACTACGCTGCTGTCTCTTAATTCATACTCACATCAGTGAAGCCTTGTTTAGTGTCGGTCTACCAACGCAACGGCTGTGCAGAGACAAAGGGAGTGTTCGAACAAAAAAATTTCTGGTGGCGACACTATACGTTGACTTGGCTGTCAGGTGTTACGCTCCGATATCACATGTACCCTAGGATTACTTTTAACTTTCAGGCCAGTTTTATGTTTTAAAAGAAACTTTCTGAATATCAGTGAAACCGGGGGAATGCTTGTACTCTAAGAAAAAAAAACAGAGTCATTTGACTCTTTTTTGGGAGTTCTGGCTTGCCACATATACGACTCTCTTTAAAGAGACACGTCAACTCTCTTTGTAGGTCACTGTACACTCTTCTGAGAGTCGTGTGACCCACAAGAGACTTAACGTGTATCTTTAAAAGAGGCAAGTCGGGACTCAGCGAAAGGAGTCAGACATTACTTTTTCTTATAGTGTGGCAGAGAAGCAAAAGTGTCACCGGTTTCTTGAGTCACTAAAAGCGCATTGTAACTCACCAAAACTTCACTACTCGTGTAATAACGGCTCCACGGCCGTTCATCGAACTCTTGATGACGTGCAAACATGCCAACATAATCGCCGAGTCGTCAACGCTCGCACTGAGACGCCGTTTAACTATGCATGCTTCGAGCGCATGAAGGTGTCGCAAAATGTGAACGCAACTCACTG
The DNA here is from genome assembly GCF_013339695.2 of Rhipicephalus sanguineus. Taxonomy (NCBI): domain Eukaryota; kingdom Metazoa; phylum Arthropoda; class Arachnida; order Ixodida; family Ixodidae; genus Rhipicephalus; species Rhipicephalus sanguineus. The sequence continues at coordinate 86,915,271 of NC_051185.1, read as the reverse complement.
GTCACCGCTTTGAGCGATTTCTCAAAGACTTCCAGGGGCTCGCTCATTCTAGCGAGGCGTTCCGCGGTGTTCCACATGACGAACACCGAGCCCAGGGCGCTGTTGACGAGGTTTGTCTGGAACCAAGCGAGCCGGTCGCTCGTGATGGCGTCGATGGTGGTGAACCGCACGCGGAACACGTCGTTCGGGCCGCCTTTGTCTTCGACCAGCTCGTCGTCTTGGTCGTCGATGGGACTCTCGCTGCTGCACAACACCATGCCGCGCCGCACGAGGCCCACCAGCCTGCGAGTGAAGAGGTGAAATGCGTTTTCTATAGCTGAACGAAATCGTAGGAAAAGGCGATTTGATTGAAGTTTCTGTTTGACAGTCAATCTGCTCTTCTATCAGCTGCGCTGTTTGAAGCCGAGATAAATCCCTGGGGGTCGGTCGTCCTCACTTTCTAGCCCAGCTGCGACAGCAAAGCCTGACGAGAGGGAGAACATGGTAAAGCTAAGTGGGTGAGAGGGAAGCCTAACGTGTTTCTTGGCGGGAACGCGTCACGTGACTAGTGGTTACGTGGTTTATGGCGTGAACATGTCAACGTGACTAGCTAATATTACGCGATGTTGCGTGATTGTAGTCACGGTACTGATGGTTATGTGATTTTTAGTCACACGAGTAGTTACGTTATTTCACATGATCCGTCACGTGACTAGTGACATGATGTTAAGTGATTTTAATCACGTGAGTATTACGTGATATATAGTCACGTGACTAGTGGTTACGTGATCTTTAGTCACGTACAGACTCGCGCATAGTTTTTGCATGCCACGCCGGACAAGTCAGCGCACGTATTGTGGAAACGAAGCGAGCGTGGGCCGGTTCATGACGATGATAATTGCTGTTCGCATTACCCGGCGCAACGAAAAGGTTAAAGAGCTCCGCTCTTAAACGTGATTGCTGGTTCCTCTTTCGTAGCCATCGTTCATGATGCGAAAGTCAAATGTCTCTCCATTGCGGTAGTTGCAACTGTGTTGGAGGTGAAGAAATACTGCTCTCTGAGCTGCCCACGTGCCATTTTATTGACGTCAGTTCCGTAACGGAAATCATCTGCGTCAACTATTGGAAATGACGCGCGTCAAGCACATTCTTGTTAAAAGTGTGAGTGCGTACTTACTGGAAGCCTGCCCTAAAGCTGTGCCTGTTGAACGATGGAAACACTCGGCGAGATGCCCGGCCGTCGTTGATGAACATGACGCTCTCGTAACCTCCTGGATGACGAACCAACACCAGTCCACTGCAGGGTCCGTGAGAAAGGCGACAGCGCGCGTGAATTGCAGCACCCTTTGGTGCGACTGTTGGTATGGTACTCACTAATCACGCAATGAATCCAGATTCAATATCTCGTAACTGAACTCTTGTGTTCGAAATCAGTTTTCTCTTTTCATTAAGTGGGCCTCTATGTTTCAATGCTGGTACCGTGTATTCTTCACTCAGGGCCACCTGGATCTTGTTTGATGACAGCTACCGAGTCATTGTATGGAAACCTGCTAGATAACCAGTGCATATCCATGGCCAAACAAATGTCCTCGTATGTAAGAGAAAGCTAATCAGTGGCCAGAGCATCGAATGCCGTACCTCAGCTTCGACCTGTCTTCTCACGTATATCACGCTGCGCAACAAGAACTTCGAAAGTGCGCACGTAGTTACATAATCTGCAATCGTTCCACGTTATGTATACGCCTGTAGCCATGCGACTGTCAAAGGCGGTTGCCGTTTTCGCGGTCAATACGCACGTCCTGTGTTCCGGATAGCGCCCAGTTTGTCCCTTGAAGGATATCGACGCGATGTATGTCCGAGGAGGGATGAACTGCCTGCTCACGGCCTTGATGATGACCATCTCGTTGTACCGAAGTCGGTCGAACACCTTGATCGTGAAGTTTGGCTCCGTGCGGTCCTGCGAAAGAAGTTGGACGCAGAGTTGCCAGATACCGACGACCTAACAAGGCTATACACCGAAGAAGAACGTGTTGTTGGGCGAGTTGGTGCTGGCTGAGTGACATAATGCAGCGCTAAAAACACACACCACAAAGTAAGGAACACAAACCGACGGGACAGGCGCTCACGCTCACGACGGGACAGCGCTTGTCCCGTCTGTTTGTGCTCCTTACTTTGTGGTGTGTGTTTTTTAGCGCTGCATTATGTCACTCAGCTATATACCGAAGGTTGAGTGATGCATTTGTCACCTTTCAGTGACATGTAAAAAAAGCTTCCATGATTTCCTTGGTAGCATTATCACGGGCAAAAGTATCATAGCAGAAGGACTGTTTGCGTTAGGTTCATGTTCAGTCAGCCACTTCGGCTTTTCTGCCATTTTTTTATTACCTTGTGCAAGCGAGGTTGGTGTATGTTATGGTGCTTTTCTTGATGCTATTTATTCTGTTTGATTTCGAAACAAAAATTTCAGTTGTGAGTCAGCGCCCGTGTTTGTCATTCCTTTGCTCGTCCTCGTTTTTTCGCTCTGTTTATTCGTTCAATAGGGAAGCACACCAACTTGCCTAGTTAACTGTTCTGATGATATACTCGTATTTTCCCTCAGGTTGTAACCGACCACAGAACTATTCCGTCACCTACTTGCATCCTCAAGGCCAGGGGTCTCAAACAGGCGGCCCTCAAATCTGTCGCTTGCGGCCCGTCCCGCACGTAACTGGTTTCGTCCTACATTTTTTATTGCGATAGCAATTATATGGACAGTTTCGGCTGGAAAATGTCCGTCCCCGTCGCCGTCATTCACCGTATATGTAAAGTATGTATATGTATATATATATATATATATATATATATATATATATATATATATATATAGAAAAGCCATAAAGAAAAATTCAGAAATTCTTTCCGACGCGCGGAATCGAACGGGCGACCTCTCGCTTTGCAGCCCACCGCGTTACACGTTAGGCCACGGCAGCACCGTCTTTCTGCCTGCTAACGGCAAGCTATTTATATACACCATGTAATTCAGCATGCTTTCTTACTGGCCACATAAATGGCGCGATGAGCGCGCGTGTGGCACGCTTTAAAGATCGTCGCCCCGCCCTTGCGAACGCCGTTGCTATTCGCTCTACAGGGCGTGGTCGCTTTCGTGCGCTTATCTCGTGGAAAGAAGGTGTGGCCGTTGGGGTGCTTCGCCTCGCTCGCTGCAGCGGCCGCGTTTGCGAAAGGAGCGCGCTGTTCAAACAGAAATAAGTAACAACTGTGACAATCAGTTCGCGCTCGTCTTGTGTGTACCTGTTCGTTCGTTTCGTGCGTCCTGCTTTATGTTTGAGCACTGCGCTTCAAGTGTCGGGCTGTGACGCATTAGTTCGCGCTCATCCTGTGTGCGTTCTTTTCGTGCGTCCTTTGGGCTCGAGCGACGCGCTGGCAATTCGGAGCTGCTTTCCGTTCTTCGCGTTACATTTCAATTTATTGCTATTGCATTCATTGCTTCGCCGTTGCGGCGAAACTGTGACTTTTTTCTTACTTTCTCCATTAAGTATGTTCATAAGCTAGACAGGCATGACTGTTCTGAAGCATATTCTCTTTCGTGAGGCACCTCTCGCGATCACCGTGTGTTGATGCATTGCGGTGAAAAAACTTTATATCTGAGAATCGGCGTTTTGGGTTGTGGTCATCTTGGAGATCGGTATCGATATGCTTTTGGAATCCTGGTGGCAAATCCCCTTCAGAAATGGCCCATATGTGACCTATGTATGTCATATATGAAAAACTCGTGGACACGGCGTGTCGCTGGAGGCGACGTTTTGACAAGCGGACTTGTCTTCTTCAAGGCTGAAGCTGTTGTCGCAGCATTGAAGTAGCAGCCTGGAACGATACAAATCCGCTTGTTGAAACGTCGCCTCCAGCGACATCCCGGGCTCACGAATTTTTCATCCCTTCAAGCTTTCATCTTTCCCTGAACTTCTTCCATATATGACATATGTGAGGGGGGATACCTTCCCTAATGGCATATATGAGGGGTTACCTTTCCAAGTGACCCTTCCCAGGCTCCTACCTTGTGCAATGTGCCGGCCCTTGCGGGACTAAACTGCGTGCCTGCTGAGGTGAGTTTGAGACCCCTGCTCTAGGCCGCTGCGCAGTTTGTATAAAACCGGTCAACCAATGAGACACACAAGAGAAAAGTCCGTTATCACTCACCTCAACGCTGACAGTAAGGATCTGCAGGCTACTAGCGGCGTGCAGGATCAGATACGAGGTGTTCCTCCGACAAATGAGCTTGATGGTGACGTTCCCGCTGAAGGTGGTGTTGGTGACGTTGACGGACAGGGTGTACATGTCGGGCAAAAGGTCGTTGGGAATCCGGTCGGGGACGAAGGCGTCTAGAGCGAACCTGCGAATGGTCACGTGTGCAGTCACGTGATCGGGAGAGCTCGTTAGGGTTGAGGCTCGAACCGGCATTCGCGTGCAAGCGACGTCATGTATAACAAGTAGGGGCGTGCGAATAGTGAATTTTGGAACCGAATCGAATACGAATCGAATAGTGACGACACCGACTCGAATACGAATACTAATCGAATACTTTTCGAATAGTTTTCGAATAGTAAGACAACCATTCTCAAAACGGTCCTAGAACTCCGCAGCGTTTTTTTTTTTCTTTGTTTGAAAGAAATATTCACGAACTTTCACCAAAGAGCGTTGCGCTTACTTTTAACTGACTCAAAATACCACAGCTATGAAATCTGAGGTAAGCTCGTATACAGCAGCGACCAGGGCCTTCGAAATATTTCTAACTGCATGTTGAAATAAAGCAGTGACGGCAGATACTTTGTCGCCTGCTTTTAAATAAAACTGAGACATAAAATCTAAACAATTTTGAACCGAAGACTACGCATACAGCTAAGGCGGTAATGAAACACATAAACCTGCCATCGCAACCTGGTCCCCGGCACTGAAGGCATGTAGACATCGGTGTTGAAAGCTGTATCTGCAAGAACAATTTACGCAAACACAACCCTTGCATCTATTGCTATTCATGAAGCTGAATGCTGGTGCACCTTCAGGTCTTACAAGATGACGACAGGAACTGATTAATGCGATGCAGAGGCAGCATAGTAAAAACTGAGCGAGTATGGAGCTTTCATGAAAAAAACACCTTCATCCGGTAATCAATATAGCGTCGGTAGTTTCGTAAAAGCTTGGGCTGCATGCATACTGGTAATTTAGTGATTAAAAGAAGAAAAATGGCCTTTAACTATTCCAAAGTTTCATTGTTTTGGGGTTCTCCCGTCGGCGCTAATTATTCGAAAACTATTCGAAAAATATTCGGTATTTCGAGTATGTACTATTCGATTCGAGTACCGAATCGAATAGAATGCTATTCGATTCGTTATTCGAAATTTTCGAATATTCGCACACCCCTAATAACAAGTGAATGCCTAACATAAGTGGCGTAGCCAGGGGGCGGCACACCGGGCACTTGGGATATGCGGAGCCCAAAATGACATTCGACAACACCTTCCTGCTCGGCCCCCACTTCAGATTAAGGACGTGCCCCCACCGAAAAAGATTTCTGGCTACGTCACTGCCTGACATGGAATATACGCTGCGCCTTTCATTGCAGGAATTAATCTATTTAGCCCTGAAATTTTACGAAGAAGAGCGTAAAGACGTCGACGATGCACTCCTACTTGCGTAACTTGTGCCCTCAGAAGCCATGTGGAGTGACAAACCTAAGCGAAAGCGATATTCTTTCCCCATTTGCATTCTGGTGAGCAGGTGTCTCGTTTACTTGTTCTTTGAGGCCAGTCTTGTAACGGGTATGTATGCGTACGCGTTTGTAAAAGCCACATGAGCAATCAGCTATTCTTGGAAGCAAAGATTTGTGGGCTACCTGCAGGCATGTACAATAGTGCAGTACACACAAAGCCACCTAAGTGCTACTGAGCTCTTGAATTTTACTGGAACATTGTTAAGTGGGTGACATGCGAATATAGCTTATATCACGATTTTAGACAAAGCATGATAGATAGATAGATAGATAGATAGATAGATAGATAGATAGATAGATAGATAGATAGATAGATAGATAGATAGATAGATAGATAGATAGATAGATAGATAGATGGATAGATGGATAGATGGATAGATGGATAGATAGATAGATAGATAGATAGATAGATAGATAGATGGATAGATGGATAGATGGATAGATGGATAGATGGATAGATAGATAGATAGATAGATAGATAGATAGATAGATAGATAGATAGATAGATAGATAGATAGATGGATGGATGGATGGATGGATGGATGGACGGACGGACGGACGGACGGACGGACGGACGGACGGACGGACGGACGGACATGGATGGATATGGATGGATGGATGGATGGATGGATGGATGGATGGATGGATGGATGGATGTTTTGGCTGAGTGCTTGAAATACATTTTTTCATCCACCATGAAAATGTCGATTTCCGTCAGAACCATGTGCTTCGCCAGGGGGATTCATTGTGACTGTGTATGTTGTGTAAAATGTTAACTATGCTTTATATAAGGAGTCACTGCAGAACATGACCTCAGATCAATTCTGCCCCTGCGCGCCCCCTTTACCCATACTTTCAAAATATCGCTTTAAAAACGCCGTCAAGCGTGAGCTTAGAGCGCGCTGGTTACAGATAGCGACATCTGCGAGCGCACACGAACCCGTCTAAGAATTATCGAGCATAGTAGAGGTGCTGTAGCCCAGCAGCTAACAAGCACAAATCGTATGACACCCCTGTAGCTGGAGGCATTAAATCCGATTTGACTTTTGGTGGACACGTGAACTACACCACCAAAGCACGAGCTCAAGTGACCACCCCAACTATGAAGCTGGCATCCAGTCAAACGACATCGCACGTCATCCACGATGGTGCCACGGGATGTCAAAGCCATTCATCTTGTCCTACGGTACTACCGACCTATGGCACGTTATATATCTGTGATTGTTAAAGGAACACTAAAGGTAAATAGCAAGTTATGTCAGAGTGAAAGGTCAATGCTAGAGAGCGCCTAAAACGCCAGTATTATACGCAGCAGTGTTTTAGCGATCAAGAAATTAAGCTGGATCTAGGACACAATTTGCGCCACTAGGGGGACATTCTAGAACACGAGCCCGATTACGTAGCAGGGCCTACGTACAATTAATCGCAAGTACAATTAATCGCAAGGTCGAGCTAGCTATGAGAAAAAAAAGATAATTTCGGTGCATATTAAAATTCAATAAAATGCAGCTAGTACATTTCAGTGTGATTTATGCAAGTAAGAACCCTTGAGAATGACGCAAGCTCCGTTTTCGTCGAGTTGTGCTCTGCTAGAGCCCCTTGCTACGTGCCGCTGCAGCATCGATTGTCGGGCAGTAAAGCGAGTTAAAGTGTGGCCATGTCAACGTCATAAGCATAGTGAAGTAGTCAGAAGGCCGTTCTCGGAGGCAGGTGGTTTGAATTGCAATACAGGTACGCAGACAACTGAAATGCAATTTTCTTTCGAAATAAGCATTTCCTTGGCACGAAACAAACGCTACGAGGTTTCTGCGGTGCTGTTTCAGCAATCTGCGTCGACATATTTGTCTCCAGTGTCGGTTTAGAGGGACACTAAGATAAAACATTAAATTTGTTTGCACCGATCATTTACACTCTAGAAAATCTAGTATCGTTTATTTCATTAGCATATATTTATTATTAAGAAAATCAGTGTCAAATGCTTTATTTTTAAATTTCCCGCCGAAACATGCGATATTACCGTAGCGGTTTTCAGTATTTCTTTGCGTTCGGGCCGCATTGGCTCAAGCAAACTCCTTGAAACTTGGTATGTCAAGCCTCTGGCTCCCTCTAAAGGCAATGTACTTTACTTGTGTTAATTAGGAGCTACGCAGGATCTAGTACACACAGTCAAAACCTAAGGCGTCACGGTGACTGGTGCGGGAGCTTCAATGCGGCGTCACCACACGCATTTTCTTTTCGCGCGTGTTCTCGCTTATCAAGTGTCTTCTCGCGGTAAGAGTGATCTTTTTGGTATCGTCAAAGAGAGATTTACCTACTAAAACGAGAGATATCGGTTGTCTCTTTAGTGCCCCTTTAAGGCACCGCATCCGGTTCTGCAGGTGTTAGAAACCAGGTCGGTTGGACGATAGGGGAGTGAGATCTCTAAGGAAATGCTATTTGCATTTGAAGCACCTGGTCTACAGAAGGAAATAGCACTTCATATAACGAAAGTGTTCTGTGTAAACGCAGTCGTAGTCTCACCATCCGGGCAGATCTCTCTCCATTATCTCGCCGTGAGGGAAAGCTATGCGGTACAGCTTGAAGCCCACGATGATCGTCGTAAACAGGGAGCTCGCTGCGAGCAGCAGTTTGGTGATGCGCGTGTTCAGCGGGTGCGTCTGAACCTTGAGCTTGATTCGGTACATCCCCGCGTAGCTCAGACACGGCGTCGGGATACTTGAGGCAAATGGTCGCGCAGCTGGCAGCCTGCGTGCACGTTAGCATGCGTAACGGCAAAACGAATGAAGATTTTAGGCGCGCATCTCGAGCTGCTGCTCTTCACGCTGATTACCTCGTGCTGATCAATGACACACTGCAAGTGTTTTTCGCCTTATTGTTTGGTTAAGAAGCACAAGTGAGAAGCACTGAAAGAACAGGCTCACATTAGGACCATTGCTGCATCTATAAACCTATTTTTCGTATTCTTTCTGATTAAAAAGTAGCGCCTCAGTTGAGCCTCATGTCATTTTAGTAATAAATTTGTGGAAGGTCACAAGTTCGAAGCGCCGAGAGATTTGCGAAACGGTAGCAAAACATTTACTGGAGGCAGCGTGGGTAAGAGCCTGTCGTCGATAATTGTGGCTATTTGGGCGCGTTGTTTCTGCATCGGTAACAAATTCGTGCTGCAGTAAACAAAGACACAAAAGAAGAGACGAGACGGCAAACGAGCTCTCATTCGTCCTCAGGTGTGTTATTTTGTGTCCATGTCTACCGCGTTACAATTCGTAACTGTTGTCATAATAACTTGCAATAGCCCGTCAAGGGCTAGCAGTATAAATACATAAAGAGATAATAGTAATGAATGAATTCTAGCAAGCCGTATTTTTTGTGTGCGGTCTCTCGGTCAACGAAGACGGCAGAAAAGCGCGGGGCAGAATAATTTTGTATACTTCGTCCATATGGAGCCATGTCCAGAAATACGTGCACGTGACGGCACGCGTTGAGGTGTCATAAAAGCAAGAATCACTTTGCAGTAGAGCATGAGACTGTGGGTAGAGTTATAACCCCTTACATTCGCTGAAAATCGCAAGCACAACTGAAGGCCTGAAGCATAGGGAAGCCATAAGGGACGCACTCGCTAACTGTCAGCGTCTTGATTAACTTTATGCTAGAAAGTATGGATTAACTTTATGTTAGAAAGAATGGGAAGAAGTGACACGACTTACCAAGCACGTCTGCCCACGGCGCACGACTTGTTCTCGTTCTTGTTCACCTGCAACTTTGGCTCACACCCACTGTGGGGGATTGGCCAAGACTTGAGTGGTTTCTTCTTCTTCTTCTTCTTCTTCTTATTCTGCTTCACGTTCCTTATGATAATGATGATAGTAGCCAAGCTTTGACACGTGCACATGACGGAGGTTTCTCGCAGAAGCGGCGTGTAAAGTAAAAAAAAAATACAATGAGAAATCTATAAACAAAATGTCGCAGAGAAGCGGGAGATAAGCGTACTGCGCACTCGGTTTCTGAATTGAATGCGAAAGAAGCTCTTGTTTGCTTCAGCCAGAGGCATTGCTTTTTCTTATTATTATTCTGCTTCTTCTTACTGTTATTATGATTTTTATTTGTTGTATTGTTTAAAATAATATTTTTTCGCCCCAATGATATGACGGTTGTTCCTGGGCACGTTAAACAAATAAATTAAGCAATAAATGGTTGCTCGATTGATTGCAATTATTGTTACTACTTCATATCAAACCACTCGTCGAAAATGGGCAAAGGCGAAAAGCGGATGGCAGCTGGCTGACAGCGGCAGCCGAGACGGTCGCAACGCCTCTAAATTGTTCAAGAGATCTGTGTAGAGAAATAGAAGTTAAAGAGAAACGTAAAGTTGGAATATCAAAAAAATTATGACAGCTTGGCACTGGTGGTGCCAAGCCTGAAGGAAGAGCGGAGCTGGATGGCCTTTCTCGTTTCTCAGTATTTTTTCATTTCTTTTTTCTCTTTCTTTCTCTTTCTCTCTCTGTTTGTTTCACGTATCTCTTTTTTACATCTAATTCTTTCCATTTCTTTCTCTATTTCTCTCTCTCTCTCGTTCTTCTTATCTCTCTCTGCTTCATGCGCTCTATTTCCTTGTTTCTTTTTATTTCTCTCCTGCTTTATCTTTCTATCCTGCTCTCTCTTTTTCCATCTCATTTTCGTGTGTGTTGCTTTCTCTGTCTTTCTGTCTTTCTCTTGTCTTTTTCTCTCTTTGTCATTGTTCCCTCCATTTCTATTTTTATCTCTCTGTTTCTTTCTATCGCTTTCTTTCTCTCTTTCTGTATTTTTCTTTCTCTTTTTTTCTATTTCTTTCTTTCTCTATTTCACGTATTTCACGTGCTCCACTTCGCCGAGCAGAGTTTTCGTTTAACTCCCGCACTTCTGTACTTGGTAGTGGGGCGCTTGCTCTTTGCTTCTGTCACTTTTCTTTTCCTTTCTCTTTCTTTGCCTGTCTATGTTTTTATGTTCTTTTTTTATAATTTTTATGTCTTTATTCCCGTTATTTATCTCCATTGTTCGCTTCCTTTTTCTTTGTATGTCTTTCGTTCTCTCTCTTCCTCTGCATTTCTTTCTTTTATTCTCTTCATATTCTATCTCTTTCTTCGCTGTCTTTTTCGCGTGTTCTTTTTCCTTTGACACTCGTCCCTGCTGAACACGGTAGTGGGGCTTGCCAAATTCTTTTGGCGCATACCCACCTGAGGAGTTTTGCACGACGGAGCACAAGTTACCGATAGCCTTAAACAACTTCTCTCTAAGAGAATGAAGAGAGCGCGTGGTGGTCCATGATGATAGTTATTCTTTTACGACGGAGTACGAGTTTACCGACACCTTAAACAGCTTGTCTGTTAGCCTATGTTTGTTAACCCATCAAGCAGGCCTCAATGAGGTCTGCTTGATGTGCTGTAGGCGGCGCTAGTCATCAGCTAAAGAAATAGCGATGTTAGAGTGCATCAAAGAAGCGTCCACTGGGCATTTATCGGTTAAAAGAAAGCCATGAAGGTGTGTTGTGTGCGGGGGAAATGCCGATTTATATCTTGGATCGATTGTCTGTCCTACTATTAATGATAATATCTCGGGTATGTCTGTCCTACGTGCAAGAGTGGAATCGTCGATAGTCACGAGCGCACTTGCGTGAATAAAATTTTGTCACGATATTCGCTCTTTCGGACAGGAATATATACAGCGAAATCTACTTTCCTTGGTTAAAATGTCAAGATTAGCAATGCTTATTACGCTCTCTGCTCGCATGGTGGAGTCCGAGTATATAATTTTATTGAAGGTACTCAGAGTGGTTCTTTCTCACACGCAAAGAAATGAACAACAGTTCTTATATTTGCAGATTTATATTTGCATTACCCGTTTGCAACAACATTTACATGGTGTTTTCGTGCTTTGCAAAGCTCATAGTCAAGTTACCTACTTTTATCAGTAGGGAATGGATATATAGGGTTTGCGAAAACGCAAAGGAACCATCAAGTGGCAGTTCGCACTTGAAGCGACGTGTAACACTGGTCCCCGAGGTTGCATGTGCCGTAAGTTAGGCTATCTTTCTGTTCATGCACGAAGCCAATAACGTGTGTTTAACTGTGCTTGAGGGTTCCTTATATGCATGCCACAAAAAAAGTGCGTGCAGCGGCAGATGCAACCTTTCTAAATACGAACACAATGCAATGCACGCTCGAGGACACGATTTATTTGCAATAACGAGCGATGTTCGACTGCTCCAAGCAGTTCAGGTCACGGCAGTTCTAAATACGCTATCTTGCCACGTTTCTTTTAAGCACATAAAAAAATGTCAGTATGCTTTTCAACAACAAAACGCGTTACAAGACAAGTATCAGAAGCTAGTGACTCAGATGGGACGTCACATCTTTTATCACACGGATATGAACATTCAAACGCTGCGCAGCTAGCCCAAAGAAAGAACGGCGCTACAAGTCCCCGAGTGCCGGATTGGCTTTGCCACAACCTTCCGTCGTCAACGCCTTGCCACGCCTTTTCAACAGTCTTAGTGATCGGCACAACTAGACCATCTCTCCATCGTTACAGTTTGACGATGAACACACGCGCGCACGGGAGACGAGCTTTGCACTGCGATCGCGGTACGGGACGTTTGCCTTGACCCCAGAATCCCAGCCGCCAGTCATGCTTTGCAAGTCCTGCGTACGAGTCTCGGGAGATGGAAGAGCAATGGTTGGCTTACAGAAAGGTCGTTTGGCCTGGCTCACGCTTTTCCTGGGACAAGTGACTCCAGACACGATGTAGTCCGACGTGCAGTGCCTATTCGAGGCAACGTCGCGACTTCGTGGGCGTCGGGCGAGATTCCGTTAGAGGTGTGCAAACTTCTCGACAGCTGGGATGATTAAAGGGCGTGGCGAAGACGTGCGCAGCGTTAGGTCTGGAGGTTGATCGGGGATGGTGGGCGCGCCGTGCTCTTCGGCTTAGCAGCCGGAGCGCTGTCTTCGAAGGCCTGAAGAGCTGCCGGGCTTTGCGGCGAGCCGGCCGAAGCCGCACTTGCGACGACGTAGCGAGTCCAGGACCACGGTCGCCGGGTTCCAGGGGTTGGCGCCCGTGTTCGTCGGGCCGCGGTCCTCGCGCAGGCGTGCCTTGAAGTCGCCCAGCTTCCGGTCCAGCTTATAGCCGAACAGCGTCAGCACCCGGTCCACCGAAGACATGGCTCGTTCCTTCGAAGGCCCAGCTCTCGCGCCGCCCTCAGCCCGAGATGCAGCTGCTCGAGGAGAACGAGCTCATAGAGCGAGACGGTTTCGACGTCTTCGTCTTCAAATGATGCGCGCATTTTAATGAATGCCTAATTTTTAATTATTTATGGGTCATCCCATGCCAAGTGTCCCAGACGTGGCGCTGGCACATCGAAGATTTTGCTGATAAAATTTGCGCCTTTTTCCTGTGCCACATGGAGTATTGTGGCAAAACGTTTTTGCTCGAAAAAGATTTGACGATTATGGCGCCTCCTCGAAGTTTGCTTCTATTTGTTAAACTGTGCCTAATAGAAACATGTGTATAAAATATATTTTTGTGTGTTGAGTTTCGAAACCACGCTTGCGCTATCGCAGAGGTTCTGCTTAGTTGCCCTGCTCATTAATTCCGAAATTTTTGTGTTTCACAACCAGCTACGTATCTTCAAATACTGCAAAATTATTCAAAGTTCGTGACTTTTTCTTCAGCCATCTGGAATTCTCCCCAACCAATCTTAACAATAGTATGATTTTCAGGAAAGTATATTCTAGTACAAAAATGTTTAGGGGTAAAATAGACTTCAAATCTTCCCTTAAAAAATGTGAAATGAGAGAAAATACGCGATTTGTCGCATGTTTGACCGTATTTTTCATACTGATGCGGTCCAAGTAAAAATCCTCGTCGTGCGGCATTTGATAGAAGACGTAATCGTTAAGTAATGAAGAAAGTCTACTCAAATCATTTTTTGTTTTTAGGAATAAAATAATTTTTGAATTTGGCCCTCCGAACTCGCCCTGCATTTCATTTTGTTGCCACTTCGCCGCAAAACACGTGGTCACCCTTGCAGCTGACACTAGTCACAGGCGACGGCAAGATGCGAGTTGTATGTCAGTGGCTCGTGAGTGGTCGAAAGTCTTGTCGCATTGATGTCAGGGCGACGAGTAATGAATTCGCGTTACAATCTGAGCTTGCTTGGCGGGCCCAATGGGAAGTGTATGGACGCGCGAGAGCAGCCTATGGCGTCGTTGGCTCAATGTGCTAGAGGGCCGTCTGTACAACACGTATACGCGGAGAAATAAGTGTATACAATGTGCATTATTTCTTTCAGTATGTGCATGCTAGCTGTGCAGACGGCCCTCGTGACCAAAAGAACCAAAAACTTGGAGGACGCTGGAGCTTCGCCTTCAAGAATAGAACGCAGTAGCGTAATCGGGCCCCGTGCGCATCGCCTTCTGAAATGCTAGCCTAGCCTCGGTTCTCGGTGCATGCCTCAGACATGCCGTAAGGAAACGAACAAAATGCGCGTAACATTGGCCGTTTCAAAGTGTCCTAGAATACCGACTGCAAGTACAGTTGTCAAGTGCCCACTACTTCATAATAATTCCTCTTGCGAATCAGCAAAGAGCCCACTGCACGTCCGTAAGGGAACACGCGAACCTACGCTGCTGTTCACTTTGTTGATGCTTTTGTTGATGATGATGATTAAGCATGTCTGAGCGCTTTGTAATGGGTGAGCCTTAACACACCCACTTGTTGCGCAATTCACATTGTTCTGACGCCTGGCGCGATTCTACACTTCTGCCAGGCAATATTACATGCATAGGGCGACTACTTTCAATACACTACATTCATGTAGCGTTTTTTTGCCGAAGCAGTTTTAAGAAATATGCCTGATTAATTATTAATTTTATATCATCACTGAAAGTGGAACGGTTTCCTTCCCTGTAAAAAAAAGAGATAGCGTGGCTCTATGGTAGAACACCTGCTTGCCACACAGACGGCCTCGGTTCGATTCTCACTCGAACCCAGAGTTTATATTATTTATTTTATTTGGATCTTTTTTTTATTTTTCGCTCACAAAGCAGGTGATGATTTTTAGCTCACAACCAACAACGCCGTCACCGACGCCGACAGCGCAATTTCTGCGAAACGAGCTCTTTAACGCTATCGCGTTAATATGGCCGCATCCAATCTGTTTCATGTGTGACCTGGTTGCTTTGTTATGGTACTTTCGCTCCGCAGTTATTTTTCTGGGGCCAGTTGGTACATGCCGAAGGACATGATATGGCAGCACAAAACCCAGATCGAAAGGCTATAAGAGGCAAACTTTCATACTTCTTTCTGTCTATGATGTTTCTTTTCAAGTTCTGTGCTACGGTACCATGTTCTTCCTTCTCTCCAAGACTGTACATGTTGAATTGAAGACAAGAGGAATTAATATATTGGGCATCCATCTATTCCTTCAAGAAGAAGTGATCACAAATGGTGCCCCATAAAACCAGCTCAGAAGAAGCTAAGTAAAAGACCGGGCTGGAGTTTGAGCCAATCACGTGGGACTTCAAGTTTCTTTCAGAGGTTTTCAATAGATGCAAAGAATAAAAAAACGCTACCGACAGTCCAGAAGGGTGCACGCGAATCTAGAAGTTCGTGGTATTGAAGAGTGTCATCAATACGAGCGTAGCTCCACAGAGCAGGGGAAGCTATCCATGAAGTGAAGCAACGAACAGTAAAGCCTGTAATTTCGGTTCAAAATCTATCACATTGACTTCTCTTTCCTGAGCAGTCTTAAAAACGTTGTCCGTATGTTGTCAGCGTGAAACACAAAGGGAACACAGCAATGATAGGATGGACAAGGGCGAGAGTTCATGGGAGGAAGCGGTTACCTTTGTGTGTTCTGTAATCTCTGTTTTTTCTTACTGTTTTACTACTTATGTTATGGAATACCAACAAGTTGAGTAATAAATGTTACTATAGGTGCGTCTGTTATTGCTTTTGCTTTTTTGTTTGCTTTGTTTTCAAAAAGGTTTCTTCTGCATGCCTTAGTTCCAAGAAAGCGGGTTTCAACAAAGCCCGTGTGACAAAAACACGAACAAGCAAACAAAAAAAAAAGCCCTAGACAAACATTCCATATAACATACTATAGGAGTCCAGCTTAGCTTGAGACAGTAAACTTTGGACATGATGTATGATGCTAGGTTCTTCAGATACATTTCGTTCTAAATGAAGTTTTTATTTAACATAAACAAAAAAAAACTCCCTCGTAGCTGGCTGCCCTGCCGGTAGCCTTTCTTTCAGTGGCTGCAGTGCACTCCCGACACAATCTCGGATTGCCGGTGTCCAATCAGGAAAATGTCTGTCTTGTCCCATTCTTTCCCCTTGCACCATCACTGTGCTCCTCTGCGCTTCGTTCCCTTGTATGGGTCAGTAGTGTGCAGCTCTGCTAAAGCTACGCTCTAGGACCCGAAGGCCTCAAATTACCGGGTCATGCAAGCATCCCTGTAATCTTAAAATCGGTGCACTCTGTCAGCGGCCGCTTGCACCTTATTAAACAAAGGAGTGTAGACGTGAGAATGATGCCCACGCAGACACATTCAGATTCCATGCTGAATATTTTCACACGGCTCCACAGTTTAACTATGCATGAAAGCGATAGAGGGAGTTAATTACAGACAGGCAGAGAGGTCGGCTTGAGTTGACACAAAACAAAACAAAACGAAGCTGACAGACAGATATGAGGGGTAATAAATCTGGAGGATTCGAGATTGGAGAGCTATGCACACACGTGGGACCACTATCTATTCTTTCGCTTCACGAACAGTGCACCCAATTGACTTGACCTTACTCGGGCCCCTGCAAGATATCGCTCCGACCTGCCCGCTCTTACCCGAGATTGCCTGTCATATAAAAGCGGGATTGCTGTTTTTTTTTTTTTTTTGCTGCTGGCATAAGCTTGTCAATTACACGCGTATAGTTATTGCGTGCCCGATACAAAACACTCCCCACACGCTTGCTTTCTCACTGTTCTTTTTTTTTCCTTCTCGTAACTAAATGAAGCCCACCTCACCAGATGAAGCTACGGGCTTCCTTCCCGGAGTTAACCAAAGAACCCGGTCAATGGTTACAGCTTACCGCAACCATGCATGAAACTCAACTAAATATTGCGATATGAATGAAGGGATTGCCTGGAGGCTTGCACTGAGGAGGAAGGTTTAGCTACAACTATTATAGAGGCCACATACTTAAGTACGCGCAAAACGGGGATGAACGTTTACGAGGCATACCCCGCACCGATTCAAACTCAATTTGGCGGGCTTGAGAAAAAGCGTTAAGTTCTACTGGCTGTCGCGAGCAGTATTTTTTGTTTCTGGCCTGCAAAGCTCTAATGATCTGCCGTAAATCAAAGACTTTGACAGAAAGGATGAACTATTGCGTAGCGGGCACCTCGCAACTGTAATCGCTGTAGGCATTGTAGGATAGTTTGAAAGGCCCAATGTTGCGCGCAAAGACGTTCGTTTCCTTGCGGCATGGCAGAGGCATCCACCAGGAACCGTTGCCATGCTTTTGATTGGGAGGGGTCGGGGCCCGATTACGTTATCGCGTTCAACTCTTGAAGTTGAAGCTCAAGCGCCCTCCAAGTTCTATTGTAGTGACAACGTGGTCTTTGCTTACAATTGGTGCATTTTGCTTGATCTTAACGCCAAGATTATCTCCATTATCCTAATCTAATAATAAGCGTTTGCTTCTTGGCCTTTTGGCTACGAACTAACCTTGCTCGGCTCCCGGATATGAACAGGCATCATTTGTGCCTTCTCAGCGATCCCCAATGCCAATCGGCCCAATGACATTCTCGTGACTGCCAATCTCTACAAGAATTTTGCATCAGGACCGAATGGCCCAAACTTCTACCTTTGTAGCAATTTTGATCTTACGCACAGCGGTACGGGTGCTCACAAAATAATTCAGGACGCCGGACGTGCGGCCTCACGCCGGCAAAGCGCGCACAAGAGGAATCTCCCACCGGCACTACATTGCAGGTGAAGATCCAGTGCCTATATATATACGGGGTGGCCGGTGAACGGTTGTGTAGCGCAAGATGTAGGTTTTTTCAATCAAGAAACTCGCTATGAGACGCTGCCTGCGTCCGCGTTGTCTCTCGCGGGCGAGGGCGCATTCTCGTTCCTTGTGAGCTGGTAGTTCAGCGTTCATAGCAGAAAGATCGCCGTTCGCTCTCTCGCCACACGGCAAGCGCTGAGGCGGTGGCGCCCTCTCTAGCGCTCAAGCAAGCGGACAGGACACGACGATGCACGCGCCGACAGCAGACGACGATGCCCGCCGACACGCCGAGACCCTAAGGTGCTTCGCCCCTTAAAATTAGAAATCCGCAACTCTGCACAAACAAATGATATCAAAGCTCTCTAAAACTGCATTCATTGAAGCAGCTCAAGTGGACACACCTGCTATACAGGTGTCAATGTGTTATGTGAAGGTGTGAATCTGTTAGAATGTTTCCAATGGTATTGTGATGCTTAGTCACAAATTAGCAGTGTTCTTGAGAGGAGTGCCTGATACATACAAGTTGAGAAACTTCAGACGTTTTATTCGGGGCGGTTTACGTAGCCATTACATTCGTATCTGTCGCCGATTGAAAGTTATACACTTAGTTTTCTTTTTGAAGTATTTATACTTTCAACGGGTTTATGAAAAAGAACCCATTGCCTCGATAAAAATCTATTTTCTACATTCATTCATTTTTCCTTTCTTTAAACTGCGGCAAATCGCATCAAATTTGCTGACGCGTAGACCGTGAAACATATTTCTTGATTATCTTGTGTTTAGATAGAAGCACCCGAGTTTAAGCGCTTTGTTAAACCTGATTAAGGTGGGAGGATGGTTGTTGTGCCCTCTGGCACATGGCTCACATCCACTTGGTTAAGAATTGATGTTACGATTTTTTAAAACATATTTTGAGTATTAAATTCTGATAACAATAAAAATGGATAAATAAATGGCGTGGCCTGCCTCTTCTTCCAAAGATCATGCCTTTGTGAATGCCCTGAGGTGTATAACTTTAACAATCATGAACGCAGAAACACCGGTTGAAACATGTATTTAGGCGCATTTATTTTTGTTCAGCGTGCGATAGGCCAATAGGGCAACAGTAGTACACGGTTGTTTGATCTTGTGGGAGGTGATTCGATTAAAATATTTATTTTTTTTTATTTTTAGTGAACTTGTTTTCGAGACATATTTCAGCAGCAACGTTCTTGTTTTGACGTAGACTAGCACCTGACAACACCAGACGACGCAAGCACGGGCTCTGACGCCCCGGGTTTGTGGTCAGTGTAATGTCGTGTTCTTCCATGCAAAACTAATAGCGGTGTCTTTTAATTAATAATGAGTAACCAACTAACTCGTTAATATGTCGGGATATTTGACATTGCTTACGTTTTCCGTGGGGTTTAGTTCGAGCTAAAAGGCTAGGTTTCTAGAGAGCTTAGATTACACGGTAACGCACCTTGTCTTAGCGACGCTCAACGAACTGAATAATTAAACAGTTGACTTCGCTGCCTACGGGGACATGGCAGCACAGTGGAGAAGGGAAGGTGAAGGGAAAAAGTGAAAATGACAGAGAAAGAGAGGGGAGAGGAGGCAGTGACAACGTCATAAAGTGAGAGAGAAAAGGAGGGGCATATATAACAAGAGGGAGACCAGTCGATGCAGGAAGGAAGAAAAACGCCAGACCTGCGCGGCACGCGCAGCACAGTCACAGCGTCAGCTGGCGGAGCGGCCTTCATAGAGCCCTCTATAAACTCTCGTGTGAAGCCTACTGCATGTTCAGCTGCGAGTTACCCAGTTCGCGATAAATCATCACATTTTTCGAGGTAGCGAAGCACCCACTACTAGTTTCTAGGGCAATATGTGCACGTGCGTGGCTGCATCCTGTTGTTCCTTTGGTAGACGATTATCAGAATGATGAAGAATTATGGTTGAGACCTTTGTAATGGGTGCGAAGCTTTAATTCGCCCACTCGTTACGCAATTCACATGGTTTGACAACAGGTTGGATTTTTCTATTCTACCACTGGATACTGCGTCTAATATAGGGTCCCTAATATAGGGCTAATATAGGCTAATATAGGGTCCCTATTTGAGAAAGATTAAGGCACTGGCATAGCTCTGTAGTAGAGCACTTGCTTGCCACGAGAAAAGCCTGGGTTCACATCCGCCTCGAATCCTGTTTTTTTTTTTTTTCGTTTTTTTTTAGCGCGATAGCGTTGAAGAGCTCGTTTCACAGAAATTCCAGTGTCGGCGTCGGTGAATGCATCGCTGGTTGGGAGCGAAAAATCGAGAAAGATGCAAATAAGATAAAATAATCAAAACCTTCGGGTTCGAGCGAAAATGGAGCCCAGGCCGTCTGCGTGGCAACCAGGTGTTCCACCACAGAGCCGCGCTATTTCTGGAAATTGTTTCGGAATAACACACTATATGAATGTCATGTAGTGGAAGGAGTGTCTATAACGCATGTAATAGTGCGCGGCAGAAGCGTAGAATCGCGCCAGGCGTCAAAACAGGTGAATTGCGTAACCAGTGGGCGTTCTAAAGGCCCACCCATTACAAATCGATCAGACATATTTAATCATCACCATTGTAAAAAGCATCAACAAAGTGAACAGCTGCTTAGGTTCGCGTGTTGCCTTACGGACGCGTAGCGGGCCTTTCGGCCATTCACAAAAGGAATAATTATGTCTTGCTGGGGACTTAACAACTGTGCTTGCAGTAGGCATTCCGAGATAGTTCGAAACGGCCAATGTTACGCGTACAGTCATTTGTTGCCTTACGGCACGGTTGAGGCATGCATCGAGAACCGAAGCGAGGCTATGAGTTGAGAAGGCGATGCGCACGGGGCCCGAATACGCTTAACTACTTCTTGCGCGAAAAAAATTTTCTTAGAGAAAGGACGAAGAAGACATGGACAGGCGCCTGTCTGTGTCCGTTTCGTCCTTTGTCTAACGAAATTTTTTCGCGCAAGAAGTAGTGGAGCATGAAGTGCCAGCTAGCTCGAACCCACACCTTGTTAACCGATCACGCTATTGCGTTCTCCTCTTGATGACCCAGCTCAAACATCCTCCAATTTTTTTTTTAATGCGCTTGATAGCTGCAACGGACACCGGCGGCGGCGGATGACTACACCACCTAGATCGGCTGCTGTTGTGAGCTCATAGCAGCTTATGTTGTAATAAATGAAGGAAATAATGAGGAGAGGAGAGAGGAAACAAGGAGAGAACGGTAGCTAAAAAGAAGAGATGGAGGCAATAAGAGAGGACACCGAAGACATGAGAAAATAATGAAGGTGAAGATAGGACGTACGCGTGAATGCAGAAAAAAGAAAAAACGCGCTCCATGTTTTGGGTAAATGAAGCACCGCTCTCTATGCATTGGCCTTCGCGCATTGTTTGGACTGCAGCACTGACTTCGCTACTCGTTATACATTTGACACCTAGTTGAAGTAATTTGCGTTCTCCCATTTTAGTTAATCTCTCTGCCTTTGCAATGCTGTAGACTCACTCTCTCCCTCACTTTCATTTGAGGCATACAAGCGGCAGTAACTTGAAAATGGTTGAATGGCGCTACTATATTATTTATGCATTGTTCGTTGCCTGAATAGTAGGGCGTAATTCTTGAGAAACGTTTTATTTCCACAGTAATGTACAGGGTCGACCACATCTAAGCTGAACACCTCATTAGTATTCAAACCGGTAAAACTAGAACGTTTCTTATACTTCACGAGTGCAATGCCCGTTATAGAACGTCTAATCATGGTGTCGACAAACACAGTAATGATTTTCCGAATTATGTATTAAACAACAGCTTCTATGAGGTCGTGAATACTAATGAGGTGTTCAGCTTAGATGTGGTCGACCCTGTACGTGGCTCCATAAACTAAAGCGTTGAAGACACCCTTTTATAATGCGCTGGGTGCTAGAAGCTAACTCGCAGCGGACGAAGGAAACATTTTAAAGTGTGTCTACTCCCGCCAGTAAGTGGATTAACTTTCGTTTTGTTTTCTTTAATAAATGACCTTCGCGCACTCTTGCGAAGGCGTTGAAGCGCCCATCCGACGCTCCTCGCATCAAGCGGCGTCAGGCTTACACGGAAGCCGCAGACGCGTCAGTCTTAATCATCCTCGGGCTTGGGACGAGGCTTAGCCCAGCGAGCAAAGCGTCCGGCATTAGGCGCCTTATTCGTCTAACTTACAACCTCGCTTGCCTAAGCGTTGTGGGTAAACAACGTCGTCGCTGTGGGATAACCCCCTTTGCACCCGGAAGAAAGAGCTGCCGTTGTGCTTATCGTGGCTTCTCCGCAAAGCGTGTCAGGTTTTCCTCACACGTGCGGCGACATATGGACCCGGTGTGCAAGCTAAGTGTCCTTTCTTCGTGTCTCGGTTCCTTGCTCTGCCTCGTTACACTGAGCGCGTGGTGTACACTTCAAGTTGTAGCAACACTCCTGCGGTCCTTTCATTCGAGAGCGCCGCAAATGGGAACTAAAGTTTTGCTATGAACCTTCTGATGGATTTTCAAAAAAAAAAAGGAAACTCGGCCTGAAGGGCGGTGAGTGCGAAAATCTCATTAAAAATGCAGCATGTTTCTTTGGAATGTCCCGGTGAGGGAGATGAAAGCAGTTCATTTTTTTACGGTAGAGTGAGCTTAGCATCCCAAAACACCACAATATCTTGGAAGGTTACACCAGCGCCCGTGTTGTTTGCGTCTTTCATCTAGTGTGCGTGTTTGTGTGCGTGTCTTATCCTGTCAAATTCAACAAGATTACTTTGTTGTTTGCCTCATTCACAGCAACCTCAAGTTCTAAGATTTCTTTTTGTGTTCGTGAAGAAATTGATGGGCTCCAAATAGGCTTGTATCACAACAATTGCCCCTAAAGAAATCCTTGAACGGGGGGTATAGACAAGTCGACTTGTCATCATCAGGGCGGCAACTGCGGTCTTGACGAAGCTAAGTCGTCGGAAGATTGGCTCCCGCGACTCCCCCTGTTCAAGGATTTATCATCTCTACAAGCATGAACTCTTCGCATGAACATCTTCGCATGAACTTCGGTCTAGTAACGATGCCAGCTGTGGCAGTTGTAAATATCTTGATCATATCTTTTCGCGTTTCCTTTTGGCGCACTACCGCTGTGCGTGGAAATGCACGTGGAGGCATATAATCTGTCCCTCCGCGCTTCACGCTTCGTCTTGTTCGCCTGCCCGCACTGCGGTTGGTTTCCAATGACGCTTATGTATTCCACACTTTCTAAAAGCAGGCAACCGGCAGTGGCGTATGCTTGCACATCTTGCGAGGGCACATCCACCTGGAATTCTGAATATGCTCCATCCCCTCACCCGCAACCTCATCCTAACCCTCCTTCACTCAACCATGACCTAAGTATACCGTGTAAAACTTTACGGCACCGGTATCCATCACGAGATTCTGTTTCCATTCTCTTTTGTCATAAAAATGCGGGGTCGGCTAGTTTCGCATAATTGGCTAAAGTCACCCCCGCGCTTTCAGTGAGGATAAGCCTGCAAGCAAACGTTCTCTCCAGACCATGAATGAAGAAATGCTCAGGAGAGGCCTCGGCCAACCCGCGGTTGCGTCAGAGTCTGTGTGGCGGAACTCACGTGCTGCTTATCTGTACGGAGCAGTGGTACAGCTAATACAAACTTCAACGTTTATCGGGCCAACTGCACGCGTAGAGCTTTCGCTGCTCTAAGCTTCTGGAAAATTAGATAAGGGCCAGTGGATCCCTGTCAGCATAATTCGGCCGTTACTGAAACGAGCTGTGTTTTCACTGTTGTGTTCTAGCTCAAAGTTTGTGTATGTGATCTGCGAGCGCGACTGTACCCTAGCAACATGACAGGAACACTGGTCGTCGGTCTTCGTCTACATCTTTAGAGGGCGCCTAAACCACTCCGATATCCAATATAGGACAGTAGTCTACTTGTCCCCTTCCTACAGGCGCCATCTCCTCCTCGTCACTTTTTTCTTCATAAGACACGTGGACAATGTCAGACTTAAACACTGAGCCTGTCAGGGTTTCGCGCTTTTCGTCTACATGCTGCTATCCTTGCTTGCGTAGTCGAAAACGCGCAAAACGAAGTGAAATTAGTTAATCGCGCATGATAGTTATGCGAAACAAGGCACAAAGGGTGTGCGACCGCATGGTAAAACAGAGTTGGGGACAATTCACAACTGATGTCGCTCAAATACGCACAAATCGAGATCTTATTTTCTCATGACGTCACTTGCAATAGACTGCCCGCGTCATGAGCTTGTGCCGAAAAAATGGAAACGTCAGGATAGAAAAGAATAATGCGCTCGTTATTTCTATTTTCAGAGGTTGTTTAGGGGCCCTATCACTTAACATGGACAAACGCGGGCTCGCCTCTGCTTTATTAAAGTTGATAAAACGAGCTTACGCAAGGCACTTTGCTGACAGCTTGTCAGGATACACGTTCAGCCGACTGGAGACGCCCAGAAGAATCGCCCACCATGACGGCAATAATATTAATAATTGTTGGAGTTTAACGTCCCAAAACCACCGTATACTTATGGGAGACGCCGTAGTGGAGGGCCCCGGAAGTTTCGGGCACCTGGGGTGGTTTAACGTGCACCTAAATCTAAGCGCACGGGCCTCAGGCATTTTTTGCCTCCATAGAAAATGCAACCGCCGCGGCCGGGATTCGATCCCGCAACCTTCGGGTCAGCAGCCAAGCACCATAATGTAATCACGGATAATGGCAGTATTGTGCAATATGAGGCGGGTATAATATATAACTTAAAAACTGCTCATGTAGACTTGGAGGAACGCTGACGGCTACCTTTGAAGAAAAAAATTGGCCGCGTATCTGCGTGCTTCGCTGCAAATGTCGTCTAAAGACGATAGAAGAGGCGCTGCGTAAGATATGGACGCCATCTGGCAATACGTCGGGAAACATGAGTGCTGTAGTCCCGGCGCATGAGGGCTGGTAGTCCCGGCGCAGCAGCAGGCGAAGACCGGCGGTGACCAACGCGACAGGTGGGGACGCCAACCAGCCCGAACACGCGGTTTCGCGCTATGCGCTGAAGCAGAAGAAACGTCCGCACTCAACGAGTACTCTCCACACACTCTTTTATTTACACGTCGCCTGCGTAAAACAGGAATGCAAGAGCGGCGCCCCATAGCATTTGTACAGTGCAATACAGAACCGAAACCGAAACACAATAATGAGCTCGTGCAGAGGGCACAGAGGAAGGCAAGTTTCAGCGCAGTCGCATTTTCAGCGCAGCTTAATAAAGTAGGGTCTTGGGAATTACGTATGTATGCATTTTCTATTAAAGGAACACACCACCTAACACTCACCTAGTGATGTTACGCCTCAGATATGCGTGATAATTACTTTTTGATCAACAACATTCACAAGTGTGAACAGCCGTACCAGTTCAAAATGGCTGGCCCTTGGGCAAGTGGTTCAACTTGCGCCGAGTGGCTGAATCGAGGGACGTGCCGACAAACAGAAAGACAGACAGACAGAAAGACAGACCAAAATTTCTACGTTTAAGTATCCCAAGAAAGACTATCGTCTTAAAAAAAAATTCCACAGCATATCCACGGGGTGAATGATGATGAGTGGGGCGAAGCTCTCGTACGGCAGGATCTTGGCTGCGGCGTCGCGCAGCTTCACGCCCAGTATCATCAACGACGTGAGATCGGGCCGGTTTATACTAAAGGATCGATGAGAGTCATGGCGACTTGCAGCTCACTTTAATTTTACATGTACGCTGTGAATTTTTATTGTTTAATCACGCACAGGAGAAATCTCACCAGGCACCACCTTGGAGGTAAACAATGGCTGCTAATGGGGAATGAGAGACAGAAGAAGTCGGCTTTTAGCTAACACTTCTACTTCTGCTAATGTTTCCTACTGGAACATGCCAATGGCTGCTAATGGGGAATGAGAGACAGAAGAAGTCGGCTTTTAGTTAACGCGCACGCTGCGAATTTTTTATTGTTCAACAACGCACAGGAGAAATCTCCCACCGGCACCACCTTGGAGGTCAAGATCTGGTACTAGCGTTAAGATTGTTTACACACTACATACATAGGACGAACGGGTGCAGCTATAAGAAGCTTCGCCCCTAAAATTACACCATCTCCCGCTAAAGGGGACCATGAGGCGATGCGAAGCCGGAGCACTTGCGCGATCGCGTTCCGTTGGCGTTCGTTGGGCATGCTACCGACCTCGCGTCGTGGAACGCGAAGAGGGACGCTACGCGCGTTATATCTTCCATCTAGACTGGCCGTTAATTCTCACAGGGCGAGCGGGGAACGCGGTCGACAGGTGGGCGAGAGGGGGGCAGCGTAGGAGTGGAGAGAGAAGGGGAGGGGACGCGCATGCGCTCGAGCTCATCGCGGCGTTGCGCAGGAGAGAATTTCGGCATGTCTAGCCCGCGTTTCAGAGGAAGAGCGGAAAGAGGGAGGGGAGAGGGGAAGTGGAGATGATATGGGAGAGGGAAAGTGGAGAGGGAGCGTGGAGAGGGGAAGGGGTGAAGGTGAGTGGAGAGGAGGTGTGTGGAGAGGGTATGCGCATGCGCAGTAAGGGTGGTCACGCCGCACACCACCACCACCGGATTGAGCTCCGCCTTAAGATACTTCGCAACTAATAAGGTGAAGGTACTCGTAAGTGCGAATCTATACACTTTAGTCTCTGTCTCAGTAACTTATGCACACATCTATACGCTTTCTGATTGGTTAATGCACGGACGCCCTGCGCCCCCTGAACTGTGTCACTCGCGAGGACCATTACAACAATGGCCTCCCAAGATCTGGGAGCATGCGAGCTCGTCGTTGTCATTGCCAACTATAACATGCGGATTTTCTTTCCATTAAAATTTAGTTCCCAGTCAGCGCCTGTCCTTGTGTTCTTTGCTGTGTCCTGTTTTTCCTCTCCCTACGCTTCGACATGAATGCCAGTACCGCTCCCGCTCAGTCTTGGACACCATGTTGCACGCAACTGTCTTGTGGTAGTTAAGAAACTACCAGTGTTGCCGCTTTGTTTTACTTCCACGCGCACTATGTGACAAGGATGAATGCTGCTTAGCTTCTGCGATTTGCGGCGGAACCATTGTATCCAGTATGAATTACACGGTTGGTGAGCACAGCGTTTGTAATTCGATATTCAGGCACCCTCATGCGTGAAGTTCTAAGAGGATTTGCCGCACGTGCGCATATCGAGGTCCACTTTGAATACGACGTTTCCAGTCAAATAAGTCTTATCCTTAACCTTCTTGGTCGGCACGATCATATATGCATATATAAGGCATGTACAAAGACAGTTTGCTAACCTTCCAATATATGCTGGGCTTTGGTCGACGCATTAGTAAAATGCCTTCGCACATGCACCGTTTCGTGTTTCTCTATTACATATGCAGTGGAATTTTGTTGATACGTTTTTCACGGGAGCCTGAAAATAAAACGTATTTTCCGAAAATCGTATCAATCAAACAAGTCATATAAAAAGAAACCAAACGTGCATACACAGTAATCAGCTCACTTTTATTGAGCAACATTAAGGTAGCTGGTCAATTTGCGCTGCACATTATTCTTCTTAACATCTGGGAGGAAATTTTTCTGAATAGTTAAAAAAAGAAAAAAAAAGCTGTAGTTTGCCCACTTAGCTCTGCATTCAATACGAAGCTACGAAGTAGTGTGTCTTAGTGTTCAATTGCGTCGCTTACTGTTGGCAGCGGTGTTTTCGCCGCAAAACCGACGCTCGCTAGCATGCAAATGTAGACTTGTTGGAAGCTGGTTTGATCTAGCATACCGAAGAATAAACGTAGGATATGTAGATATATCGGTAAAGATCCACTTTCGCGGTCGTTTTATCCTTGTTTGGGCGAAAATGTGATCCTCATAAACGCAGAAAAATGAGTTATTTCCGAGGGACAGTGTCCGGGGATAAAAAAAGAAACGTATTAGGCCGAATCATATCAACGAGATCACACTGTTTGTGCGTGTATATATATATATATATATATATATATATATATATATATATATATATATATATATATATATATATATATATATATATATATATATATCGTTGCAGCAAGGAAGTCACGTTGGCCCCGATAGAATAAGGAACAAGAGAGAGTACGACGCACGTTGGTTTTTGCAGTATGTTTACTGACGTTTCGGCTGGTGGACCAGCCTTTGTGAAAGTAACAAGCACATGTCAACGAGTCTCCTTATAAATACGATATACATGAGATAGCATTGCATGGCGATATAAATAAGCGATTACACAATTCATTGCGCGCAGTGCTCATGACGGTGCAGTCGCATCGCATGCAGAAAAAAGAAGAAAAGAATTAAAGTACTAAAATCACTACCTATATATATATATATATACACTCATATATATATATATAGAGAAAGAGCACTCATCCTTCGGCGTCGCCTCAAATGCCTTAAATATTACGCCCCGTTTCTGTTTGCCCGCATCTTCACGTTAGGCTGCTGCTTTATTGTCGGCAATATAGAGCGCGTGGCTGCGGTAGTGGGGCGAGGAGGGATTTCTCTTAAACCCGCGGCGGTGGCTTCCGCGCAGAGGCCGTTCCAATTCCGGCTCGATTCCCCCGGGGGTCGTTGTCGCTTCTCGCGACGCGCATTCAACGAGGCCCCAACGAGGGCGATGAACTCTCGCTATGCTCAATAACTTGGCCTGAGGACAAAGTGGGGGGCCGTACGGCTGTCGCGCGAGACCAATGTGTGGATGTCGCGGAGTGAACAAAGTGGGGAGCGTCGTTGTTTTCTCTTGTCGCGTCGCAGCAACAGTACAACATTCCTCGGAGCAGTGTTTAACTGGACATATGCGAAAAAATGATCATGGAACGCCATGAAAGGAGTGGTTCGATTTTCTGAGTACCTTTCTGGAGCAATCAAAGTTTGCTTGATAGATCCTTGACTGGTAACTGTGACTATGTGACAGATCCTGAACGGTAACTGTGAGATGACGCGAACGTTCGCCGTAGTTTAAAAGAGTAATCTAGCTTACGCTAACTGGTGACATACTGGGGTGGAATAAAGAAAAAGAAGAAAAAATGAAAAAGACTTGGGACAAGTACAAGAAAGTGTTCATTCATTGACCGCTTACTTTCGATTACGTTTAAATTTTTTGTGTTATGATCCACTTGAAGATTTTTTTTAATTCTCTTTTTGATATTCACATCATCACAAGCTTTGCAATACTTGTTTCCTCCCATAGCCTGGCTGGCTAGTAGCAGGACCAACTGTTCGACCTACTACGTAATTCAGCAAGCGGTTACAGTGAGAAAAGGACAAAATAAATAGACACAAATATTACAAAACTCGTGAGTCGATTATACAGAGGATAAGAGCAGATAAAATTACCATTGATCAAATCATACCACTTATCCACATGATGGCAAGTGGCACGTTTCTGTATGCGAAATTCTTTTCTTTCTGTTTTTTTTTTAAACTGGTACATCAAAACATTTTGTAAACGGACTGGCCATGCAAACACGGACACAAGAGGAAAGTCGCGACAACACATGACAATACAAACTTAACATTTTGAGTGAGTGACTGTTAGGAGTAGCTCACGGGATTACTATGCACAGGATTAAAATGCATCAAGCATGGTTGAACCCCCCCCCCCCTCACCCCCGGAAAAAAATATTCTGGCTAGCTTTTGTATGCAAGGAATCAATTTGCCCGCTGTCTAATTGCTTTTGCGCACTCACGCATCTTAGTGAATGAATGAATGAATGAATGAATGAATGAATGAATGAATGAATGAATGAATGAATTTTATTCTACCGCTCACACGGTGCACGAAGCGGTAGCTAGAGGTAATCAGTTTCAAGCTTATCTCGACAGGATGTTGTTAACAGATCCACTCATCGGTTCATTGGAAATTTAGCCGCTCGCATTGTTGATTCCGAAAGCCATTGGATCTGTTAGCTTAATATACCGGAGACATAGCACAAATACAGAAACCCTAAGAGTAATTCTTGCTTCACTTCTTTTACCTCTCTCGCATTTGTAGAGGGAGATTATATGCACGAAACAAAATGAACATGTTCTCGATATAAAAAGACATTCAGCTTACACACTCATTTCCATCTGCTGAAAAAAGTTGTTTTTCTTCATGCCTCGACTAGCACTCAAGTCTTGAACGCAAGGAGACCGCTGCGCTAAAATCTCACCCGTAAGTATACGCCGCCTCATTAAATCGGGTCGCCCCGCAAGCATTGTGCGCTTACGTTCAAGAGCCATTGCTTCTTTGTTCAGAAAAATCCCAATTAACAAAACTGGCCCTAATGAACGGCGAGAAAGCACACCCCCTACTTGCAGAATATCCCTCTCCCTTTTTCTATTAATATATGACTTCTTTTTTGTTTCTTCTGAAGGCGCAGCGAAATTGGACCGTACATGAAAGCGAAGTTCCTTAGTAGCTGCGTACCCAGGCTCTAATTAACGAAGCTCACCAATTTCTACTCTGTTTGCACTTAGGAAACTTACAAATTACGCAAGAAACGAGCTTCTGCATTTATGAGGCATTTAGGGAATAACCACGCAAAAGCTAAGGCCTCTGCATATTCTCTAGTTCTTTGCGAACGCCGTTTTTCCCACGCTGTGCAGGCAACTACAGGGGTTTTTCTTTTTTTGTGTTGTTTCTCAGTATTGCTTTGTTTTTCTATTCCTTGAAACCTCTTATGCGAATTCGCGTTTTATGTGCATGAGATCTGAACTTTAATCCTTGTGTCCTTGGTGTTTTTGCAGCGACCGTCTATTACAAAATGCACGCGGTTTAATTAAAGTAATATACATGATGTACAGGGTCGACCACATCTAACCTGAACACCTCATTAGTATTCAAACCGGTAAAACTAGAACGTTTCTTATGCTTCACGAGTGCAATGCCCGTTATAGAACGTCTAATCATGGTGTCGACAAACACAGTAATGATTTTCCGAATTATGTGTTAAACAACAGCTTCAATGAGGCCTTGAATACTAATGAGGTGTTCAGCTTAGATGTGGTCGACCCTGTACACCGAATAATACGTTACTCAGACTAATGAAATTTTAGTTTAGTGTGCTTTTTTTCCTTCTCTGTGTTCGTCTGACAGTCTTCCTTCCGGTACCATTCATAAAACAGATCCGTTTGAAGCCCTTAAAAGAACAGTACTTCAATTTACACTAAAGACGATTTCGAAGCCCTATTCCCAATCCCTATCTAAAAGGAAAGAGAGAGAGAGAGAAAGTTTTCACGAGCAGCTCGAGAAGTGAACGCCAGATGTGTTTTATTGAATTTAGAGTCCGAAACACTGCGCCAACTAGTTATGGTACGTTGCCATTTTTCGGGGTGTCTTGTTATTCCGATATTTGAGCGTAATTGAAAAGGCACCTAACTCCCGAGAATTCTCGAACGCACTTTCTTATATTATATCTTATTCGCGATGGTTTAGCGAGCAAACAATACTGAAGAAAACTATAAGCTGACTCGTGTGTCCATTTAGAACCTTGCGCACTCTTTGTATAACAATAAATATTCCAACATAATATACAAAACGAATGCGGAAAACTGGCGATGTCATGCGGAGCTAACTGACAAATTTCACAAAAAGGAAGGCATCGGCCAGCTGTTCTTTATGAGATTATTCTTAAGCGTGCTCAGCTCCCTAAGTCATGATTTAAGACCTCGACTTTCAGAAATGTAATAGCCATTACTGCTTAGGTTATTATCCTTCGATAAATTGGTTAGTGTTTCTACACTGCTATTTACACATACGTAAGGTTATTACGTGGTTTCGCGATTGCAAATTTTTATTAGGCCCTCCATCATGCCTAAGGAGTCAGTAGTCGGTGGCGGATGAGGGGCATCAGTACTTCGCAGGGGCTGAGTAAGGCGGATGAGCGACCTCTAAGGCGCCTGCAGATGGGTACTCAACTCTGCCCTGCAATATTGAAGCACTACGATCCAAACACGATGGGCGGTGCCCACACTGTGGGGAGACCTGTGATATCTTCCACATGGTGTGGGCATGTACTAAAAATCCCGACCTACCCCCTTCCCCTACCCCTTCACGAGAGGCATGAAGACTGCCCTCCTCAAGTGCTCTTCACTGGAGTCGCAACGGGCTCTGGTGCGACGGGCGCGAGACGGGGCCTCGTCATGCGGTGTCCCGGACTAGGGACGCCGACCATGTACCGGGGTCATGCTTTGGCCCCAAACTCTCTTTCTTTTTCTTTTATAATAAATGTATTTTCATCATCATCATCAGTACTTCGCACCAGCCTCATTTCACCTGGTTTCACCATTTTAGCGTTTTGTATAAATACAAGAGCGGCTGGGATTTTCGCAACGTATGGTGTCAAAGCCACGTGAGTCAACCGTGCAATTACAGGTTTCGTTAGTGTGTTGTACAACGCTGCGTGAGTAAATGTGCAGTAAATTGTATGCCATTTATTTATTCATATCAACATATGGAGGTTTCGAATGGCTATCGCAGGAGCGTGACATTGTGCGCAATGTAGCCCTTCATCACAGGTATGATACGGGTATCACTTCATTCCCTTTATAGTGCGCGCTGTCTAAACTGTAGACGGTGAGCTTACGACACGATGTGCCTGAACCCTTTGCCATTTGACGCACGCATGTTGTAGACAAGTTTTCCAGTGCGATGGTGCATCTGATGAAGGCGTACCTGCGCTGCTCCTCGTGTTCTTCTACAGTGTTTACCTTGCGGTCATTTCACGCCATCGCGGATGAGGGCGACGAAGGCATTGCTCAAATTCTTGAAGACAACAGGCCTGCACCGGCGGTTATATACTATTGGCGATAATATATATGACCGTGAAGAGTGTGACTTTGTGCGTGTGTGTGCTCTGCCTCTCCCTCTTTCTCTCTATCTTTCTCTCTACCTCTAACTTTCAAACTCCCCTATCTCTTCCCCCAGTGTATACGTCCAAAAGGAGGCGTGAGTCAGGGCAATATGGAAGCTTGTGATGAAAAATTCGTAAACAGGGGGTGTGCCAGGGCCGACGTTTCGACAAGCGGACTTATCGTCTTCAAGGCTGCAACTCTGGAAGCCTCGAAGCCTTGAGCAAGGCAAGTTAGCTTGTCGAAACATCGGCTCGGGCACCCCCCCACCCCCCTTTTCATCCCCTGTGTAGGGTGGCATACCAGTGTTTCTAGACTGGTTAACATCCCTGCATTTCATGTCTCTCCAGTTCCTTCCTTCCTTCCTTCCTTGACGGCCGTAGTGACCCCCTAACCTAACGTTGCTCCGAAAGAGCTGTTACCGTCAGTTCTCTCTAGATAGAACATAATCACGAACAATGTTCAAGCGGACTCCTTCTACACTTACCGTGCGCGATACGGCGCTCCACGAAAACTTTCTCCGCATATGCCTGCGCCTCCCAGCATCGGCATGCGTAAGAGTTTGCGCGCACACTGCCTATATGGGCAGGAATTGATTTCCGAGGTGGTGATTAATGAACGAAGCAGCGATTCCTGCGGCCGACGGGCCAGCGCTGTTCCATTAAGGTGGCCTGCACGACGATAGAGACCGGAAGAGGCCATCAAAAGAAGAGGTGAGGGTGGGGACTCGGTATACCTGGAGGCAGAGGCAAGATATCGCGCTCTACTCATTACAGGGGAAGATCGAGTTTCCCCTAGGGAAGACCTGCACCAGACGCGCTTCAGGCCACGCGCCTATATGCGACCAGATGCTTCAGTGCGGAGAATCTGAGGGAGTCGGAGAGAAGGAGGGGGAGAGGAAGATGAGTTGAAATGACGGATGACGAAGAACGTGGGCGAGAGATGCGGGTCCTCCCCATTCCTTCTATATGGAACTGTTGGGACGAGCTGTGCGCATCGTGTCCGTAGATGACGCATAGTTTGGCGAACCGTAGTATCGTCTTACCAGCCACGGTGAGCGTCGATTTGCCGTTCGTCCGGATGCGGTTACGTAGTCGTGGAACGGATCGTTTTCTGATAGCGTAGGAGCGGCGGGACAAGCGGGACCCGTCCAAGCTCTGGGAAGAAGGATCGTTTGTTCTTCTAGAGGAGTGCAAAACTTGCGCAGAATTCCGTAGGCTTCTTAGACGTGAGCGATACCAGTATGACGGATGGAACGGCTGTTGTAGTAAAGCAGTTTGTTCCTTAAGAAGTGTTTTGCTCCACTCTTTCTTGGTGTATATAGCACTGTATATAAGTGTGTGTTACTATTACCACTTTTCCGTTTTTAATCTATCTGTAGCAGTGGAAGGTGACAGCACGGAGTCTTAAGTAATAATGATAGCGTGATAGTTAGAAAAGTTACGCGACAACCTTGGGGAAAGGAAACGCACGAAAAGTTTGACCTACAGCCGCAGCTAAGTTCAAAAAGATTCTACATAACACCGCAACCTTGTTATGGTAGTAATAATTGTTGATAGTCAGCGCTGTGTGCGTTCCTTTCCTGTGTGTCCTGTGGTTTTTCGCGTTGTCATTCGGATCATGTGCAACCAACAGGCCCAGCTTTCCATACCTTCGCTCGGGCACAGCTCATGCTCAAAAAAATTCGGCAGATCCCACGCCTTTTGGGAATCGGTTTCATGCGAAGCTGTCAGCGAGTATTGCTATGCTGAGTATTGCTATGCTGAGTTAACCTCCCTGCCTTTCCTTACGCCAACAGGCAGAAAAAAAAGAGTGTTCCACACTCGCCGTCATGGCTACTGGCGGCGCTGACTGACGCTCCCGCGTTTAAATGTACATATATACCCTATAAAGTGGACGGGGGGGGGGGGGGGGTGGCCGCCGCGGTAGCTCAGTTAGTAGAGAATCGGACGCGTTATTCGAAGGTCGCAGGTTCGGTCCCTGCCCGCAGCAAGTTATCTTTTCGTCCACTTTTCTTTCTTCACATTTACCGTACATTTACTACAAAGAACATCTCCTATACTTTCCTTGGCATTATTGTCTGTTAGTGCTCATTAACACTTTATAATATTTCATTCGCGTGATGGTTTCTTTCATTGGATGTTACAGATATGCGCCAGAATACACATTTATACTCAAACCAATGCTCTTGTTCGTTGGGCGCGATCAACTGAAGTGAAACGGGCGATGTGGCACACGAAGTCCAGGGAGTTAGTCCTCCAGAGTCCTCCAGAGTCCACAAAGTAGGTTGTCCATTTCAGCGCGCGCTCATTGATTAGTGCCCGAGTACCATCGATTGTGATTGGCTGTTGTTCGCCAGTTTTCGAACGTCATCCCATCAACACGCACTCATATGGGCACACCACTCAGTGTACTCACAGAGCATCATTCCTGGTTACAAGGAAAAATAATTACTTCACTGAGCTGCAGAGAAGGCATCGTCTTACTCTGAGTGCATTGTTGGGCGTGACTGTGATTGATACGTCGGCGTTTCACATGTTAGAGTAGGCGGACATAGGAGAATGTGTGTGTGCGTTGTATCACGTTCAATCTGCTTCTGCGATAAATTCATATTGTAATGACCGCTTTGCGTTGTCCTCGTCTCTACCAGGCGCTCTGTCGGACCTAATAAGGTATGTACCTGTGACTAGTGCTTATGGCATTCGTCTTTGGCACTAGGGTCCCAGGGATAAAATGTAGCTGTCGGAACATGTTTATGTTTGGGATCATTCACTTAGAAGCTCCAGTTCACCGCAGCCGCCCTTTACTTCTCTCTCTGTTTTTTTTTTTTCCAGCACCCAGTCGCACTGCGCTCGTCCCCGGCTTCAGATCGAGTAAACGGAGAAACTTTTCCGAGCAGTAGGTCCTATGGCTAACGCAATAATACAGAGCCCACTTATCATGAGAGGCTATACAGTGCAGGGTTATGGGCAGATAGCTTCTGCCTATCTTTTATGCGTCACCAAAAAGCCCGAACCACTAATTTCCGGAGCTACACAGACTACGATCCTCGTGTTTGATGTTGTGACTAGCGTGTATAGCCCAACCTGAAGCACACAGGACCTAACTCAAACCCACAAACTGCACACTATGGCAAAAACCTTATCCTCGAGATTGGGCTTCCTTCCACGGAGGATTTACGAAATTGTTCAGGGGACTTTCGAGAAAACGAACATCTCCTCTTCTCGCTCAGCGTGCCCCACTTCGTCCCATAATCCAATAGATGACACCAATCTTGAGAGCACCGTCGCGGCCGCGGCGGCGGCGCACCACATCTGCGTGCAACGCACGCTTCTTGGAAGAAGAAGCCTCCAAAACCGGAGCTTAGCGCAGCATCAGCAGCGGATGACAAAACAGTCGAACAAGACTAAGAAACGTGCCGAATCTAGAAACCGCGATTCCAACACTTCAAGATCCTACATCTCGCGCGTCGGTCGCGTTTATTCTTATATATATATATATGTATGTATATATATATATATATATATATATATATATATATATATATATATATATATATATGTGTATGTGTGTGTGTGTGTGTGTGTGTGTGTGTGTGTGTGTGTGAGTTTATATTTGTTCGGGATGCTTCAGGATTTCCAGGTCGTTTCTTTGCGCTTTGTGTGTACGGCTGTCCTTCCACACCCCGCCTCTGGATTGGGCGCCAGTTGTTCCCTTCGTGTTTAGGCCACACCCCCCCCCCCCTCCCCGTTTCTCCACGCAGGCTTTCAGGGCTTAAATA
The DNA here is from genome assembly GCF_013339695.2 of Rhipicephalus sanguineus. Taxonomy (NCBI): domain Eukaryota; kingdom Metazoa; phylum Arthropoda; class Arachnida; order Ixodida; family Ixodidae; genus Rhipicephalus; species Rhipicephalus sanguineus. The sequence continues at coordinate 86,878,811 of NC_051185.1, read as the reverse complement.
TTTCACGAGTTTGGGCACCTACGAAATAAAACGGCGCGAACTTTTTTTTTCCCCCTGTTGCTACGGTACCTTCAGCTTGGTTGGTCGAAGAACATGTGTAGCAGCTAGAAAAACGTGTCTTGAAGCAAAAAAAAGGACCGCGAAATGTATTCTAGACAAACGTGCAAAAGAACCTTAACCCTTCTCTGTCTTTTGGTGCTTCAGTTTCTTTATTTCCTTTGGAACGAAATGAAAAATCTTGTCCCTCCGGCTGTCTTCTAGTCCGTCTGTCACGTCGGCGTTGCTTGTTGGCAAATCGTACGTTGTGTTCATATGTATTACTTGGAAAATTGCGCTATAGACCACAGCAATGCTCCAAGCTTTTCGCGCTTGGCAAACTGTAATTTATGCTGTGCACTTTTTCTTTCTGTCGTTGCGCGATTGACCATATAACAATAAAAAATGAATAATAAAAGAAACGCTGTTGTACTCCGTGCGGTTTCTGTGTTGGAAGGCGTCCCTGTGCGTTTAGTTTCGGTGGCCGTACTAAAAAAAAAGGGGTGGGAAGTTAAAGAAACCTGGCCGTATAGAGGACAAAAAAAAAAAAAAAACACGAACACGATTTCGTCACGGAAAGCAAGTTCAAGAGCTGGAATATGTACCCATGGTTTGCTTCGTTAAGTCGCAGGTGTTAAACTATGGTGACCGGGAATGTCAACAGATTCCAGCAAGCTGATTCGCTAGTTGGGCTGGTTGATGGATATTCATTCGAGACTAACTTATAACGTAACAAAGTCTTCTGTTCGCTTTCTGATTGTGTTGCGCTGTAAGGTATTCCATGATACCAGAAAAGCTTCTTCAACTCCCAAGCAACGCGCGCAGCATGTATATAATACACGTCAAAGAATTGGCAAGAAATTGTTGAGCATGGAATGTCGTCGAAGCCAATGTTTCGACGACATGAATTATCTTAGTCACGGCAGTAAATTCCTCTTAGCAGCGTTTTTATGCGCCACTTTCCCAAAGTTGAACGCTGGAGGAGTAGAACAGGAAGCTCGTTCGAAAAGAACGATCTCTAGAGGCGATTGCTCGTCGCAAGAAAAAAATGCTAAAAGAAACTTCGAATAATTCACGAACATTGAGAAGGCACAACGCGAAGCCCTGCGACATCTTTGTAACGAAGTTATGCACGCCGGAATGCGAAGGAGAGAAAAAAGTCTGTTTTCGTTTGCGCAGAGCGACCTACACAGGAAAGCATCGTGCGGCCACCGCGTAACCTTATTATGTCTCAGGGTAACATTACTAAAATGACATATCTTGCATGTTAGTATCATTTACTCAGAAACTATAAATGAAGTATGCTCCGGCTTCCTAGGTCTGTTGGGTTATCGAACCTGCGATGTGCAACGCTTGTTCCAGTTTGAATCACAATGTTTTTCAAGCACTCAGCTATGCTTACTACGTGGGCGCAAAAAAATCGAGACAACGGCAACTGGTCATGCCGTTCATAGAAAAATCGCTTAGAACAAATTTGCAGAGCACTTCGCGAAAATGCCTAAAACTCGTGTTTGAAAACTTCAAAAATCCCAGGAACACTCGTGTCACTGTTTTTTTGTTTTTATTTTGTAACGCGAGATGGCGCAATAGACGCTGGGCCCTATTCACGCCATAGAACAGGACACGCAACATTGGTTTCATTAACTAAATTGCACTTGCGCAACACTTGCAAGTTTTTCGCGCCAGCGTGGCGGGAAAGGTGGAGAATCGGGTGGAATCGTTGGGATCCCTGAGATGTTGCTACTTTACAGACTGTGTTCATGGAGTGGCAGAAGCTTCGAAGCAGATTATATGCCAAAATAAATTGATGCTCACAACGTACCTTCTAACGCGTGTCGGTGGCTTCAATAATGCTCTATCTCTCTCTACGCGCGTCGGTAATGTACGGCGTTTTGCAGACAGAAGACGAAAACAAAACAGATACAGATAGGGCGCCGACTTCCCAGTGATTTCTTTGCACAGGAGGCATTAATGGTTGGTTGTTCGTCCTGCCCCAGTGAGACTCATTTCTGCTTTCATAACGTACGAAACCATTTATTTTTCGAAAGCCTGTCCTGAGGCATAGTAATTGGTGGTATCAAAAATACGCATGCCAAATTTGCTTTCTGCGTAAAGTATAATAGTGAACGGTGGTAAGGTCTACGGATGTAGCGGCCGAGGTCGGGTGGTCGGCCAGGCCTGCGGCCCATCGCACGGAGGTGGCGAAGACGGCTTAATTGTAGGCCTGTGCAAGTCCACACACAAATTTAAGGAAAAGGAGGACGAGAGAAATGCCCTACGTGATGGAACGGTGCCAGCTTACGCAACGTACTGCCCTAATATATTTTTCCGTATTTTTGCCTCTTGCGTAAATTGCAATGCGAGATGCCTGTATATGTGTGAGACAAACTGACAAAAATGCTCATTTCAGTCCCACGTTTTCTACGGAAGCGAAAAACTAAGTGTGCACTTTCTTACCATGCAACTATGGCGCTTCAGCTATGAGTTCTTGCTTCAGTGGTGAAGAAGCGAGAAAATGGACATTCTTCCCGATTTCTGAGTTCCTGAAAGTTTCAATTGGCTGCACTCAGCTTATAATCTCAATATTTATTTGTACTGAGTAGGTTTTGGACTGGAACAGTCTTTCTCTATTGGTTTGACATACTTGCGTAGTCTAATCTGGTTGGTAGGTAACAACTTTATTGATAGTCCTGCAGAGCTTTCGCCGACCTGGCCTTAGGTCTCCCACGTTCCTGGCATTATTTATTTGGTGACGTTGTGGACGCTTCAGAAGAGAGAGAGAGAGAGAAAAGAAGCGCAAAGGCAGTGAGGTTAACCAAGCGTGGCTCGGTTGGCTGCCTCCCTACACGTGCGTTGGGGGAAAGGGCGAATAATAGAAAGGATAGAGAAGAAACAACAAGAGTAAGAAAACAGAAGAAAACTCTACAGAAGAGTATTCAAAGCACTACCGGCAGCAGTGTGTCATGTCATGTTTGACATAATATTAATGAGAACAACAGACAGTAATGCCAAGGAAAATAGAGTGGATGTTATTTGTAGTAATTTTGATACAAATGTGAAGAAAGTAGACGGAAAGATCCAGCAACCTTCGAAGAACGCTCCCGATGCTCTACCAATTGAGCTACGGCGGCGGCCATCCTCCGTTCACTCCATCGGGCATATCTGTGCATTTAAACCAGGGAGTGTATTAAGGCCGTTTCGCATGACACAAAACAGAGCGATTTTCAGGCTGAGAATTCGCTCGCAGAGAAAAAAAGGGCTGCTCGCTCTCGCCGTAGCGGTCAGCGGCGAGCAACCATGTTGGAAATTTTTCGCTCTGTACGCAGCGGCGGAGCCATTTTTCCGTCCGAAATTGCGCCGACCCCGCCGAGCCGTCGAAATTGCGCTAACGAGTTTGTTATGGTTATGGCCGTTGTTGCGTATTGTCAGGTGAATTTAGATTGGAAAGTGTTTTTAAATGGCAATACACGCGTGCTCTTCGCTACCGGTGATGAAATGTTAAGGATATGATAACGCACAAATTGTTACATTACATTCTAAAATTATGCAGTCTGTGCCACAAACAACGGCAGCAAGCAACGCTTTGCGCCGCGCCATTCGCAGAGCGAAAATCGCAGACCATTCGCATTCCATGTGAAACTAAACTGCCATTAGCGGTGGTTGCGAACAGAGCGAATAGAGCGAACCGGGCAATTTTCTTCGCTGCAATCGCGGCATGAGAAACGGCCTTTAGTCAGCGCCGATCGTAGACGTCGACTAACGCTCCCAGGTTTAAATGCACATATATACCCAATGAAGTGGGTAATGGGATCACCGCAACCGTAGCTCAATTGGTAGAGCATCGGACGAGTTATTCGAAAGTTGCAGATTCGGTCCCTGCCGGCCACAAGTGACATTTTCGTCCACTTTACCTTTTTCACACATACCATCATCAGTACAAATAACATTTCCTATATTTTCCTTGGCATTATTGTTTGTTAGTTCTCATTAATATTGGGTCTAACGAAGAAAAACGAACCCTTAAAGTTCCCTTCTTTCGTTCATGTCATACTTGAGGCACGTAGGATATCCCGTGGATGTTTGCGGATATTTCTTTCGAATTTTTTGCCTCACTTGGGCGCATTAGAAATAGCAATGAAATGTTTTTTTTTATTCCACAAATATTATTTGACGGAACCAGTCATGGACGAAGAGGAAGGACACATAATGCGCACTGTCCTTCTTCGTCCTTGTCTCGTTCGAGCACTTATAGTTTCTTGCGATACTTTTTCTACAAGACGGAGAACAAGAGCATCCACCCTTGTTTACTTCCTATCACGTTCCACTTCTTTGAATATTGATGCACCACCGGCTGTATATATTAAAATGCCCCCCGGTCGACACACTTCTATGAACAAAAGCCGCTGTTTAACAAGGGACATGGCTGTTGCAACAGGTCCAGGGAAACTGCTGCATTGTGTTCCGCGAACGCGTTGCGACAGCTTCGCATACACTGTAACGCCCCATTGCTAGAGTGAGCGTTCGTTAGTTTATAATTGTTTCTTTTTGTGTTTTTTTACCGTCAATGCTATGATCATGAAACTACAAAGTGCATTTTACACAATCCGCGCATATAGAAAATGCCTGGAACCCGTCCTGGCGCTTTCGACACCTAGGCAGTCAAACATTTTTTTTTACCCTGCAGTGACGCAGCTTGTATCTGCCAAACCTCATTAGTATCTTTGTATGTTTCTAATGCGATGAAACTGCTTGGTCAAGTTACGTTAGGAGTATAATTTTTACACTTGACGGTGCCTCAGGGAGGAGTATGGCTTAGAACGGGGCCCAGTGTGATAGATGATGGCGACGTTTATTCCTCATATTTTGATTCCCCGAGTGAAAGTACTGAATTCTGCGAAAAACTACTCTAAAGAAATGACTGCTTGGGGTGCAGCCGCTTGGCTCCTATTGGACTTTATCATTGTTACGTTTTTTCCCGTTTTCCATCTTGTTTATATTGTTTCCTTTTCGCTATCTTTTATTTTACTTTCCAGCTTTTCTTAGCACATAGTAGCCAGCCGGACCTCGACCGGGCTGAACCACTCCTGTCTTGCCGTCCACTCCTTCCTTCGTTACTTCCTTTCTTCCTTCCGACTGACGTTGTTTACAAATGGTGCGATAAGTCGCGCTAAAGCACTTGAATGTGAAAATAAGCAGCAAAATATCAGACAGGCCGTATATCTAGCAAGAATAAATTGGTCTACGCAGTCAGGTGCAGTGGTTACCTCGATATTATCTATTCCGGCCTCGGGTATTTCAGACCTAGCAAAAGAAACCGGAGAGCCCTCGCTTTAAGAACTTCTCGCTGATATTAAAATTATCGGTATGTGGAAGGTTATGCATCTCACTAAAAAGTGGAAGTTCAGGGGAATACTGACACTTGAAGAGATGAAAAAAATGCCCCCACCTCCCTGAAGGGAATCGTGAGGAAATGCGAATGCATTTCTTGCGCCGAGAGTACACGGCGTAGTAATTTTAATGGCGTAAATTAATGACGAGACGAGGATTTGTACCGTAACCATTTATTTACACATTCATCAGCACCTGTTTGTGTTGTCATTGTACCTGACGGCCATAATCTCAGCCTTGTGGTCGCCGTTGGCGTTTCACAGCGGCGTCTCGAGCACACATTTCCGGATGTTCTTGAGAGGCGCCCAGACAGCGGACGGGAGAGTGGGGCGCGGGGAGGAGAGAGAGCGAACGGTGAGAGAAGGAGCGGCGAAGCACTGCACCTACCCTCTCCTACACTCTCTCGCACCACATGCTCCGGTTGCTAGGCGCGAGGATAAGCGCGCGCGCCCCCAGCTGTTGCTATGAGAGAGGGAGTGAGAGCGGAGAGATAACACTTGCCGGCGCGCGGACAACGCCGGATGCCTCACATAGCCCGACTAAAAAATGCATTCGCATTTAAAATTCCTTAACGCGTGGGGTCGCTGGAGCCAACATTTCCACAGTCGGTCTTGTCTTCTTCAAGCCAGCAGCTGCCTACAATAGCGCGTGCATGTGCATGTTTCGTACACCCTCCTCCAACCCAAACAAAATAGGAGAAAAGGGCAAGTGCGAAAAAGGGGGTGGGGGTAGGGGAGAAGGAGGGACCGGCGTTTTCGCCAGTCGACGAAAGTACTTGCCGTGAGTTGTACCGTGAGGCATCATTCACACAGGCGCCAAACGCTCTGTCACGACACCGTCACGTCGAAAAAACGTACGGCATGCGCGACGGATCAGTATACAAAAATTGGCCGCGTATCTGCGTGCTTCGCTGCAAATGTCGTCTAAAGACGATAGAAGAGGCGCTGCGTGAGATATGGACGCCATCTGGCAATACGTCGGGAAACACGAGTGCTGTGTTGCGGGCTGGTAGTCCCGGCGCAGCGACAGGCGAAGACCGGCGGTGACCAACGCGACCGGTGGGGACGCCGGCCAGCCCGAACACGCTGTTTGGCGCGATGCGCCGAAGGAGAAGAAACGTCCGCACTCAACGAGTACTCTCCACAAACTCTCTTACTTACACGTCGCCTCGGTAAAACAGGAATGCCAGAGCGGCGCCCCCTGTCATTCGTACAATGCAATACTGAACCGAAACCGAAACACAACATGAGCTTGTGCAGAGGACACGGAGGAAGACAAGTTTCAGCGCAGTCGCATTTTCAGCGCACCTTAAGAAACTAGGGTTGTAACATTGTAGGGCGAGTAGGGCCAGAAGGACCGTCACGACGAAAACCTGCCTCCTCAGTCGTATTCGCCTGTAACGTTGGTGTGGCTTCGCGTTCCCTCCTCCGCTCCTGGCCTTTCCACAAAGCTACTGCCTAAGTACGAAGGCCCCTACCACGTCCTACGTCAAGCATCCCCAGTTAACTATATGATTGAGCCTGTTCAATCATCTACGGACTGCCGTCGTCGCGGCCGCGAGACTGTTCACGTCGATCGACTGAAGCCGCATTATGACCCACCAGTTGTACCTGTTCCTTAGGTCGCCAGGAGGCCAGGATGGCTCCTTTTCCGCGGGGGAGTGATTTGTAACATGGTAGGGCGCAGACAAGAACGCCTGCGAAAGAAGACGACGAAGACGGTTGTTGTTGGCGCTCGCGCTTGCTCGGCTTGGACCGCTGATCGCTTCAGCTGTGGCAATCTTTTAATAAACGCGTTACTGTCTGAACGTTAAAGGCATACCATCAAGGTCTTTAAAATTGCGTATCTATGTATTTTCTGTTAAAGGAACACACCACCTAATACTTACCTAGTGATGTTGCGCCTCAGATATGCGTAATGTTTGCTTTTTGATCAACAATGTACACAAGTATGAACCTATTCAGCCGTTCACGATGGCTGGCCCTTGGGCAAGTGGTTCAACTTTGGCCGAGTGGCTGAATCGAGGGACGTGCCGACAAACAGAAAGAGAGACAGAAGGACAGACCAAAATTTCTGCGTTTAAGTTCCTCAAGAAAGACTATCGTCTTTAATAGGCGACGGTGGCGGCAACGCCGAATACGCTTCTGTGCAGTGTTGGTTGACTGGCCCCATGGTCACCTAAACCTAGAGAAATGAAATCAGTATTATGCATTGAATAAGTTAACTACTTGTCTGTGTAATGTCTGCGTAAACTAAGAATAATCTGTTTAGTATACACCACGAACATGATGTTGATATTACTGTAACGCACCAAATGGAAGGGTATTCATCACGGCTGCTGCCATGACAACCACATGTATGTTTTCGCGATTTTGAGCGGTTTCATGGTGCTGTTGTTGCTTTGCAAGCGGGGAGAGCGACGACCGCACGAAGCTCGGCGACGAAGAAATATGTGATTGCGAAACATGCGCAGGCATCGCACTGAATGAAGACATCTGATTGGTCCATCCTCTAGGGGCGGGGCTCCGTCACCGCGCCGGCGACGGGAACATGTATCACAGCTTACGTCGTTCTCAATCCGTTTTTGAGGAGGAAACGACTACGAATACCTCTCTCCTGATGAAAAGCGGTGCCGTGGCGATGACGCGACAGAGGGTTTGATGGCTGTGTGAATAGAGCCAGAGTGTTGGTCACATGTACAGCCAGTGTTACTTAATTTTCTGCGCACAAGGTCGCCCAGTAAGGTGTTTCCTAGTTTACCAGTCTGACCACCGCTTTCTGAAGCCTTACAGCTACGTGAGGGTATGTGAGATTTATTTTTCTAGAGATGAGCACAGAACCCACACGAAAGAGTTATTTCATTTTGTTGAAAAAGATGCACGCCATCGTGTCTCGTCAAAGTCCTATTCAAAAAGTGTGTCCTTCTTCGTGTTTTATGACGTAGTTATGTAAATGTGTCAGTCGTTATGTGAGCATTACACATCGTTCCCTTACCATCTTTCCGTGTCGTAGGGCTCCCAAGCTTTTCTTTTTCTGATGCAGCAAATCTCATCTACTTAAAAGCAATTTCACTTCTGCATAAAAACTAGGGAAAAAAACACGAGACTCTTAAGAAGGTTTTAGTAGTCAGCATAATTTTGCCGTGGAACACGTGATACTAAAACGCCAATACCCATCTGGGTTATAAAACGCTTAAGGCGGAAGTAATGAAGAAAGTAGCGCTTCGGTTTGCCCATTTATATTAGTATTCTCGCTCGAATATTTTTCCTTCTCACAAATGTAATTTGCGCGCGCTGAAGTGGAGATTCAAGACGGGTGCGCTGAATTTACTTTTCCTGCAACTTTTGCTCGTTCGTTTATAAGATTTTTTCTTTGCATTTCACATCACCTAAGTGGCATTTGCAGAATCCCACGAACGTGAAGAACTTGCCGCGGTGTTCCTGAGAACTGCTTCAGCGCAACGTTCTCTCAAGAGCAGCAAAAAAATTTAAGAGGCTCTTAAACTGGGATTTCCTAGTATACTTAAAACTTGTTTAAGTATACATCCGCGAGTTGATTTTCTTTTTCTACCAAATGAACTCTTTAGGAGCGAACGTGAAATCCCCACCCGCTTCAGTTCCCAGTTGAAGACTTTGTTCGTGAGAGTTTATTTTGCTTTATATTTTTTTTAAATTTCGCTTTACGAACAGCTGCTTTCGAAATGTGAAAGAAAACGAAACCGCCTCATCGATTCATCTCTTTCTTGTTCTCCTTAATCTGCATCACGATTGTGATCTTCTTTTTTTCTTCCCTATTTCATCTGCACATTCGTCCTCACTATCTTCTTCTTAATCTACGTCTTGCTCAGCTCCAACTTCATTGATGCAATCATGTTTTTCCTTAATAAGTATCTTCGACTTTATCCTCATCATCTTTACAATCATCACCCTGATAACGTTATTCACATTTATCTTCTTCTCATTCGCCTATACCTTCATCTTCATCATAGTCACCTGCTTCTTCCTAATTTTGACACAGGAAGGTTAACCGCGCATTCACATAACGGCAAAGAAATATACTCGAGCCTTCAACGAGGAGTGCTGAAGCGGAACGTTGCACTCCCACACACACGTGTCCTAACTGGTTGATTTGTTTAGTATATTAAACTATTTTTTTCGTGCACCAGTGTACGAGCCTCGAGATTTCTTTTCTTTTTTACTTTCTTTGTCTTTAGGATGTGGAGTGATTCACTTCAGTTTGGATCGCTCACACTTGAAAATAATCTGAGAGCTTTCCCGACCCGAGGTGGCATAAGGTAACGGATCGATGAACTTCCGCTCAGAATTGTAAGTGGTGCGTGCGAACGTTTGCTTTATCGATTTTTTTCTTTCTCGCCATTACCTGTCTTTGTGTGTGAAATTCAAAAAGAAGGTGCGGAATCAAGTTAAGCGGCTTATGAGCAGGACTACCGTGCTCTAGTTCAGGGCCGTATATTTTCGTTATCGGGAAATGTCACCTCACAAAAACTGGAGAAGGATTTCACATAGGGGGCGCTAAATGCAAACCGTGAACACCAAAGCAGCTTCTTTTATGTCTCGATTAAGCTGAGAATTCTTGTGCACGTATATTCACCGGGGGTAGATCAACGCTCTGACTTCGGCGGCAATACACGTATAATATGACATTGCCAGGCGCGCGTATTTCTGTATTTTTATGTGCCCGGGCTGTTTTATATGTAAACACCGCTCGGATCCTGCCGCGGAGGAATGTCTGGGAACCTACCAGATTGCTTTAGGATGTTCTGATAAGATTGCGCAGTAGTTGAGCGTCTCTTGAGCTAAAGCGGTCACCAGTGATAACACTGCAACTTTCGATCCTTCATGCATAAAAGCCGACGCGTTCCATCTACGATCACATTATTCGACAATAGATGACTGTACTCGCCGCTATCTCTTCATTGTGAGTGCTACCCGCTTGTGCAGTGAGTGTTAACTGATTTTATGGGCTCAAGTTCGCCCAATAAGAGTTTTGTCGCTAACATCCTGACTGCCGCCTTCTTCGCCGTCGCCTACACGTGACGACATTGTCCAAATATAGGAGTATCTCTGAAGCATTCAGCTGATCAGCGATGTGTACTTCAAATGAGCATGAGTTTCTCTTGAAACGCATTAATGAGTAGCTAAGTTTAAATAAACGCGGGTGCAACGGCAAGGTACCTACTGGCACTTTTTCTTGTTTCGGAGGTGCGAAAGAGGTGGGACGGGGGGTGGGGCAAGGCTAAACTGTTAATGCTAAAGGGAACAATGCAAAGGGTTCATGCGAAGAAGAAGGCTTAACGGAATGAAAGATATTTGAACTGGGGAGTCGCTCGACCGAGCGACGCCCCCTTTGCAAGGAGTTTTCATCTCTTCACTGCTAAACGGAGATACTCAGAATTGATAGACCTGATATACGCGACGTCAAAGTGTGTCAGAATGTTGAGAATTAGCTACTCCTATAAAATTAGCTACTCCTACTTCTGACGTGATTTCTTTTTGTGGAGTGATTAGAGCTTCCTTTTTTGTTCATACAACGTGGATCCTGCCCTAATTATCAGCAAACGTGTCACATACCAACGCAGTTTCTGCAGCCTAAAGATAGCGCCCGAGAACGCTGGGTGGGCATGGATCGCGAAAACGATTTGGACGTACCGACGTGCTAATGAGTCGGCGGTGAGGGTGCGTCATTTAAGTGGTACCATTTTAAGCGGCTTTGCATGGCGCATTTATTGGCATACGTATTCCTCTTCGAAAAGGATAACGTCAAAAGTGGCTTCTCCGCAATGAGGGTCGATGTGTGGAGAAGCCCACACACACAAGAAGCGGCACTTGGTGAGACTTTGAAGCTTCCGCTATCCATGCATATCGCTTTTCAGGATGCATATAAAAAGATGCACTGTTATCTTTTATTCACGTGATGTAACAGCACATTTTAGTGCCTTTGTGTGGCACTGGCTACTCCCTGCTGCCTTCAAAAGTACAAAATGGGGGTCATAAGGTTTCTCACGAAAGAGGTCGCGGATCCATTACAAAACGTCATCAGTCATGGAGAGAAACGAAAGCACTACATAGCGCGTCATGTGATTGTTTTCAAGCTGTGTCATCAGACAGTTAGAGACATAGAAGGGAATATGGTCTCTCTACGGGAGGGGCTAAGTTATCATCCTGCTGTAAATTTCAGGTGTGCGCGGTGCGAAAATCTGTTGCCGTCAGATTCTGCACGACCTTATCGTTGAGTTAGCAATTATATCACAAACGTTAAAATTAGGCGTTAGCTTATAGTTCTCAAGAGTCGGAGCCAACAAGGGCAAAAAAAAACACGAATGAGGGGATAGTGTACTGACGCTACGGGAAGTACACTTGCCGAGATTGATGGATGCAACAGTTAGCGTCAAGTTTTCTTGTGTTTTAGTTGGGCGAGTACCGAGTTACGCTCTTTGTTATCTTGCAGATCACCCTGTCAAGCGGCGAGGCGAGTTGTCTGAAAACATTGATAAAAAATAAAGAAATATATGTAACTGAGGTGAAATGGGTTAAGCTAGGGTTGTACATGATAGATTGGACATTAACGTATGTCATAAATTGAAATAGGAGTGCTATAATTAGCAGAAATTAGCGTAAACAGCAATTAGTATAGACACTTCGGCAAACTAGAAAGATGTTGATGGTTGTGTTTCAAGTAAAAGGCTATATTTTAAGGCAAAAGCCTTTACATTCTACATCGAACGAGAAAAGTGACCATCGGCGGTGGCCTTCGCACGAACGTTGCAAAAAGTCACACGATCAGAGATTACGACTTGTTGACGTCATCACGTGATGTCATCATGGCGTCGCAGTGCACCAAAACTTGTGACGTCACAATGACGTCACATAAGATGACATCGCATGATCACGTCATCGCACAAAATCATTGTATGGCCAAAGGTGTGCCTATCCGGAAAGCAGGGCAATACCAGTGGAGTTGCAGAAATCTTTCGGGGTTTGGGATACAAGGATCAATACGTATAGAGTGAGAAGAAAAAGAAGGTGGCTCATAGTTAATCGCAAGTTTAAAAGCCCAGTCAGTGCGAGTGCCATTCTCAGAGCCCTAAGTTCTGAAAATTAGAAAAAGGGGACCATGAGGCGATGCAAAAGCCGGAGCACTTGCAGAATCGCGTTCCGTTGGCGTTCGTTGGCCATGCTACCGACCTCGCGTCGTGGAGCGCGAAGAGGACGCTACGCGCGTCTCGTCTTCACTCTAGCCTGGTCGTTAATTCTCACAGGGCGAGCGGGGAACGCGGTCGACAGGCGCGCTAGAGGGCGGTAGCGTGGGAGAGGAAAGAGAGGGGGAGGGGACGCGCATGCTCTGGTGCTCATCGCTGCGTCGCACAGGAGAGAATTTCGGCATGTCTAGCCTGCGTTTCAGAGGAAGATTGGAGAGGGGAAACGGGAGAGGGTGAGTGGAGAGGAGAAGGGGAGAGGGACGTGGAGAGGGGAAAAGGGGAGACGGGAAATGGAGAGGAGGTCGGTTTGCACTCCGCTGTATGATGCTTCCCATCTAATACCAGATAGCTGAGCTAGTTGGTGAGTATTCATTCTAAAAAGACAGGGCGTGAAAACACGGACACAAGAAAGAAGTCAGGACACCGCTAACGCTGGCGGCGTTTCGGCGGCGTTTATGGTGTCCTGACTTCTTTCTTGTGTCCGTGTCTGCACGCCCTGTCTAAGTTCTGAATTACGGTCGCTTTACTTTTTGTTCGTCTTTCAATTCGAACATTTTTCTCTTGTTTCTTTCAGCGACAATGACATTTGTTTTATGCATATCGGTTTGCTGACGTCGTGTTGGAATAGTGTTACAATAATAAAAGTACTTCCACATGTAGCCATGTTTAATGTACATTTTCCTGCCTCGCGAAATATTTAATTAGAACGCAAACCAGAACTGACACCGGGTGACGTTGAAGCCGGCAATATATGCTTCATCCATATGCTTTATGGTGACAGCCGCTTTAATCTCAGCTGCGATAAGAAATTATTATTCGACGAGTCGTGCCGGAGTTAATTACTCTTGACACCTAACGATAACATAGGTACGCAGCACCCTTCCACCCCGAACCTCGAAAGCCGTCTTGTTCAGTGTCAAGCCTGCCGGTATAGTCAGAAAGCAAAATAAAAGAGTTTGCCGAGGTGTCGTATTTTACGGGGCCGCTTTCATTCGATCCAGGCTTCCGTGCTGATCTCGAAATTAAGTGCGACAGCGAAAGTGCAGACGTCCACTTTGTCTCGACAGAAAAGGATTTCTGTTCGAAGGGCAGGGAACGTTTGCTCAAGGACCGGAACTTGTTCTTTCCGACTTTCAGTCTGGCGTATTTTTTATTGCGTGTCTTTCTTGTTAGGTTATTTTTCTTCTATTCTTCAAGAACGATCGTCGAAAAACGTCAGAAAAAGAGAAATATGTTTCAAGTTCTGCTGAATCAGCTGGTGGTCTTTTTCATTTCTTCCTCAAGAACCCTCCCCTTGGCAAGGCTGCTCTCGATAGACCGAGAATATTGAACGTTGACAACACTTCCCAAAAATTGCTTTTCAACTCATCGTTGAAATGCGTAGTTGTTGATTTAAAATGTCCTTTTCACTCGTGCGCTAAAAATTTGCATGGAATTGCTCGCGTGCGTCTAACAGCAGCAGAAACGTTCTTATAACCACCGTCCTTCACATACGCTGCTTGCGCTTATTAGCTGAAGCGTCACATTCATAATTTGCTCCGGCACTGTTCAAAGGCAGCAAATAAAGACGACCGTCCTTCCGTTTTGCTGGCACGAAATTCAAGGCGTAATGGATGAAGCTGCTGAGTCTTTGAAGTTCAGACGACGATATTCGTTTACGGGGGAAGCGTGTTCAGGGCTGCGCTGGCTGGTTTGTTGAGGTTTTTTTGCACGCCAGTGCCGAAGACGAGGACACTCGCTCTTGCTCTGGCAGGGTCAGAGTGTCAAGGGTCTGCGAAAAGTACTAGTGAGAGCTTTGAAGTGATGAAAAGTATTAGAGCAAGGGAATGCGCTGTCACGTAGAGACGTGTTGTGTGTGACTACGGAGGTCGCATTTGGCAGTCCATCGAAATGCCGCTGCGATCGAATCTGGACTTTTCGAGTCAGCCGCCGAGTACTAATACCACTGCATCATTGCGGTGGACTTCCCTTCATGTTACGTTTTTGCACTAGGAAGGTATAAAAAAGTCACGAACCCTGTCCCGTGAATGTTTATTATAATATTGACTCTATACATAAATATTACGTGTACTTCACGGTAATCAGGATTATCAACACAACATTCCGTCCGACGAGACGTTGCTCTTGCGAATAGAAAGCGAAGACTCCAAGCAGAGAGCAAGATTCATCTCGCTTAGTGTAAAAAAAGGAGAAAAAATTATCCACTTTCACTCAATGCGAAAGGTGCAGGAAGTGCGGAGCAGGGATTCGTCTGCCCTTCGGCGATGCTGGCGTTCCAAACGTACAGCCTGTTCGGCATCCATGGAGGGAGAGAAAACCTTCATTTGTGGTGCAGTGGCGCCCTCTGCTTTCCTCCTTTCCCACTTGTCATTTCCCTCCTTCTCACCCTCGCATCTCTCCTCCTCACGCTCACTTTCCTTCCCAAGCCACTCGTTATACATGGCTATATTTCACGTGGTTTTGCCTGCTTTACACCATACATGGCTATGCTATGCCTTCCCTTCTCCCCTCCTACTTTTTCTTCGCACCCTCGCGTCACTCCTCCTCAGCCTTACTTCCCTTTCTCTCCCCCTTACTATACTACACTATACATGCCTATGTTATACGTGGCTACGGTATACAAGGTTTTGCTTGCGTGACGCTAAGCGACGACCTGAGATGACAGATGAGAGCAGGCATGAGACATAAGACGACAGCCCGGGCGACACCCTCTAGAAAAGTTCAAGGCTTTAGCTCTCGTCCCGTGACGTCGCACAATGGGGCGGACTGGTAAAAATACGGGGCGCTGTTTAAGGGAAGTTATCTCGTAGGTGCATCGTGCGGAAACTTTTTTTTTTCTTGCAAGAACGAGCATGTATGTATAGGGTTTTTCAATTGGGGCGGGTCGACGTTGGCAACCTGTGGCGGCCATGTTGTTCTGTTGACGTCTCTCTGTCAAATCACTATGGCAAGTTACACGATTGAGCAGCACGTCCAAATGATAAAAATTTTAATATCAAAATGACTCTTCGTTAGTACGAACGTTGGAGGCGTTGCGCCCATTTTATAATCTTTAGCGACGAGGTATAATTGCAGTATATGGGACGATGCCAACTCACTCGAGGTTCACCAGGTGGAAATGCATCCACAAAATCTTACTGTTTTGTGCGGATCTTAGGCCGGCGGCGTCACTGATCCGCACATTTTTGAAAACGGCGTTGGTAAGGCCATCACTGTCAACGGCAAAATGTACAGAAGGATGGTTACCGATTTCGTTTGGCCCGAGTTGAACGATATGGACGTAGATGACATGTGGTTCCACTAGGACGGAGCTATGTGCCACAAGCTGAACCCGCTATGGACATTTTTCATGAACGATTTAAGGTTGTGGTTTTTTTCTCCCAGAGGTGGGGTGAATTGGCCACCAACATCGTGCGTTTTGGCCAGCAATATCGGACGGCTACGCTATGCTTTACTCTCCCCCACCTACATTCTCTCCTTCTCACCTTCATCTGACTCCTCCTCAACCTCCCTTCCCTTTACCACCCCCTTGCTGTATTATACTATACATGGTTTTGAGAGCGTGACAAGCAACCTCGGCACTGTCCCGATTCTTTTATAAAAAGCTCATACCTGAATGGCCTCCCCAATCTTCTTTCAGTGCCAATATCTCGACAAAAACTGAACAAAAAAGTAATGTACAAAAAAGAGAAGGACGCGTTAAGGCCCGCATGAAGGAGGCGGTGTTGTCTCCCGAGCGTTGACATTTTCTGAAGTCGCGTGGACACAAAAGCCTGCGGAAGATTTGCATGAAAGTAGCCCATATAGTTTGAACATTGTCACGGGCGGAAGAACTTTAGACCTTTAGGAAGAACCAATGGGTTTTGAGCAAACAGTCCTAAAATAGAGTGCAGCTAATAACCTGCGTCTCCTGCATCCCTTTGTAATTCATAATAGAGGGCTTCGTCGTGTTCCCTACAGGAGACTGCTATTGGGTTTTCCCATGGCATCAATTCCCGATCGGGCTTCGGATTTCGTGGGAGGATTTGCTATGCAAATGGATTCGATGATTGCCTCCGAAACATTTAGGTTGTTTTGTTTCCACGTACTTCTCGTTATGCGTGTTACATTTTCTTGGCATTCATCTTGAGATTTCTCTCAGGGCATAGAAAGTGCATTTTAAGGAGAATCTATGCAGTGACAGTGAGCCTTCCACCGCTAACAGCAATTTTTACTTCTATGGCGACGTTATCGGAAGCAAAAGACAGGTAATGCAAATTTCGGCACGCTGCCTGCCTCTTGCGCCTCTGTGAGAAGCCCCGTAATGATATGCTAACAAGGGGCGCGTCACGCTACGGGCACAAAAGATGATCACAGCCGATATTTCGCGCCTTTAGGAGGACAAAGAATAAAGGATCGGGTGATTTGCGGGGGTGCTTTTCAAGGAGCTTGCAGCGCCTCAGAGCTGACGTTGCGTAATGGAGGCGCTGAAGTTGCAAGATAACGACGCTTTCATTTCACGGTGATTGTTGCCCTTTTGTTGCGCGTGGCATCTGAAAGAAAATAAATAAATGTGCATCACAGTCTTTGTAAGCAATAAATATCTGAGTTTCGCCCTTAGTTTCGAAGCGGTTACATTATAAGATTGCTTAATTTCGCAACCGCCTCCTCATCCACGCTTTCTTTATTGTATTTCGTTTAGTGGCTCAGTGCTGTTTTGTGTTTTGTTATCTCTTTTTGCTTTATGCGAATGAGCAAGCGCTCATTGCATTGAAAACAAGGCAGATTCGAAGTTTGTCTCATCTTGATATTGGCGGCCTATACCACTCGTCGCATTCATGTTCTGTATAGTAATCTATGACAGAGCGTCCTTTAGGTGTCATGTACATGGTAAAACACTTTTAAGAAACATATCTCATAGTATTAAGTCATGCGTAGAAGCTGATGTGCGGCTTAAAATTATGAAAACTCTTTAATTGATCGACAACATCGTTACACGTTATGCGTAAGGGACATTTTCCCCGTGAAGTATCAGAAGCGCGTAGAAATTATGCAGTTTTGAAAATTAATGAGATGTGCTCTAAACGTGGTCGACTCTGTACATCAGTTCAACCTCACGACGCTGTGGTGTTTATATAGTTTGTAAGGTGTCCCAAATGAGCCTGGACATTCGGTGAATAACGCAAACGAAATATGAATATTAAGTCGACAAGATCTTAGGTGCACTGATCAGCCTTCCGTGTGTTGCCTACGTTGCTCAAGGTGTGAGCACGATGTCTCCAGACCTTCCCAATCGGCAGCTCATTGTAATTAGAAAAAAAATATATTCCGATCCGCTCTCTAGTTTGGGTGTCATCGTTAGATGCTGCTAGCCGCTTGTGAAGTTATACGTGCTATATTTTGTCTTGGCTGACGATGTACTCGTAGTCTTGCAGGAGTTGCATGAACGCAAGGTTTTATTCTCGGCTGTACAAACACATTGCATGAAACAGACGCTTTTAGCAATCACGACTTCTAAAGACACACGCGGCATTTCGTAGAACACCTCTCTTAAGCTGCAACGCCCTTTTCGAGACCACTAAGATTGTGGTCTTGCATATCCGTTCTGCCACCTTGCGGGATTCCGCAGAACTCATTTGCAATATCTTGTGTCCATGTGCTTCGAGTTGTTGACTAATTCGTCCTCGCGCAGGCAATTGCTAGCATCCTAGTTAGCTCAATTGGCAGATCGACCGCCTCGGAAAGGCGTTGGTCCCGGGTTCGATCCCCGGACCAGGACAAATGTTTCTTGAACTGGAGGCTTTATTTTCCGAGAAATCTGTATCAATACGAATTTCTTTGTTGCTTCGTGCTACAAACGAATGGTTGTCAATTATCCCTTTCGTAACCCTTCCGAAACATTGGGGGGTTCCGCAGAACCCATTTGCAGGATCGTCACAGTGTTTGGCTTCCATTATCGGTGTCAAAGCGATTGTAATTAATGCCGCCTAGACCAAGAAACTAGGAGAATGTAAGATTCCGAGATAAACAAATAGGAAACTAACACTTCGCTATCATCATCTTTCTCTGCAGAGATACAACGGGTACAGAGCCAGAACGGCAGCAGCTCCCGGTCATCCCACACCTGGGTGCCACCAGGACCCCTCATGGACATCCACAAGGGACGCTCGGTGCGACTCCAGGTTCGAGTGCAAGTGCCCGTCAAGGACCACCCGAATGTGAGTGTTTGAGTGTTTTGCAAAAAAAAAAGAATACGTGGAGCGATTATTATGTTATAGAAACTACCGTACCACACGGAACTTCCGATGTCTATCAGATTAAGGAGGAAACGAGCTCGACTTAGAGGAACTTTGAAGTGTGTATGTTTTTACTGTAGGATATTACATTCCATTGCATTGCAGGGAACGCTTTATTTTAAAGAACACCTTGACTGACACGCTGTTGCGACTCACTGTATCGCGGTATCAATGCGGTGTTCACAACAGCCGATTGAGTGGCCAGCAAATGCAAGGAGAGCAACTATAAGGAGGCGGCTGTCCCTCTATAATCACCTAAGTGATGTGTCCCCTTTATTTGACGTTCGCATGTGTTCGCCTACCATGCGCCTATGTGTACTATCGGCGTCAAATGAAACGCGAACAGCGGCAAGCATTTGCAATGGTGTAGTGCGCGCTCTCCTCTAATCACCATGGACAGGCGCGCATTTGCGCAGTGCTGCCGAACCGGATGCGCGGGCCTGTCCCTGGACGGCGCACACTATACCATCGCGAATGGTTACCACTGTTCGCGTTTCATTTGACGCCGATAGTGCAAGAAAGTAATGTAGGACACGGACGGCACTCGGTGCCAACTTCCTGTGGTTATGCACGATAAGCTGCAGGGCTTGTACCACGCCGCATGTTAATGTACACGAAAGTAGTACTGGCAGACCCGACACCAATGTAGGTTCCTGTTTCGATTGTGAAAGTGCTCTGGGACCCTTCTAAAGACTCACATCGTTGTCGCGACAATTTTTTTTACGCATTGTGTTTTCTGCAGTTCATATCCATATATAAATTGCCTTTGTTCACTTCATAAGCTCTGGCTGATGCAATTCGTTGTGACTGCCGCGCGCAGTGAACGTAACGCGTTCGACATCTCGCTGGTGTGTCTCTCGCTCGTATAACGCGGTATGAAGTAATTCTATGTCGCGAGAATTTCAGAAACTGATTGCGTTCTTCATTTTGTGACGTTGTTACACGTATCGAATTCTCGATATAGTCGTGTACGTACGTCCAACGTTCCTGTTAAAAACGTGTTGAGTTATTATACAGTTTGAATAGTTGACTGCATCGCTGAATTTGTACTGTGAAGAACGCAGTTAAACCAAGCTTGTCGAGTGACAGCAGCAACTACCGTGGAAAGCATGTTGCGTCGGTGTCCCACGCATTGGCATTCCCGCGCGGCAAACAGCGCAACGCTGTCCACATTTTTCTTTGTGTAGCCGGCGCAGGAGTCATGTGACAGGAGTTCAGGTCACGAAGTGCATTGCACTGGCGACCGACGGAGAGGGGTGCACGTTAGGGGAGAACAAACCGATAATGCGCATGTCCATTGATATGACGACGCACGTGCGAAGAAGAAGAGGACAAAAGTAACGTCGGCTGAGCTTCAAGGTGAAGCACATGCACAATATCCTTTTCTGGATTTGTACCGGGAGGAGTGGAGCTATCACTCTAAAAGCAACTGTTTATATTTGGAGCTATATTTAATGGCGCTATGACACGCGCGTTCCGGCCGTATAAGTTAGGCTGCATAGCCACGGAAAGGTACGAGTATCGGCAGCAGCACTCTGTCATGTTTATCATGTACGTCCTTTCTGCACCCATTTCCCTCTCTCTCTCTCGCTCACACAAAGTGCGCGCTACGCATTGTTTTATTTACTGTTTGAAAAAAAAAAAAGATATTTCTAGACACTAATGGCAAGAGATGCCAAATGGCAGGTAATTGCTCAGGTCATCTCTTGTAATGCCGATTTTCTTTTTCGTGTGTATTCAGTTCAACTTCGTAGGCAAGCTGCTGGGACCCAAGGGCAACTCATTGAAGCGACTTCAGGAGGAGACACAGACCAAGATGGCCATACTCGGCAGGGGTTCCATGAGAGACAAAGCGAAAGTAAGTGCACTCAGATTTTATTCACGTAACATTCTTTTTCGTACTACCTTCTTGTGATCTGAAACCAGTTTAGATAAATACTCTTTTTCCTTAGATTGACAACCGTCGGACATCTCCAAATAAACATACGATAAACGAAAGATTCCGATGCTAAATGCAGCTTCATTCTTTTTGGGTTGTTCTACTCACCGCCGTGTACTAAGTCACAGGCACTGCTAGAACTAGTTTTTGTCTTGCTGTGCTTCGTTAAAACGCTGTGAATCAAACTGTCGGGTCGGTGTTGGCACGCGTAGTTGGACAGTACTGCAACTGAAGTACCCACGAGCTGCTAAAGCCTCCGACAGTGGAATTTAATTCGACTTTTTATAGTGAAATTTCGCGTGCTCTCCGCTACTGTGTATGGCTTCCGTTTAGTATCGCTGCTACTAATACTCTTCGTTTAATGTTTAGGTGATAGAGATAAGGCGTCTGCCACGCCGCATTCACGTGAAGGAAAGAGCCAAGAGAAGGCATACTGGCACAGTGTCAAGGAAACGTTAACTGCTTTACGACTCGCGAACACCTGGACTCTCTTTTAAGAGTGAT
The DNA here is from genome assembly GCF_013339695.2 of Rhipicephalus sanguineus. NCBI lineage: Eukaryota > Metazoa > Arthropoda > Arachnida > Ixodida > Ixodidae > Rhipicephalus > Rhipicephalus sanguineus. The sequence continues at coordinate 86,857,450 of NC_051185.1, read as the reverse complement.
TTAAAATTGAGTATGTGAAGTAGAATCGACCAAAACGACTACTTCTTCTCCAGTGGCATTTCTACAAATTACTTGTTTGTCACTCCTAATCTTCTCTAACTTTACTTTGTACTTCTGTGGCAAGACTAAATCGACGTGATTAACAGCGGTAAATAATATAATGGCCCATGTTGTGTAAGCCCGCCATCTATTAGCTTAATTAACAAGTAACTGTTATTTCAAGTGCATGAGTTTGTATTCGCTAGTGACGTGTGCGCGCTATGGTGTCCCCTAATTTCAGTCTCTCACAAGGTGGGGCGATGGACCAATATTTATGCTTTTGTGTATCAGTTTTGACGTATATATGTTCTTCAAATAAAGCCTAGTTGTTAGTCTGCGCCTATATTTCTGCGTTCTTGTACCGTCGCCTAGCGCTTCTCCGCATTAACGATGTAACGACGCTGAAGCTAACACTTGTATAACTGAGCATCAAAAACTGGCTTTAGCGACAATCCCTATTCTATACCACTTAATTCTATTCAGGCTCCTTTCTTCGTGCGAACGTCACCCGTGTTTCATAAATCGGTTTGTAAATCGGTTTGTGTAAATCGGTTCATGTCCGTTCAGGAAGAAGACCTGCGGAAGCTGAAGGACCCCAAGTACTGGCACCTGCACGAGGAGCTACACGTGGAGGTGAACGCGTTCGCACCGCCGGCCGAGGCATACAGACGTATGGCATTCGCGCTTGCACAGCTCAAGCCCTTTCTAGTGCCCGTGAGTACGGCAGCGGTTTCTTTCGTGTTGTTCCTTCCTTTTTTTCTGGCAAGACATGTTTATCTCTTCGAGGGAACATGCTTCGCACTCTTGACGCAGTTATATTTCATCACTATGAAATAACTCGCACGGTCCCATGTGCGTTCACCCAAGACGACTCGAAGGTGAAATTGCCATCCATTGTGGCTATCTTACCGTGCATTTTGCAACAAGCGAACGCCGCCATTTGAGCGAAGCTTCTACGCGTTAAGGTTCGTTCACACCGGCGACTAGAAATGGTCGCGTGACCGTTTCCGACTGGCGGTCGAAAAGCGACTCAAAACGACCGATGTTCACACCTGCGTGCGACCTATATGCGTCGCCATATAGAATTCATGTCTGCTCGTATACAGCTTGCATTGCCGTTACCCCGTAAAATAGGCTGATGGTCCTGTTCCTGCGCATCTGATTGGTTCAGAGGTTTGCAACTGCAGTCGCGCGACTGAGAAATCGAGCAGCGAGCGACTGAGCCAAAGCAGTCGCTTTGCGACCAAAACGGCCGTTTGCGACCAGTCGCTTTGCGACTAACTTAGTCGCGCGACCGTTGCTAGTCGCCGGTGTGAACGAGCCTGTACATATTTCAGTGGCGGCAGTGGCATAATTCGCGAGAAACCCGGCGGCGGCGAGTGTACAGAAATGCGGGTGTACACAGATAGGCCTTCGAAGGTGCGCCGGCCACGTGCGTACTTCTGTGCGCTGTTTTCCAATAGCTGATGTTCTCTCAGTCGAGGGCTTCTCGGTGATCAGCCGATTCTGATATCGAGATGTAATCTTTTACCGAGGACACTTGTCATTTCACGTGGCTACATTTCGTTGCTGCCTTTAACTTTTGTATGTCATTGTTTCACGCATGACTGTTGCTCTTGCTTGGAGCAACAAAAGTTTTGTGCGGCTTAGCACGTGGGTGAAGATCTAATTTCCGGCATGGAGGAAGGAAACGGTTAGGAGGGAGCACTGCGCAATGCGTTAGAAAGAAAAAGAAAGAAAGAAAACAAGAGAAAGAAAGAAAAGGAAAGAAAGAAAGAAAGAGAGAGAGAAAGGAAGAAAGAAAGAAGGAAAGAAAGAAAGAAAGAAAGAAAGAAAGAAAGAAAGAAAGAAAGAAAGAAAGAAAGAAAGAAAGAAAGAAAGAAAGAAAGAAAGAAAGAAAGAAAGAAAAGTAAAAGGTGAGGCACGCGCTCGCCAAGCGTCACTGGTCCCCCTTTTCCCGATAGGGCAGGTCTACTAATTTCCTTATTTTTCCTCATCCGACTTGAATTACTTGAACAGTTTCCGTATATGACAATTTCATTCTTCCACATTTGGTTCGTAATTCAATGTGGACACATGTATAACACACGGAATATCAGATTCTCTTTTTTTTATTGCGTAATCTGTCTGTGGGCCGTACAGCGAGGCAGTGAGTGCAGTTGCGTGTTCAAAGCGTTTTCTAGCGAAACGATATCGCGGAATTTTCCATAAAGCGATAAATATGAGGCAGGAGAGCTCGCAAGTTGTGATAGTCAATAGACGAACGTAGATATGCAAGTTGTTACGTTCTTTTCTAAGTTTTGTTTTCTGGAAGTCGTATCTCGGCGTTTCTAGTTTAGAAAAGGAACATCGATCAAATGCCAGGTAGGCCCATCCACCCTCTGCGACTCCTTTCATGTACAGTACAATATAACGGTAGAACGACCAGAGGCAGAACATATATATTATATATACATATGTTTCATCATGCATGCAACAGGCACGGTAATATTGCGACAACGATTTTGCCCCCTGCTCAACTTTCTGATCGATACACGCGTTGCAGATCAATGTCTAGCCGGTGCCCTTCGACTGTATGCACCGTAATTTTCGCTGATATCTTTTTTTTTATTTCTTCACTATATGTCAAAAGCATCGTATGACGCTGCTCAGGTGCGCTCTGAAAAGACATTTAGCGTTCTTCCATCATTTCTGCGTAAATCGATCCGCCATTCAAAGCCTCGGTTAAATCCTGCGAGATATCCTGACTGGAAACCCGATTGAAATGTTGCAGTCAGCGCGGCTTTTGGGCAGCCTGCACTGGCGAAAGAAAGCGCAGAAAAAACGATGCATGTTTCTTTAAAACAAAACGGTTTTAACCGACTTTTTCAATACGCTGCTCTACAATTGGTCGAGCTTATTATGTAACCGTTGCCATGCAGTTTAAAAGAGAATTTATTGATACGTGCACTTTTAAATAGGTATCCGATTCGCGACGGACGCTGAGAGGGAGCCTCAGATCCGACGCTACGCATTTCGAGACCTTATGGAGCATTACATCATATCCAATTTTTCGAGGCTTTGTTCGCTTCACTACTTCACTATCAAACAATGATGCAGGCAATAAAAAGAAGTGCAGTTTGCAAAATCTATCACTTGGTTCCACAAGTGTGAATGAAGTATTGCGACAAAAATTTCATTTTAAAAGAGTAAAGAATTCACTGACGATTACGATACTGCCTAATGCAAATTGTGAGCGCTGCTGTTTAGGTGTATTCATTTTTCGATAAGTTGAGGCAAATGCTTCTGCTTCGCGTTGAGCGTTGAGCCTCTCCTCGGGCAGCTGGTTTAGCTGCAGCGGCAGGCGACGCACTTCCACCAGTTGCGTCGCTCATTGTTCAGAAAAAAGTGGCTGACTTCACACCACTTGGTAGGCAAAAAAAAGGTCAGTTGAAAAAGAAAACTTTGAGCAGTTAGAAGCTGCCCGCAGCCGTTTTTTTTGTTTGTTTGTTTGCACACCAGCTGCTCAGTCTTGGAGTATGGGTAAAGGAGTCTCTGGGCGACAAACGCGCGTGTTTTCAATGACACTGAGCAGTTGGCTGTTGTACAATTTACTTAAGAAGTCATGTCGGCGGACGGGGACGCAGGTGGCGAAGAAGATAAACGAAGCCTGCTTCTGCCACCCTGATGCTTTTCGTGCTCTGCCACTGAAGAGAATTAGGTCATGGTGGGCGATGTGATGTATTCGTATATTAGAAGGGAACTGTCTGAGCCAGAAATGTGTGCAACTAAATTAATTTCGCACCAGTCTATGTGCGCCTGTAATGGATGTAAATATTTAGTGTTTTCCACACGACAAAATTTTGTTTAGAAATTCTGTAACACGCACTAGAAGTAAAACACGCGCTTTAGACGAAGATAATTCCAAAGTAATTTACATAATCATAGGAGCTTTACAGTTTAGATCTCGGCAATCATATATATAACACCGTTCAGAGCGGCCGTACCTAGTTGTAATATAAACCATAGTGCACCACAGGAACTGTCGATGAAGCAATGTTCAATGGTGTCTGTGTACTTCGCTACTGATAAGGCACATAGAAGCACAGCCTGAAATATAAGTGTTGGACCGAGGTAGGAAGCTGCTGCATTTTGTTAAATGCGTGTTGTTAAAGAGAAAATCATCTGTAGTAAAATATGCTGTAAATCAAACTGTATTTATTGGTAATGTCGGACACGATGATAAAGAAGTCAACGTTTGAGACATAAATAGTTGAAATATCGACGAACCCAGCCTTTAAAGACACGTGCACAAAAAGAGAAGTTTTGACGACACACACGCTGGGACTAGCGTATACCGAGTGCAAAAACGTGGACATGATCGGTGTGTAAGTGTACCTTCTTTATCGATATCCCGAAAGGAGCGGATGTTTTTAGAGAAACGTAATTAGAAGGTGCCATGCGCTGCGTTTTTATCTGCGCGGTTTTCTAAGCGCATGGGCGTTTCCGTTGTGGTTTCGTTTTCACATGCCAACCGCTCTCACCTTTACGTTATCATGTATGGCACATGTGCGTCTTGGTTTTCGTTCGAGTCGCTGTTATTTCATTGAAGTGTTGCTAGTCCCAGCGTGTGTGTCGTCAAAACCTCTCTTCTTGTGTACGTGTCTTTAAAAGTTGGGGTCGTCGATTTTTCAAGCTCTGTATCAACAGGCCCAACACCAGACTCTTCTATAATGAGTTTAGCTAGTCGAGACTAACGCTATACATGCACTGGTTAAGAGAGCAAGAACGGGCCTATATACTTTACGACTACAGCACTGTGAAAACATTACAAGTGCTCATATCGACTTCATATTCGTGTTACAATATCGCGTTGTAGGTATACCCTCGGGCGGAGCATTTGCCGGCCAGTTCTGTCAGGCTAAACGCGCCTGCAGCAACAACATCACCACCACCATCTGTGCCCCCATTTTTTACGTAGGTCCGCTTCACTTGTTTCAAGCAAATTCTGATCTAATGATTGTTCAACTGTCGGATTAAAAAAAAATTAGTGCTTGTGCTATATGATTATTGCTCGCACAGGTTTCTTCCGTAGCTGCGCATTGCATTCAGTTGATGATGATCCATCTCTTTCGTAATTCTTCTTCCACTTCATATGTTTTTGCAGAATGTTTGGTCTCCCTGCGCTTTGAGCTGTCGATGTATGCGCGCTCGCGGTGAAATCTGCGGTCCTTTGATTAAGATCAGAGGGCAGACGATGGCCCCGCGTTCGATTCCCATATGAGAACAAACAGGCCTTCAGTCACGAAGCATTCTTTGTTAGATGCCCATCTTTGTGTTTTCTTTTTTTTTTTTGCACCGGAGCTCTTAAGCTTTTCGTTATGCCGCATGACATGACCTGAAAATTTGATCAGCATGAACGGTCCTCCTCGGGGGCGGCCTAGGCCCAGGCCACGAATTTGCCGGAGTTCTTAATAAAGTTGCAACCATCAGCACCACCATGAACCGGCATGCGATCTCCTTGCCCTCTTCTTCATACTCTGCTTCGCTTTCAGCACACATGCGCCGATTTGTCCGACGTGGCATGGAATAAGTGTGATGGACGAGAGAATGAGTACAGAGAGATAGAGAGAGAAATAGTTATAAAGAAAGAGAAAGAGAGAAATAGGGAGAAAGAAACGGAAGTGAAAAAGTTAAAAAGGCAGAGGAAGAAATAGACAGAGAGAGACAAAGGTAGAAAGAAATAGACACATAAAAGAGATAGAAAAAAAGAGGAAGCAAGCATAGCCGTGTATAGAATAGTACAGCAAAGGGTGGGAAAGGGACGTGACGGTGAGGGAGGACGAAAAGGAGGAGGGCAACGCCACCCGCTCCACTGCATTCTCAGTCTTCGCGCCACTAGTGTGTAGCTGCCCGAAATTTTTTTATTGTAGTTTTATGATACAAACTGACGGATGTGAATTATTCCGCTTTCATGCAACTTCCTATGGATTGCGGATGTGCATCGAACCGCCTTTCTGCACAAATTTCTTAAAACAGGCATTCAGTAAGAGAGATAACAATCGTTAATGAAATTCCCGGAAATGTTTGCCTGGTTTATCGCCTGGCTTGTTATACTTTCAGTAAGTCCTAATGATGAACATATAAAGAAAGCGCCTGACACACTTTGAAGAACGCTTTCGACGTGTTGTAAATCCGGCCTCCTTTCTCACATGTGTGTTCATTTCTATATTTCCTTATTTCGTGGACTTAAACCATCCTTCTGATCCGATTACGGCAAAGATGCGCGACTTCCACTACCCACCGGATCCGACCGCAAAGCCGGGAACACCACCCTTTTCAGCGCCCCAGAAATAAATGAACAAAAGGGTAGCCTAAAGGCTTCTGTGTATATGAGTTTTCCGATGAAGGGCTTCAGGGCACAGTGGCTGTGCATTGCTTTGTTTATCATTCCACTTAAGCTTACACGTAAGCGCTGCTTTACGTTCTAATTCAGCGGATCTTCTTTCAACGACAACCGTGGCAGCAGAATGCCTTGGCTCATCTTCTTTGGGCATTATTTCTTTCTCTGAAACAAAGCGATAAAGATGAAAGGAATATATCAGTTTCCTCCTCTCTATTTCTCGTCTTTCTATTCCTCTTCCCTGATCCCCCAGTGTAGGGTAGCCAACCGGAAGTGTTCTGGTTAACCTCCCTGCCTTCTTCTTTTTCTGCTTCCTTCCTGTTTATTTCCTGCACGGCACTACGAAACACATGAAAAGGATAGCAGGAGAAGAATGAACGAGATAAACCATATGCACTATTCCAACTATTACTAATAGTTAGATTACGACAGCGCCTGTTTTTGGGGCATCATTTTACTTCGATCTTCAAGAAGTGACGGGGTCACTCGTTAAATCGTATGGTACGAACTGTCCAAATCTTGGCCGTTACCGCGTACGCACTCCAGCAATTGGCAACATTGTTCTCTGCCCGTTATCTGCTGTTGTAGATGTTAGAAATTCAGGCAACCGAGACTTAGCTTTCAGCAAGCAGTTCCTTCAAGGGTACTTGATGCGGAGCTCGCGTTGCCGGAATCGGACGGTTTTATCCAGCGCTAGGCGCTTACTTTAGCGCGAATTGACGCACTGCAGGCGCATATAAATGTTTCGTCACAGATGCAGAACTGGCGCGTGGTACATTGGACAACTCAATATATTGTTTGGGTGACCTCATTCTTTTCATAGGTAATGAAAGCGGAACGATATCCTTGTCTTCTTTACTACTCCTCGCAATAACTCAATACTGTACGCGCCTACCAATGTGTTAGTCCACGAAACGTACATTACGATATACGAGGACTCAGTTGAGTTCGGGTTTACCGACGTCTTTCCTTGCATCTGAGTTGTGGAATTATACTAGGAATTCAAGAAAAATAATGGGAACTGGTGCGATTAGAGAAATACAGAGGAGTCTTTGATTTGGTGTAATTATACAGAATACGATGATTACACAATGAACCAGGCATTAACTAATTTTCCAGGGAGGGCAACGAACGCGTCGTTGCATTTCGTGTAATCCGCATAGACGGACTCACGCAGTTTGGCAGCAGCCGTGAAATTACAGCGTCGTAATGCTTATTTCGTCCCCTCTGGCCTTGCATGTAGCAATTATTTCTGCACGCCATTAAAAGAGAGCTTACGTGTGCTGGTGGTATTAAAGCTAAACAAAATTTACGCACTTTCAAAATGAACGCTTTGTTTTGATTTCTCTCCATCTATTTCAAATCTTCAGGCACTGCTCCCACGGTAAGTACTTAATGAGCACACCCATAAATTGAAAAGCAAAAAAATCGCTTCAGACAAAAGTGCACCTAAAGCGTCTTTGTGCAATAATTAATGGGCAGACTTTTAATGCTGAAGTGACCTCATTAGCGTATTATTTCGAAACAAAGTAATTGTGCTTTACTGACCCTGAGCTTGCTTTGCATCATGCAAAGGAACGTTCCTTTGTGAAAAGTTTCCGAGCCATGCATACGATGCGCGAAGCTACAGAGTTCTCTTAAGGTCTTACAGAAAATAGTCGTTAGCGGCCTATGCCTCTTTCCAGGCAGTCGCCGTATTCACCTTTAATTGGCTCCTAATCCGATTGTGCGCCGAGAAGGACCGCCCAGGGGATTAGGCCTAACTTCAATGCCAATGCACAAATGCGTGCGTTTCGATCAAATCCGCCCGGGGTGGTCGTTCCTTATTTCGTGCTTTAGGGAAAGCACCGCGCCTCTTTCGCAAGCTCCCGTTGCAGTCCATGTCGCGTCGCGCTATACCCGGCGGTTAAGGTATTCAGTGTACTGTGGCTGTGCGTCTAATTGGCCACAGACATCGACTGAATGCAGTCTGATCGATTCATTGGTGAAACACGATTAGTGCGACGCAGTGCGGTCTGTCGTTAATTGGCAGTCTGAAGCGTAACGGCGCGCCACGTGGGCGTCTGGTTTCGATCGTTAAAGGCAAAGTGACGAATGCGCATCCCCGTGCCTGTACCGACAAAAGAGGTACAGATGACGGGTAGAAAGGCAGGGACGTTAAGTATGTGAGCAGTACTGGTTTGCTACCCTGCGCCCAGGAAATGAGATGTGGAGAATAAACACAAATAGGTCAGTAGGAGCATATATAGAGAGAAAGAGTGTGTGAGGTAGTGAGGGGGAGGGAGAGGAGCACTAAAGGGTAATTATTTACAATACATATACAGCGTTAACAGACGGCATAGTGAAGTGTGCTTATGAAGGTCTGTAGAAAATAGCAACTTGACTTAGATGTAGTAAATGTCGAGCCACTCCTTTCACATCGGAAACGATCAGAGGAGGACAAACTGAGCACTGTGCTGGTGTGGTGCCTTTTCTGCTCTGTCCTTTGTTTTTCACTCTTATCCTTTTCGACAGGAAGTTGAGCGGCATAGACATCTTGTCATGTCTGACGGTTCTTAGAGTAATCCGAAAGCGTCATCGTGCAACGATGGCCGCTGACTACGCCACCCATACAGCGGTATATGAGAAGGTATACAAGACCGCGACCTACGCGCAACTTAGCCGGGAGCATCCACACGATGTAGTCCTACTGTCTGTAACAAACCCATAAGTTCTTTGTTCGTTACCCAAAGTGCTAGGCCGCCTTCTTTCTCGACTACAACTGCTCAGTACGCAACAGATCTCTTCCTGCAACGTAGTTCACTCGATAACACTAGACTAAACCTTTTTTTTTTGTGGTGGCTATCCAGCATTTAAGTCTCATCCCAATAGCGGAGATAGATAGAGATACGATGTGGCAGTGTCTGGTCATCAGCTGGTTGTGTCGGACATAGCGCCGTTAGCCATTGCGTTGAATACGGGGCTCAGGAGTTGCCAAATGCCGCGTCGTGCCACAGACGTTGCATAGCGTACACCGTCTGTATACTAGGCGTGAGACGCAGATGTGTATCCCAGAACAGCGGGTGTGAATGACGCAAGGTAAAAGCAAGTAGCATAAAGACAACGTGCGTTCGCAAGACATCCAGGAATCAATGAACGCATCCCACCCATAGCACACGCGCATGTATTCACACGCACATGAAAACGGGTAAATGTACAGGTGTAACCCTCGCAGAGTAAGTTTTCAGCTGCGGCACAGTCAAACAGGAAAAAGAAAGAAGTCACGGTTTTCCGCAAGGGTGTAGCAGTCAGCCCGATTACACCAAATTAAATGTAACACGATTAAGACTCACAGCCCACTCCTGCAGGAAACACGGCCGCTGAAGCGAGCAAAGTGACTTTAATGCTGTCTATGGCCTCACTTGAAAAAGCAACGCGTGGCTCTGTGTCAAGGACAAACCGCCATGACATGAGAGGCTAGAAAAAAAGAGACGTTGCATCTATAACATCCACACATAATTTAAAAGCTTACAAGAAAAAAAGGTTTTGCTTACTTTCACAATTATCCTAATGGTTGATATATTTTTACATAATTATTATTGATCTTTTTTTACCCATTTCCCTTTTAATGATTCTGATAGGCCTAACATTCATTTATGTGACAGTCTTCAATTTTCATATGCTAAGAAAGCATAGCATAGCCTTGTATAGCATAGCAAGGGGGTTGGAAATTGAAGTGACGGTGAGGAGGAAAACACGTGAGGGTGGGAAAGAAGAAAAGGATGAAGGGAAAGAGTAAAGCATAGCATAGAAAAATTGAGAAATAGAGCAATAGAGAGAGACAGTGAGAGAATAAAGAAACAGAGAGATAGAAGTATATATATAAAGATAAAAAGATCGAAAGAAAGAGGAAGCAAGCAACAAATAGAGAGAGAGAGAAAGAAACGAAGAAAGGGAAAGAAAAATAGAAAGAGCATGAAAGAGAAAGAAATAGATATATAGATCGATAAATCAATAAGTAGAAATCAATAGAGAGAAAGCGGACAGAAAATCAGAGAGAAGAGAGAAAAAGAAAGAAAGGGAGAAGGAAAAAAAGAAAAAGAAAAAAAAACTAAAGAAAAACAAAGAAGGCCGTTCAACTATGCAAAAAAGCTTCAGGCTTGGGACTACTAGTGCGAAACTGCCCTATTTTTTGCTGTACATTTTCTTGTGCGTTAACGTTTCCCAATACAAATGCAAATAAAGATATATTTTTTAAGCAAATCACCTGACATAAGACAATGCAGGGATCTATCGCAGCAAAACGGCAAGTTGGGCAGTTGGTTGGCATCCATTTTTTCCCTCGGCTACAGCGCAACACACACGAAGACAGTAGAAGGAACACGGACAACACGGCGCAGACTCGCAACTGATATTTTAATGAAGAAAGGTGAAACATATAGGTACTAAGTGCATTCAACTCGACAGTGCGCAGCGCAAGGGATGTACCAAGGAAGCGTAGTAAAAAAAAATTGTGATAATCAAGAGTGGCACAGGTAACCAAATTCTTTCTCATGCAGAGCGACTGATGGTTCACTTATACACGTGCCATCCCTAATCGTTATATGGTCCTACCATTTCTCTTGTCAGTTGATTAGGATGCTTAAAAAGGGATCTATTATGCTGTACGAAACGTATAAAGGAATTCTACCGCTTCATGATTACAAATATTCCTCGTTTACGTGTTGCGTCAAGTAGAAAAAGAATTTCATGTTCGTAGAAATTGATTTTATTGTATCCCAGACAGATATTCTATAAATATAACCAAACACATATCATCTGCATCCGTTATAGAAGTTATAACATAAGTTATAACTTCTATAAGAAAGGTCATAGTTCGAGACTGCGAGATAGATGAGGCAGCACTCAGTGTCACTCGGTGTTTCATCATAAGGACCCAATGCACCTCAGCGTCCGATGGCCTTTCACGCGGGCTCACTCTGGGACGAATTTTTTTTTTTTTGATCAGGGAGACGGTTCCTTAGTTATTTTTATTCTATGTTTTTGTGATCTTCACATGAACACAGTGCTCCTGCAGCTTGCCTTCTGTCGCACGAATGCCAGATTTGTTCACTACGCCTGCAGCTCTTACTTTCAATCTAGTCACCTCGCTTATCTCACAGAAAAAAGCTTTGCCCACAACAAAAGCGCTACCGCCTGAAAGTTTGACGCGAATTCGGGCATCTTGAAACTACTCGTGGATGGTGTCGGCAACGCGCGAAGCGAGGCACTCTTCCGGAAGTTGTCTGCCATCCGGAAGCACGTATTGCTTCCGCTCTACGGTCTTCCGCGCTCTCCATGTGCCGTGGACCGGAAATAAAAAAAACGGCTGGATGTTAAGATTTCGATGGGCACATGGAAGATGTGGAAGTTCCTTGTTGTGCCCGGAAAGGCCTAGAACGTTTCCGTCGAGCTTCGACAAACTACGTACTAAGCAGTGGTCCGGCCGAACACACAAGATGAAACGAAGTATTCTGATTTCCTCTTAGAAGCTACTCCTTCCGCTGTAATCCACGTATCACTACCGGTGATAGAGAGACGTACTTGCATACATCTTTAAACTCCATTTCGTCTTCCTCCTGGCTAAAACGAACTTGCGGGTTGTTCAAGGCTGAGATTTTATGAACTGCAAAAGGTCGATGTCATTAAACGAGCTTTCCCATTTATTTGAAATATACGGTTTCCTTAACGCGTGGCAACTTTAGCAGTGGCCGCTGCTTTTGCAGACAGCGCGAAGGGCTACAATTATATTCATACGTAAACAAACTTAGAACCGAGCTGCTTCGTTAACACGACATCAACGTAAGTGATAGAAGAGCTGTTTAATTTAGTACCAGCGAGTGGTGACGAGGTTGTAGTTAGCGCAGCCTATTATTTGTATCACGCTTGGGCAGCGTCATGAAATGTGACGTTTGTGAACAGCCACGCAACCAAGTCATCGGCAAGGATGTATGCGAGGTGAACATGAAAAATTAATATTATTAAAGGGCGTAATAATACCAAGGCCACAGCGGGTCGAATTTCAGTGCGCCTTTATGCTGTATTCACGAAGTGCGTTTTATTTCTTTACTATGAACTAGTGTGTTTATTAAAAACATAATAGCAAGACATCGGCTGCTGACAGGCAAATCGGGGGTTCGATGCCGGCCGTGCCGGTCGCAATTCGATAGAGGCGAGATGCTAGAGGCCCGTGTACTGCGCGATGTCAGTGCACGTTAAAGAACACCAGATGGTCGAGATTTCCAGAGCCCTCTACTATGGAATGCCTCATAATCATATCGTTATTTCGGCGCGCAAGAACCAATGTATCCTTAAGAGTAAGGCAAACCGGCTCCTTCAAACGACTGCACTTTCTTTACATTACTGTTCTCATGAAAGGAATAGTTCAAACAACGGCAAGAACAATACGAGTTCACGCTGTTCGTCAGGCAGTATGCCGTCGGCGAAGACTGGAGTGTTGCGACATAACGTCTTCAGCAATATAGTACGCGCAGCGGCAGTGTGGTCTCAGGCGGTGCGCTTATTTGCGCTCCTGGCATCTCTGTTTCTGACGTGCGTCGCCAGGCAGGCCGAAACAAAGACGCAGTTATCAGCGCGGAGTATATACACACATGCATCGACTGCGTTCCCATCTGAGGAAACTCGCCACAACGGGACCCCTTCGGCAGCCTCAGTTTCAATTGTTCCGTGCAGCGGGGCGAAGACTACTAAGAAATGGAAGGTGGACCCAGCTCGCAGCCTCAACGCGGCCAATCCCCGTGCGCGAAACTGCATGAACGCAATAAAGGTCACGTAGTCATGTATTAGCAGTGCATTGCAGTTTTTCCCTGCTGTCCCCTACACGTCTGAGATGATCAGGTGGTTCTCGTTTCAGGTTTTCTGACAGGAACAATAACCTTCACTGCAATGCACGTACGTGGTGAGACGAAACGCACTCTACGTTCAATCTCCGTGCACGGTTTATTTATTCGTACGGGAGACGCGACTTTATGGGTTTATATATTGCTTCTCTATATGGGAGGACCTTGTTCGCAACGCTTGGCTCGTGGCTGCGTTGCGAGATATTCGGATCGACGGAATGCCGGTTCATTTTGATTTTTTTGTTTTTGCCCGCGGAATGTAATGTAAAGTGTGCCGCGCTCGGGGCAGTCAGTGCTGCTGACTGAAACACGTCTATATGTCTGCTCACTTTCTTCCTTTGAAGCGATATCTTTTTTTTATATGTTAGTCGTCGTTTTTCACGAAAAGCATGGAAATTTTTTGGCCTGTGATCCTGCTCGTTGCCCAATCAATATTTCGTTCAGAGTCCTTCTTATTCTTTCAGCTTCATGCGTTCACCGTGCTGTTGGCGTTGAGGTACGAGCAACCAAAACTGTGCGATTTCTTTTTTCATTTCTGATTTGCAAAATTGGCAGAGCTTTTCAAGTCACGTCATTCGGTGCTGTTCTCAGTGTATCAAAAAAAATAAAAAAAAAATAAAAGAGTCGAAGGAGCCACGTGCCTTTTTATTCTCCCGGCTAAAATTTTTGTTTCTTTATTTCGTAAATGCGATGAGTGCACGGAAATCAGGAAGTATTGGCGTGATATGGAGCAATGATGAAAATGTTTTAGATTGCATAGCGTCGTTCTACGAGTGGATTACCTTTACTTTGATACTTATGTCTTTGTTTTCCTGCTCTGCGTGAAACGCGTAAATTGTTCAAACGTACGAAGGTAACACGTCTTTCATTTTTTGACAAACCGCTGAATCCGGAGGATAATTTGAACCTCCTCGCTTACAAAGCGAATTTCATGCTCGCTCATTTTGAAGTCAGGCTCTCTTTATATTGGGTCTATGTGGGCGCACGTTTCATAAAAGGCGAGAGTATTTTAAACTCGAAGTCAAGCGCCAAAACATAAGAAGCTCTACCTTATGTATTTCAGCAAGCGTGCTATGATAGTTACTTTCGCTTGAAGGCGACGCCATGAATAAAAACATCACCACCCAAGGACTTCGGTCAGATGAGTAAGCAAAGCTTAAGCGGGCGGCCTCGGCTTTATAACTTAGTTAATACCGAGGGTTCATCGAAGTCTTTCTCAATTATCGATTACAGCTGTCCCCACATCTTATTTAGTGTTTACCGCCCGTGTTTTCACGTCTTCATTTTCAGTGTACCAGTGGTGAGTAGTGGGGCTCGCCCAATTTGTGTGTGATATACGCGCTAGGAGTTCTTGAGCACACAGGACGGACGAATTTTCGTTTCGCATAGCCATGCAGAGATTCACATTAAAACATCTACGTGCCCGTGAATCACCGTGAATTACTAACACCCTTGGCATGAGCGGATTAAAAAAGATTGGATCGAGGGGCCCGTCTTTTCTTTTATTGCGATAGCAATTATATGGACAGTCTCGGCTGGAAAATGTCCGTCCCCGTCGCCGTCATTCACCATATATGTATAAGTATGTATATATACAGAAATGCTGCAAAGAAAAATAATTAAGAAATTCTTTTCGACGCGCGGAATCGAACGGGCGACCTCTCGCTTTGCAGCGTCAGACGTTAGGCCACGACAGCACCGTCTCTCAGCCTGCTAACGGCGAGCTATTTATATACACCATGTAATTCAGCATGCTTTCTTAGTGGCCACATAGATGGCGCGTGTTGCGCGCTTTAAATAGAGTGCCTCGATGCGCGCGCCCCCGCTTAGAGTGGTGTCAGCTTTTGAAAGGGCAGGTGCCGCCTCTTCGGCCTTGGCGGCAGCGTGGCCGCCATTTTGAATCCCCCGCCCGGTCTCTTGTGCGTGGCGCGCGTGCGGTTTTTAGGTCGGCGCTCGTTTCCCTCTAGTTTTATGCGCTCGCTACCGTCACCATGGCCGGGTGTTGCGTGCCGCAGTGCACCAATTATTCCAGAAACGCTGGGAGCTGTATCGTTTTAGAAGATACGAGGTTTCTTTGGGCAGTAAAAATCAAACGTCACAAGCGGCATCCGAAGAACACATTATGCACTTGCAGCGTAAGTTTCCGGCCGGTATTTCGAATGCACATGCAAGGGCAACTTCTGGCGGTGTTAACCTTGCGTAATAAATGGACACACTGATATCAGCTACATGCTTAAAATGCTTTGGTTCACGTGTGCATAAATCCTGCATTTTTCTTCGCAAACATTCTTTACTGCACTTGGTTGGTCCTGTATCTGCCTTTGATTTTTGCTTTCGCTATTTTTGTGATTTGAAATGTATCATGGAATATATTATGCGTGTTTGTCTGCAGATCAAATGCTTCTTTTTTCCAAATAATAATTATTTGTGAGAATTTACGTCCCAAGAATCCATTATGATTATGAGATGCGCCGTGTATAGTGGAAGGCTCCCGAAATTTTGACCATCTGTTGTTCTTTAACGTACACCTAAATCTAAGTACGCGGGCCTCTTTCATTTCACCTCCATCGAAATGGGACCGCTGCGGCCGGGATTCGATCCCGCAACCTTCGGGTCACCAGTCAAGCACCATAACCAAAACCACGGCGGGTTCTTGTTTTTTATATTCCTTTCCGTGTTTCAAGTACGCCTTCTGTGCTGGTCTGATACCCATGTATGTGTGTGTGCAGTTAAATGTTTTTTATCCTTCCCTGTTTCTGTGTTTCAAGGTTACATTTTCGTCCTCTCTTAAATAATTACACAGTTCCTGTTTTTTTAATCATTTACGATCACTGTGAATCGACTAGTGGCAGTTGTGTTTTATTGTGTAATTTGCGTTTTATTTGTGTAATTGCTTCTGTCAGCGCAGCATTAACGCGCACAAATAAATGGTCTGTACACTGGATATTAACGCGCGCGCGCACACACACACACACACACACACACACACACACACACACACACACACACACACACACACACACACACACACACACACACACACACACACACACACACACACACACACACACACACACACACACACACACACACACACACACATTCAGTATTTTATTTCTTTGAGCAAGCATAATTTACTTATTTATTAATAATGTAAGCCCTAAAGGCTCATACAGGAATGCGCATACAAACAGTTCTCGCGAAGCGTCTATACAGAGAAGACGCATGAAAACAAGAAGAAGACGGGGAAGCATTGTGTACAGTAGACAGGCTATATCAGTAAAAAAATACAATAAATAAAATCAAGTTGTACAATGAGTACGTCATGAAAAACCAGTTAATGAAATAAAAACTCACAGGGTCCCTTATGCGTTCGCTTAAGACGACTCGAAAGCGAAAGCCATCTTGTTAGTTTTTTGCGCACCTGGCGTGGTTTTGCATTGCCTCCAAGATCGGAGGCACGCCACCTGGTTTTGCACTGCATCCGTGATCTGCCCACTTTTGACCAAGCTACGATGTCATGTGATAACGGCATCATATGACGTCACGCCAAAATTTGTGAAGCCATGATTACGTCATATGATGACGTCATCACGTGACGATGATATTTTGCATCCCTCGTCCCCAACGTCGTGGTACGCTGACGCCATAGACGCGGGACGCCGACGGTCAAATTTCGCGTTTGATTAGGCATTTAAGGCTTTCGCCTTAAAGAATACGTCCGCCACGGTGGTATAGTGGTGACGGAGCTCGGCTGCTGACCCGAAAGTCATGGGTTCGATCCCGGCCGCGGCGGTCGCATTTAGGTGGAGGCGAAATGCTAGAGGCCCGTATACTGTGCGATGTCAGTGCAGGTTAAAGAACACCAGATATGGTCAAAATTCATGGAGCCCTCCACTACGGCGTCCCTCATAATCATATCATGGTTCTGGCAAGGAAAACCCCAAATATTATTATTAATAAAAGAGACAAATAAACGACGCCCTGCATCTGCCGCACAAAGTGTAAAACAGTATTGGAAACACTCAATAAAATGTGCATGCAACTGGGCATGCGAGAAAACCTGCAGATACAGAAAAATAAGGAAAAACGCACTGATACTGCGCGCATGCAAAGTTTTACGGCATACTACTCAACAACGTATTCATCGTTTTGATAAGGACTCAAGGTGCAACTCGAGTGCCGATACAGTAGCGGCTACAGAGTGCGAGCAAGAAATGTCAGCAATAATAATGATAAAGAAGCTTTCGTTTCATTTTACCAGGATATTCACACCGTACTGCCCCTCGGCCCTTTATTGTGTGTACAATATGTACGATGCCATTTATAATAAACGAGTAAATTGTTTGCAAACTTAGCAAAATGAGCCACCTTAATCGCGCTTAGGTAGCTTCGCAACACTAAATTGTGTGTGTTCAGATACATATACTGCTGCTGCTGACATGTATACAAATACTTTAAACGATAATTATTTGTGTATATGGAAGGCAGAGCTTGCGAGAAAATTAAGTAAGGCTATAGACTTTGTCGTTTCCGGCGTAAGGAAGAGGATTTGTTTTCAACAAAGCAGAGTGTACGTCTACCTCTAGGCTCTAGCGCATAACACATGCACAGGCCGTCAGCTTGCATGAATTACATGCTTCGTTAATAAAATTTAGGCAACAACAGCAATAAAAGCTGCCCAAGCTTCAAAAAAGAAAAGAAAAAGAGAAAGCTCACTAGTGTGCACTTATTTCCGGACGTATCCGCGCACCGCAAGCGCTTTGTGTAGCGCGTTTCGCATGCTGCCGAGCTGCGGCGGGATTCGCAATGGCGGCCGTCGTAGCAGACGACGCGCCTGTCCTCACCCTCAGCGGAGCGCGCGGGCATCAAGGCACCCTAGCTTTAAAGATCGTCGCCCCGCCCCTGCGAACGCCGTTACTGTTCGCTCTACAGGGCGTCGTCGCTTTCGTGCGCTTATCTCGAGGAAAGAAGGGGCGGCCGGTGAGGTGCTTCGCTTCGCTCGCTGCAGCGGCCGCGTTTGCGAAAGGAGCGCGCTGTTCAAACAGAAATAAGTAACAACTGTGACAATTAGTTCGCGCTCGTCTTGTGTGTACCTGTTCGTTTGTTTCGTGCGTCCTGCTTTATGTTTGAGCAGTGCGCTTCAAGTGTCGAGCTGTGACGCATTAGTTCGCGCTCGTCCTGTGTGTGTTCTTTTCGTGCGTCCTTTGGGCTCGAGCGATGCGCTGGCAATTTCGAGCTGCTTTCCGTTCTTCGCGTTACATTACAATTTATTGCTATCGCAATCATTGCTTCGCCGTTGCGGCGAAACTGTGACTTTTTTTTACACGCAACCTAATGAAGACATCTGGTAACGGGACCAATTAAAAAAAAACTGTGGGTGCGATATTTGCACTTTTTAATTGGAGGGCAGTAATTGTGATAAAAAAGAAAGAAAATAAATTATTGTGGGCGAAAAAAAAGCTATTGGTGGGGACCGAAGCCACAACCATCGCGTTACGTCCGCGACGCTCTACCAACAGAGATGCGGTCGTTCCCCCGTCTGCTTTAAAGAGTATTTGTGTACGCCTAATCCTAGTAGTGTGGGGCAGCACCACAGTCGCAGCCTTGACAAAAAGTGTGCCTTTCTATAGCGTAAGCTGCTGTGAGCTCACAACAGCAGCAGATTTTGGTGGCCTAGTTGTCCGCCGCCGCTGCCACAGTCCGTCGGAATTATCGCGCGCATTGAGAAATGATAGAAAGGTCCGAGGCGTATTCCAAACTATGCTTTCTGCGTGGACAGTAAGTGTTATACCAGAGAGCCACGCCAGTGCTCGAAGCGTTTTGCAAAAAAGAAGCTATACAACCGTCATGTATGACGAGTAAACTCGTTAACAAATGTAATACTGCGTGACAGAAGAGTGGAAAGGCGCCAGGCGTCACACCAGTCGGATTGTTTAACGAGTAGGTGGTTTAAAGCTGCGCACCCATTAGAACGGGCTCGGCCACAATTCCTTATCATCCTTATCATCGTCTATCACAGCAACTACCAAGTGTACAGGTACTTAGGGGCTCATATTGCCTGAGAAGCGCGTAGTGGGCGCTTCGCTACTTCGCGAAATATGATGATTTGTTGCGTAGTGGAAACTTCACTACTGTACTTGCCATAGGCCCCCTAAAAAAGATTGCAGTGGTCAATATGAAGACCGCTCCGGCAGCTAACGCTGTGACTGTTCTGGGCGTTATGCGCAGGGCTGGCGTTTCTTTTCTTTTTTTTTTTTGAGAATTAAGACGCGAAAAAAGGCCTTTACCAAGTTTTAACATACAAGAACATGATTAGAGCTTTGTGTCAGGTTGTCGAACGCTCATTTCAAAGCGCGAAATTTGCTGGATTGCGCTCTGCTTCAAACTTTTTATTGTTACGCTGAATCCATTCTTTATTCTTTATTGAAATATTACCTCGCATTGCCCGAATGCGCTACAGCAGGGGGTCGGAGCATTGCCATAAACAAATCTCTGTCTCCATTGGTTTCCGTTTCTTTGTAAAAGAAACGTAGACACATTTTCCATTCTTTAGGCTCATTTTCTACATAGAGCACCAATCCGGAACACGTTCCTAGTCAAGTTCTAATTGGGTAACGTCACTCGCACTTCTTATTATTCTATACACAACGCAATCGCCTGCAAATAGTCTAATATATGTGATCAAACACTAGCTGAAATATCACTGAACTAAAAATAAAACTGGCTCCAATACACAGCCCTGTGGGATTCCCGATGTCACACAAACGTAGCCAGATCTTTTTCCGTTTGAATGACTCAATTTCGGCGCTGACACAAACAATTTGCTATCCATCCAAGCACAGCAGAATCTATATATAGGAATTTAAGTTTGTTGCAGAGAGATGAATTTGTTACCGTGTCGAATGCCCAACAATATACAGTGAGTTTGTCCCCCTGAATCCATATCGGATACCAGACGTAATTGAACAAGTTGCGTGGTGTATGAGAACCGCTTTCGGATTTCGTGTTGAACATGTGTTAAGATATCGTTTTAAATCGATATACTCGTGTATAAGCCGCATTTTTGTAGCGTTAGCCACACTGGCCTTGCCGAGCCAGTTTCGCGCGCCTCCTCAAGAGCCGTGCTGCGCATGCGCGAGGATGAGTGATATCACATAAGTGGCGCACCGGAGCTGGCACCTCCGCGCACTCAGCCGCCGCCGCCGGTCAGCGGCTTCCAGAGGAGTGACGTCGTAGCGGTGGCAGACGTACTGGCGCCGGCGCGCGTGCTGCTGTTCGCCTTCGCTGCACAGTCGCCGTCTGACACTGCGCTGGAGCCGCTTGATAGCGCCCCTGACTGGCGTTTGCCAGTATGGTTTAACCATGGAGAAGGAGAGCTCAAATGCTGCTCAACGGCGCAGAAGAGCGGAGAAGTTTAACCGATCGGTTCCCGAAGTTGTTGCCTGGCAAAATAAATATACATGTGCCACATAATACGTATACCATGTGTGTGTCATTGGAGCAGCAGTAAGCATGATAATCAAGCTAATCCTTAGACAATCAGGAAAGCTAAGAACAATCAGCTGAACCTTTGCTAACGTTAGGTTATCCTGGCATAGCCGAGCTAAGCCACTGCAAAATTTTTTTCATCAAATCCTGCTCGGGTGCGGCTTATACATAAAGCGGGCCCATAGCTACACATCAGCACACTGTGGCGCCGCTGTGACTACTGTGTTGGATAACTCAGAAACTGGTGACAAATATCAACCTTTTATTTTATTATCCATTGTCTAGTCACTGTCGGACGAGTTCAGCTCAACAGCACTCTCACCACTGTCGGACGAGCTCACCTCATCGGCGCGCTCCCAGAGCTGATCCTCCGTTGTGCCGTCCATCGCGTTTGATAGCCCCGTGACCTGAAAGCTCTTTGCGATTGTATCCACTGAAAACGAGCGCCACGCGCCCATGATCCAAATGCACACTTGCTGAAGAGACGCTCGCTTCAGTCGCCCTGTCGGAGTTCTTTCGTGGTTGCCCGAGGCTATTCACTCGGTGTAGCACCGCTGAAATTCGGCGTTGAACGGCCGGTTTATGCAAAGGTGCAACACACCAGTCAAGCCTCCTGGAATCACGGCCGAGTCCATTCGGCAGTAGGCCAGCCGAGCTTTCTCTCGGTCGGTTAGGTGCCCTCTAAATCAGTCGAGCACTACAAGGGCTTCGCGGCGTAGTAGGCTTCCTGGTCGGTTCTGCCACACTGTTTTTAGTCAGTCTACGACCAATTGGTCGGGCATCCAGCCCTTTTCTTGCACTGGACTATGATACCCTGGGGGAACTTCCCTCTTGTCATTGTCTTTCTTTCAAATACAACAGAGGCTGCAGGGGCGTAGCCAGTCAGTCAGTCAGTCAAGAACTTTATTCATCGGTCCTGAGGAGTTTAGGCCGCCGGGGGATCCAGGGGGGACACCCTAGCAGCCGCTACCGTAGGCGACGCCCGAGTCGGGGCGGGAACGTGATGGCGTTCCGCCAGTTCTTGGGCCCTCTGGACTGCCTTGAGTTGTTGGTGGAGCTCGGAGCTCCTGAGTGCCTCTTCCCAGTCGGACTCACTGGTGAGAGGTCCCTGAGGTAACGCGGGACATTGCCATAGCATGTGCGAGAGTGAACAATAGAGTTCTCTGCAATCTGGGCATTGGGGAGTGATTTCTGTGTTATAATGGCTCAGTCGGCCCCGTGATAGGTACGATCTTGTTTGTAGCATTCGAAAGGCTACCGCTTGCGCACGTTCGAGCTTTGTGTGTGGTAATGGGTATTGGCATCTGTTGTTGCGGTAGTGAGAGGTGATTTCGTGGAAGGTTAGTAAGGGGTCGTTAAACTGTATGTCTGGGCCCAGCTCTTCGGTGGCTGATTGATCGTCGCGGCGGGTGAGCTCTCGCGCTCGGTCATGAGCCGTTTCGTTGAGGTTGGGTTGTTGGGAATGGACGTCTTTGCCCATGTGGGCAGGGAACCAAGAGAGGCAGTGCGAACCCGTGTGCTTTCGTGTTTGTAAGATGTGGGCTGCTTCACGCGCGATGTTGCCGGTTTCGTAAGCCCGAATGGCGGCGCGAGAGTCAGTGAAGACGCTAGTGTGCGAGGGGTCGGTCATCGCTAAAGCTATGGCGACCTGCTCGGCTATGGCGCTCGTTGCTAGCCTAACCGAAGCGGCTGAGCGTAGGGCTCCATCGCCATCTACTACTGCGAGTGCAAAGGTGGAGGAGTTGCCGTATTGCGCCGCATCGACGAATACGGTAGAGCCGCGGTTCGCGGCGGTACGGTCGAGGATAGCGCGAGCCAGAAATTTTTTTTTTTTGGGGGGGGGGGGGGGGTGTTCGACCATACTTTATGGATGTTCCTGCGTGCGTTTATATGTCTCCGTGTATATATACGCAAGCAAAAATGAAAATTTTCGGGGGGGGGGGGGGGTGTTAACCCCCCACCCTTGGCTACGCTCCTGGGAGGCTGGAAGCTTCCTTCCATCGGCGGTGATGCAAAGCAGCATCGCTGTACACTTTTGCCGTTCGGTGGTGGTTGTGCGGCGCACGGAGACACTTTTTGCCCCCTTGGCCTCCATCGGGACATTTTTAGAAGCATCGAACCAGAGAGGTCAGCGTTGCCTATCTGTGAAAGATCGTACTCATGCTCCCTTTTAAGCGCGTTGACAAAGCGAGGAAATGTCATTATTTGTCCTCGTATTCCGATGGCAGCTTCTGGCAGAGCGTCGTTCGACGGCGAATCGAGAGTTGGAGCCGCTTCATGAAACGTTAAAGTCATCCTCGACTTGCTATGAAGTCCGCAGGTCGAATGTTCATGTGCCGAGCGAAAACGATTGCTTTCATGCGGGTCATTCCTGTATACACCACGAAGCCGGTGCTCCTAGTAGTGCGAACTTACGCGAAGAGGTCCTCTCCAAGTTTTGGGAGCTTGCATTTTGTCCCACGCAAAGCCTTCCGGGTACGGGTGGCCTCGGCGAGGTCGTGCATTTGCGTACACCAACAGCGAACATACTTTTCGTCGACGTCGAACTTGTGCGCAGCGGCAAGCCTGCCGCTGCGCACAATCTCGGAGACCATGGCTTTAGATTTTTGCGTCCGAAATGGGGGGTTGCAGGCTGTACACGGGGGCGGCTTATACACGAATATATATGCGGTAGGTGTTACACTATTCCGGAGTAGAGAATGTGTTCCATTACCTAACACACTATTGAGGTTAGAGAGATTAGTCTGTAGTTTCCGACATATTTTGTCGATTCCCCCCATGTGGACTGGAACGACATAAGTAGTTTTTCACTCAACAGGCAGGAAGCCTGCCACCAAAGACTGTTAATAAATTATGTGCGGGCACAGCGAAATTGATTCATCACAGTGTTTCAATATACGCGGACAAATTTCATTCGGGTCAATTGCTTTTTGGAACTTTTTTTCCATCTCTCTATCTACCAGCTCTCGTGCTTACAGAAAAGTATAAACTGAGTCCTTGTTGTCACCGCTGCTTCATAGCCCTACTCGTTTAACGCGATTTCTTCTTTCTGCCGCTTTGGAAATAAATGTGTGTGTGAATAAAATCACGGGTGTTGTGCCACCATCCAACTTTTCTTTCTAAATTTTGCTGATATCGTGAGTCCACGATCTTTTCACCGGATGAGGTCGATACCGAGGAATCACGAAAATGCCGTCCTTAGGAAGGCTCCTTCTTTTGAAGAAAAGTTCAGCGAGCTGTAATTTTCTGCGCGACTGATGGATTGCTAAAGTCTGACAATGCAGCGCATGGCACGTAATACTGTGCGTGACACAGAGGCTGTTATTGACGTGCCACTGTTCCCCGCACTCCTTGTATTTCTTTAGAATGCGATTTTAGCAGGGCAAGTGGACGCCGCCCAAGAGTGTATTCTGCATAATGAACGGCTTTCGCGTTCTTTTGCCGCTTCTAGCGTCACCGTTAAAATTAGGCATGGTTGCTTTTTGTCGCCAGTACGGGAAGAAAAAATGCTCCAAAAGAAGCAAGGATTGAAAGCGCGCATTAGCTTTTGGCGCCTCTAATGTCCTCGGCAAGCGGTCGATGGTGCATCTTAGCCTGGAGCAAAGTGTTCCGACGAAAAGATTAGCCTTCGAGACAGCAATCGTTAAACTCCCCTCGAGTTAAAAGAAAAACAAAGACAATTCGTAATGCAGCTAACAAGGAGGCCTTTGAATATCTCATGACCAGGCTTTCTTCCTTGCGCTCTTTTTTCTGTTGCAGTTGTTGGAGACCTTGGCCAGTTTGGTCTGGCTCTTGTGTGATTCCATTTACCCTGCACGAAATCCGCACGGGAATGCTTTAATTACTGGTATTCCGTGAAGCTCGTCGTATCATTCAAGGGTAAAACTTAATTATTTACTGGAAGTGATTAGCGCGTTGTCCTTTATATATATATATATATATATATATATATATATATATATATATATATATATATATATATATATATATATATATACGCTGACTAACACTGCTATGTTTAAATGTACATATATACCCCATAAGGTTGACAGGAGGGCGCCGTAGTTCAGTGGCAGAGCATGGGACGCGTTATTCGAAGGTCGCATGTTCGTTCCCTGCCGTCGGCAAGTTATCTTTTCGTCCACTTTACTTTTACATCCTATTTACAACAAATAACATCACCTATTATTTCCGTGGCATTATTGTCTGTTAGTTCTCATTCATATTATATCTAACAACGAAAAACGAGCCCTTAACACACACACACACACACACACACACACACACACACACACACACACACACACACACACACACACACACACACACACACACACACACACACACACACACACACACACACACACACACACACACACACACACACACACACACATATATATATATATATATATATATATATATATATATATATATATATATCCCAGGAGAAGAGGAGACAAGATAAAGTACTTGCGCCCTTCTCCTCCCGTCCTGTTATTGGGAGAGAGGCACGAAGGCCTACACATACACGGTGCTAAGGAAAGCAGTTCATGCCTTGACAAAGACATGTCTGCTTGTCGAAACGTTGTCTCTAGAGACACCCTGCGTTCAAGGATACTCCATCTCTTCAAGGGACACTAAAGGGGAAAACGATTTTTCTCGCATTAGTAAAGTAGTCTTCCACGATACCAAAAACACCACGCTTGCTGCGAGAAGACGCTTAATAAGCGAGAAAATGCGCAAAAAGAAAATCCAGGTGGCGACGCCACCTTGGAATTCCCGCACCATTTGCCGTGACGTCACATATTTTTGACGGCTCCTGCTTGGGCCTACGTAGTTCTTAATCGGTTAAATGGAAGTACATTGTCCTCTGAGGGGGCCAGAAAC
This sequence comes from Rhipicephalus sanguineus, assembly GCF_013339695.2. Lineage (NCBI taxonomy): Eukaryota > Metazoa > Arthropoda > Arachnida > Ixodida > Ixodidae > Rhipicephalus > Rhipicephalus sanguineus. Next base: position 86,831,770 of record NC_051185.1, on the reverse strand, counting down.
TTGACATAACGAGTTTGTGGAAATTTCGTCGAGCCAGTGGCGCGAAAATACGTTAAATGCTCTTTGAAATCTTTTACGTCACGAATTACAAAGTTCGGCGCGAAATTTAAAAACGAAACTTTGAACTTGGTTTTCTCCTCTAATAATAAACCTATGGTGGTGAAATAAACTACACAAGAGTTCTCCGAGCACACTTCATCAATCTAAACCAATTCATTGTTTGTCTTTAGCTTCCATCTTTATTTGAACTTGTGCCTTACTTGGATTTCGTCGTTACAAGGCACGCAAACTTCGTGATTTTATGCACATTCGTTGCGTAGTAAAATGCTCGGCAAAATGCTTTTCGATGCAGGTCCTCTGTGCGTTTGGCTTTCCCTCTTAGTTGGTCTCTCCGCAGAAAAGCACGCTTTACAGTGTGACGTACTCAGATCTTGGTTTAGGTATTGTGATGCGTACTGACTAGCCAAAAAAATGGGTGTGCACGCGCCACACAGACCACGCATGCGCAGTTCTTTCCGACAAGAAAGAGGAGGAGTAGGAGAAAGCTTTATTGCTGTTCATGGGTCCAAGTCAGGACTGGTATGTCGACGCAGTGTGGCAACCAATGGCGCATTGTACTTGTTAATATTGTCAAAAGAGTACTGTTGATTCTTTAGTTTACAATTTATGAATAACAATCATATTAATGTAGCCCTAATATTGCTTTTGTATGGACGCGCCACCAAACACAGTTAAGTTTTGTTTTTGGGCATGTCAAGTAAAGTAATAATTAAATTATCGTTAAGAAGTAATTCCTTTCTGGTTGGAAGCTTCCCAAAAACTCATGGTGGCCAAAGTCACACCAATTAATAAAGGCGGGAATACTAGTGAGTTAACTAATTATGGTCTGATATATGTATTACCAGTCTTCGCAAAGATATGTGAGAAAATGGAAAGTAGGGCGGCCTACGGGACCTCAATAAAGTTCTTCCATCCATCCATCCACCATTCAGCAAGTATAAGCTTCAACAAATCTGTACCTCTCGAAATGTTCAGGTTGGCTAATAAAAAATAAACGAAAACTGAACACACAAAGACCAAGCTTATTATATTCAGGCCTATTAACAAGTGCATGAGTGATAATATAGTCATTTCCTTTTAACAATCAGCTAATTGAACAAATAAGCACACAAGCATTTCTGCGAGTCTGGTTTCACGAGCACTTAGCAGGGATACCGCATGTAAATAGCCTCTTGGCACATTTAGCTTGTTCTATGGGATGCTTGAGTAAGATCGCTTTCCTTCTCCCCTGATGATTATCTAAATCACTGTGTCATAGCTTGTTTTATTCCACACTTCTATACGGAATGCTGGTGTGGGGGACAACAGCTAAAGCCAATTATGGAAAAATACTAATCTCGCCAAAGTGCATAATACATATATTAGAAAAATAAAGGTCATCCCTATGACCTAGACACTCATTCGCTTTTTTCTTAAACATGAAATTCTATCTGTTAAGAAATGATATAACATTAGGCTGATGCAGCCCATTCACAAACATAAACTACTGGATTCTTCCCCACGCAATGTATCGACAAAATGTGGCTTTTAGAACCCGCAAAAACAAGGAAACGTGGACGAACTATGGCAAGCAGGCTATTGAATATAATATTGTGCAATTGTTAAATCTTCATGAATGGAATGTTGATATTACACTGAAAACTAAGCAATGTAAGTGCCGTAATAAATAATTTGTTCTTTCCACTTAAGTTATTGGAGATCAACAGGTGTTTTGCATTAAACAATGCTTGCATAATAGGTTGAATCAAAATTTTTTCTTGCTGTTGGTCACGCTACTAAAAAAAGAACTGACCGAGTCCAGCAATATTTTTCTCTTTTTAGTGAAGAATGCTTGTACAACTTGTTTTTCATATCTAACGCACTTTTGTGTATGTATGTAGAAATAAGCATGTTTTGAATGTGTAGATCATTTTGAATGTATATGTGTAAAAAAATATGCACATCATAGCATGTAACACCAACCAAAATATTTTGTGCCTATAGAAATATCACTGATGCAGGCTGTATTAGTTATCAAGGGGCCACGGAATCCTCAGGCTTTTCAGCGTTTAGTCCTTGCCTCCCGCAGAGAATTTCGTATCTTTTTTTCCTGCAAATAAAAAAACGTTCACATTTAACTATCATTTGATTGGCTGATTCATCGATTGAATGATTATTAAAGTTTAGCTTTCCACGTGCGCGTCTAGTTTACTATTTTAAGGTAACGATTCGTCATTGTTACTACGGTTTTTTTTTTGTAGCACTATAGCTACAGCAATGTGGAATTCATCTCACATGAATTCGCCACCAAACCTGATGAAAAAGCGAGTCCGTAGTTGCATATTTCATAGGCCTACGTCCAGAAAATATCATTTACAGCAGCACATTTTGTACAAGAACAACTGCGCATCATAACAAAACTTAGCTCCCTGGGGCCGTACGCTCACTGATGCTTCACTCCACCATTGCACGGAAAGCTTTCCCCGCCTAACAGTATTAGGCAAGTTGTATGAGCACTACTTCCTGTATGGCCCATTTCTCCTTCGCACGCAGTACGGTAATCACATCGCGTCAACTGGCATCTGAAAATGGGGGTCCCATTGTGCAACAGATAGCGTTTTCGGTCAGGAGCTGTTGTATATACTGTCACGGGGTCATGACGTCGACGAAGGCAGCAGTCTGTGTGTCCAAGGTGAAACTCTTTATTTCGCCGAACTTGTGGCCGGGAAACGGAAAGTCAAACTACAGCAATACACACTGTATACTGATCACGGTGAACAGAGCGTCGGCCGTCGATGAACTGCTCCGCGGTAAGGCGCGTCGGCATTTATACATGCGGTATTGAACATTCGAGCCTTATCTCTGGTGGCCGCATTAATTCTAGAAAAATCTCAACTGTTCGTGTTTGCGCGCTCAGGCCTATAAGAATATTCTAAGATATTCTCGAACGTTCCCAGACATTAGGGTGCGGCTTGCGCAAGGCGGTGGCTATGCCTGCAACGGACTAGTTAGATAAAAATGACAAAAAGAGGCGCGTGTGGGAATATACACCATGCGCGCAAACGTCACGAAATTTTGGCGAAACTTACATAACTACAAATTACTTTATTCAGGCGAAATCCTTAGATGTCTCATCAAACGCGAGAAGTGACCGTCCGCGTTGCGGTCAACAAGATTGATGCAAAAAAAATTCCGTTAATGATGTAATTACGATATAATCATGACGTCACTGTGACGTTACACGATGAGATCATCTAATGGCATCTTCGGTTCATGAAAGGTGCGCCTATTCCCGGAGAAACTGCAAAACCACGTGAAGTGTACCAAGCTTCAAATGTCTCCGATGCGGGAAGGTAGAGGAGAACGACGCGTTGGCTGCTGACAGCTTTCGGAAGAGGTGGGGCGGATGGAATGAATACAATCAATTGAGAAATATAAACGAAGAGGAAGAAGGTTGCTTTTGCCTTCGAGTCGTCTTAGGCAAATACATAAGAGAACGTGTGACTTACTTTCTGATTTAAACGTACCGATCGAGGAGTTTCTGGCTATTTCTTTAGTAATAAACTCGCGCTATTCCTAGACTGTCAGCAGTGCATGACGTTAAATAATCCTCCTCTACCTGCAGGACTACTACGACGAGATCAGACAGACGCAGCTTCGAGAGTTGGCACTTCTCAAGAATGACCGCAAGAACGGGGCGGCGGCCGCGGCGTCCCTCGAATCGTCACCCTCATCATCCCAGGCATCACTTCCTGCTGCGCCGCCGGCCACAGCGTCGCCTCCATGCGGGAACGAACTGGTCGCGGTCAATTCCGGCAACAACGTGAGTCGAAACATAGTAAACAACGTTGAAATCGCCAAGGAAGGATCGGGAGAGAGAGAGGAAAGGCAGGCATCTTAAACAGTGTAGAAAAAAATTGGCATGCTGACCTACACTGGGGAAAGGTACAGGTGAGTTTAAATATTAAAGGTAAAGAGAAAGAGAGAGAGAGAGAGAAATAACGTGATGGAGAGCACGCGTACACAAAGTTGCAATGATCACGGTGAATATATCACTGTTGGTCAATAACTGCTGGGACAAATCTAATGTCATTAAGAATTTTGGCAATGCCTTCGTCGCCTTCATCCTCGATGACCTGTCAGGACGACATTCGAAAATAGGTACTGCCGTCATTGGTCTGTGGTCCATGCGAGCTAGAGCGATTGCGAGTGATTGTCTGTGCACATTGCAACGAGGACTGTCGCAGTAGACGTTTTGTCTTCTCGCTACCTATGTGCGCAAGAACATCTGGGCCGTATGTGCCATAGAAATTGGGTAAGCCCAACTATACTCGCCGCCGGTCCGCTAAGAATAAGGAAGTCGTCCGCAGGCAAAACTATGTGCGCCACAGAAATTGGGAAAGCCCCGTTACTCACCACTGGTCGACTTATAATGAACAAGGCAACACACGGGCGGCGGACAGCAGTTAAGATTTTCTGGGCAGACGTACCCAATAATTGAGAAAGGCTTTAATGAACTGTCAGGATTAACCCAGTGATAAACACCGGGGCCGCACGTTTAATCTTCGCTAGTTAATCATCTGTATGAAATGCTTGGGTGGTGACTTTTTGATGGGCTGAGCATGGGTGACCCGGTATATTGTCAGCAGGAAAGAGCAGCGTGTAGTGTCTGGGGACGGAGGAGAAGGGAGCGTTCACCGGTTAGCCCACATTCGTAGCATTTGACGTCACCCTCGGAAATGAAAGCTCCCACATCAAAGGCGGAAGGAAGTACAGAAGGGGGAAAAAAAATAACAGGGTTGCGGGACGCGTTTGTCGTCACGTTTTGGCGTGAGTAATTTGTTTACGCGTTATGGCATTTGTGACTGGTTGTGCTGAGTAAGATGGCTGACTGAGTACCTGGTTTTTTATACTGATAACAAACAGCACCAAAATGCACGGGAGTGAAAAGGGGACTCTGGACACGTGCTGAATTCCAAGTGATTATTTTATTGACACGAATGCATGATATTGGCATCTTGAGGAACAGTTACAAAGGAAAATGTTGCACTTACGATGTGAAACAACAAGAACACCAAGCGAAAAAAAAAATGAAATTCACAGTAGCCTCCTGCACATACCCACATTGTGATTCTTAAATGTTTCGTTTTTCTCCTGATGTTCTCTTACCAGTAGTTGTTCTGCACGTAATACTGCAAAAGTACAATAGTGCACAAAGAAATTCCAGCTGTGAAGATCGTCGCCAGTAGGATAGCCATGGTTACTTGGATAATCGTCTTTAATGGTCTTCCGATGTTTTACGCATCCTTCAGTGCACTCCAACATGGCACATCTCGCAGGCTTCCGTACTCCAGGAAGCGTCTTCGTCCTGCCGCTCTTCGCCGCCCACGCCTCCGATGCACCCGGCGCTGCGACCCGGAGTGCCCGGCCTGGTGCTTACGGCCGACGGCCTCTCGCAGCTTCCCCCGCACCTGCAGGTCTCTTCGGCGGGCCTCACCCGAGGCGTGGTCGCCCCTCCGACGACGGCGGCGGCCGTGTCCGCTGCAGCTGCGAAAGCCGCCTACCTCCTGCACGGCTCCAGGGTGCTGCCGGTGCGCTTGTCACGGAAGGGAGCTTTGCGAGCCGCGGCTCTGACGCTGGGCCGTGCAGCCGCGGTTGGAGCGCTGAGGCACGGGGCGGCCGTCGAGCTCATCTCGGCTGACTGCGCCGACGAATTTGTAAGTCGTGAATCGTAGATCATCACCCTTTCACGTTGTTCAAAACTGTTGCTCAATTTCATACGTACCAGGTAAATTTACTTTGTCTTGTATAGCGCGAAATATGTTATTACTCGAAATGCGCTGTATGACATTTCGAAGGCAGTGGTCATCTCAGGAATACGTTGGTGCCGGCCTCTAAGCGAGGGCCAGGACGACTTCCTTTTCAGCTGCAAGACGTTCTCTCTCAGAAACGTTTATTTTCGTTCGTTTGTTCATGACGCATTCACATGGACGAGTTTTTTTTTGTTTGTTTTAGCTTTCTCGTACCTTCCTCCACCTTGCTTCTTACTCTGAAGAGGATAGGCGTGCGCATGAGGGGGCAGGTGGGTGAGCTGCCCCCCCCCCCCCTCCCACTCTTTCTTTCTATTGGGGGGGGGGGTGAAGTATACCTCGTGCCTTCTCTCAGTAGGAGCTGTCGCGTCATTGTTCAAAGAGCAAGTTTAAGGCCACACAGGTTTTTGACAATAATGGCGTCCGAAAGCTCCGGTTGTTGCTCTTTGCTTCCGGAAAGCCAGGGACCAAAGGTAGGTCACTGTGAGAAGCACGTCCTTTCTGCATTTCCATATTTTGTTTCATGCATTGTGAAACAACATGTTGTCTTTTCGGCTCTACCAAGGGGGGGGGGGGGGCTGCGATGAAATTTTGCCCCCCCCCCCCCCCCCCGGCCAATGAGAGGCCCTGCGCACGCCACTGCTGAAGAGGTTGCCTATGACTGCTCTTTTTCGTACTTCACGCTTCCGCTAGATTTGAACAGAGGGGGCAGTTTCCCGTATTTTGTTGCTTTCCTCGCTCTCAACACCTTGGCCTCACATTCGGCATGAAACCTTAATCTGCCCTCTTTCGTCCTCGGCATCGTGGATATTTTTAAAATGCTCTGAAATGCCGGGTAGCAGCTAGGGCGCTGTTGTTGTTTGGCCTCCGTCACAGGCTTTGCATGCTCCGCTGTACCAACTTGTCGCAGCCGCGTATCACCAGAACCCTGTCCGAGAAGGTCAAGCGCAACGTTGAAACTTCACAACGCTGGCAGTGCTTCGTCTTCGGATAAAACGTATGACGTTTTTATGTATGCTTGTCCAAATGGCTGCTTTCATGTGCTGGCTGATCATAGGTTTATTGTGGATTACAACGCTGAAGTCGCATCGGAGCCCTTATGTTCTCTCTAAACACCGTCGCTTGAGATAACTTGATATTTTTGAGGTGGGAGGTCTTTAGGTTTGCCTGTCGGTATGAGTGAAACTACGTTAATTAAGTCTGTATTGGTGCTTTTGTATATTGTCTTTCTTTCATCTTTGCAGCTCTACGGAGACGAGTATCCGGATAACAACTTCGATGGCAACGTCTACGAGCAAGCGTTCACTACGATTGAGTAAGTGTGCCTGACCATTACAGCACTCTTCATTTTCCATCTTCTCAAATGCTGAGTACAGTGAGCCGTTCCTGGTACCGCAATAATCTATCTCCTTAAGTGTCTCCAAACCTGGCATTCTTCGCAGCGTATCGTACTGATTGGTATGAGCAACAAACACACACGCAGACCTTCATTCGGCATTTTCGTTAGCACTGACAACGAAAGCGCACAGTACCACAGGCGATTCCGCAAGCCCGGGAAGCTACAGAGAGAGAGAGTCTCTCTGCTGCGCTTGGCGCGGCCTAGACCCAGGTCGTCAATATGCAGTACATTCAATAATGTTGTCTCGCCCACTCGGATGTGCGAGAAGTAACCACCTAGAATAACAGAGAGATGAGCTAGTTGGAAAGTATTCATTCTAAAAGGACAGGACCTGCAAACACGGACAACAGAAAGACGTCAGGACACCATAAACGCCGCGCTTGTGGTGTCTGTGGTGACCTGACTTCTTTCTTGTGTCCCTGATTGCACGCCCTGCCTTTTTAGAAGTAACCGTTCCTCTTAGCAGCTATTGCAGCTAAAATTAAAAAAAAAACATGGTTGATCCCTCCGTCATAGGAATCGGAATAACACGAAAGTAAAGCGTGCCCTTACAGAAGTAACTGAATGTTTACTGTACATTGATATAAGAGAATTTGGAAAATGTATATTGATGTCTGGCAGCTATAGCACCCTTTAACTTGAATGTACCCACTTTGATCATTGGTGGTACATCTCCATCCTGACGACTAACGTCTATGCTAAATGATTAAACAAACCCTTGTGGTAGCTGTAGTAGTTAACGGTGAAAGCGTAATCAGAGAACGAGGTGTGATAGCCAGAAGAGCGTCGCTTATTGGACGCAGAACTTGGTCGCCATCCCGCGGCATGTTAAAATGTGATTGAACACCACGGCCAGACTAGAGGGAAACGCAAAGCGCGTCGCGCCGTCCCGGTAGCCCGGCCGCGATTTTTCTCGGGGCGAGCGCGTGAGCGGTGAACGCGTTGTTACAGCCACGTGAGGCAGGCGCGCGTCGCAGAGCTATTTTTGGTTTGTATTAGCGTGATGCTATGAGCCAGGCCGACGCTCTTACGACGCTTGCGCTAAGGTCGCCACCTCGCGGTGTGTTAAGGCATAGACAAAATTGAACTTCTATTGAAAACGCGCCGAATGGGACGGACGTGTAACGCGTTGCAGGTGCTTATCGCGGAGGCCACAGTAATTACGAATTACTTTACCGCTCCCAAAGGGGAACACCACCCCGCCGACAGGGAGAGTGGTAGATATAAAAGGCGAGTTTGTAACGCCTCTAGAGTCTGTGAACATGGCGCAGCGGATAGCGTGCCCGGCAGCTATTGTCGCGGACCGAGGGGTCGTGGGTTCGATGCCCGTTGTCGGCACTTTTTTTCTTTGCCATCTGATCGTGTATATTTTTTCGACATCATTTCCGTGACGGAAATACGTCACTGAAGTCTTGATGGACCCCGGCATAAAACACTTTCGTGTTAAAAAGGCCTTAACATGCTTAGAGAGTTCTAAAGCTTCAGATAGTGTTAGCTACATATACATGTACACAAGCACCAATGTTCTCGCGCAAGTGGATACATATAAGTCCTGCGTAAAAGAATGCGAGGGGAACTCCTACCCTGTAAACGGGCAGACAGAATTGGGGGACAATGTGAACTAGAATTAGTTGATTTATTTTCAGTAATTCTCCAGTTACTGAAGATCAATCAGCAATTTCAGTAATTCTCCAAAAACCATTCTTGATAAACAGATATAATTACATTTTGAAGAAAATAATAGTACTCTAAATCGATAAACCTTTTTCCTGTAAAGTTCAGAAGTCTGAATATACCAGTGCAATCAAAACCGGCGTTCGAGTCAACTGACAGTGACATCCTGAACGAAATAGGATTAAAGTAAATGGAAGTACTTTGCAACTGGGTCACGATATTAGGACAAAGACTACAACTCTTTGTGGAGCACTTGTGGTAGCTTGCGAAGAAGAGCGTTTGAGCTTTCAAAAAGCGATGACTGAGTGGACACAGGGCCACACCTAGAGACCGAGAATTTTTGCCTTTCTTGGGGAAAAGGGTCGATTGAAATGGTGGTCTACATTTCTGCGTCTACTGCAACTAGAAGGACGAAAGCCTTCTTTCACCAGCACGAGGCAGGCGCCATGGCAGCGACGTGTGCTGTTGTGTGCTTGCGGTCTCAACTCATAGCATCACCATGCTTATGGCGTGCGCCATTGTCTACACATGACTTCTTACTTCATGACGCAATGCTGCACATGAACACGTGACTCAGACGGCGTGAAAACTATGCGGACTGAACTGGAATAATGACGATTTCTCACAACAATGAATCACTACCATTGGGGAGTTACCCAGCATGACGTTCGCGCATTATCTCCTAGATTATTTCGTAGCTCATAACTGCACCTTAAAGGGGCCCTGCAACACCTTTTTTAGTTATATTTGAATAGTCTCATTATTGACGTATGACTCTTCACGATTCATATGCCGCAAAAATTTTTCGAATCCGTCAAGTCTAAGTGGTGCTACCAAATTATAGAGATCACATTCCACAGCTTTCTTCCTCAACTCAACGCAGCGAGCGCGCGGAAAGCTGCGCGCGGCGTGAAGGGAGGGAGGGCGGAGGTGCAAGGAGGCGACGTCAGCGCCGGCGGCACTTTTTTTTCCATTTTTTTTCTCTCTGGCGTCTCGGCGCAACCACGTGGTCTGTGGCGCCACTCTCGGTCGGCTCGCGCGGTCGTCGTCGAGCGGCGGAGCCCATGGCACCGTGTATCGCGCGTGCTTGAAAACTGCGAGTCCGGTTTGGTAATGTTGGGTGTGCACCTCGAACTGCCGTAGTGTTTTCATTGCTCTGCCAACCATGGACGCAAACTTGCGTGCGCGTTTGGAACGAATGACAGCTGAGATGGGTTTCGACCCACACTCCGATACACCGCCTCGTCGCACTGCTCGCGCTTGAATCGTATTCAACACGGCAAAGCTGCGTGCACCCTTCTCCCAGTGGCGGTACTTCGATGCTGTTTGCTCTTCGAATGCGGGCGCACAGCGAGCGCGGGCTGACAACAAAGAACTAAAGACTAGAAGAAAGGATCGTGGGGCATCGGGCCGGCGCGGACCAATCCCCAGGCTCTCTGCAGCTACCGTGAAAATGCGAGTCTGCTTGGTTGCTGTGTCGCGGTTTCTCGGGAACCTGAGACTTACGTGGAGGATACGCCGAGGTACGGCTCGATGACATACTGAACAGACAGCGAACGGGACTCTCGCCATACAGCGAACACAGGTATCCTAAACTAGCCGGCGCCAGCATTGTTATCAGAGAAATGCTGCACCGCTGCCTCGGTCGGTCGGAGAACGTGCCGACAATGCAGTTTCCAGCTGACGAGGCAACACTCGAACGGCTGCCACTCTCAACGGCAACCGGCGATGGTCAAAAGCACAGAAATATTCACGATTTCGGCACTGCACCTGGTGAAGAAAACGCAACCACGCAACTACGAGCAGAGGTGTCGGTGAGACCGGAAGTGCTAATATTAATGTTTGTTCGGTGTTTTAACGGCATAACACAATATAAACATACATATTATCTACTTATTGAACTCAAAATTAACAACTAAGGTAATAATGAGGGTGTTATCGTGATTATAACATCAGCCAATGGTGGAACTGCCGACAATCGCGTCATATATTGGGGACTATTACATCATTTGTCGAGAGAAGAGGGAGCGATTTTCAGCTGATTTTGAGAATTTATTGTAAATTCCAGGCCGCTCGCTTCGCTATAATATTTGGCTCGCGTGTTCTCGGGAGCCTCGACTACCGATTGGCAGCGCTTTTTGACCCTGCTCAAAAAGCGTTGCAGGGCCCCTTTAATTAAGGTGAAGGCCTTATATGTCTAATGAGTCAAAAGGCTTTGCGACATTTGGCAAGACCTGACGGTATTCAACGGAAGTCGATGAAAGGTCACGTGATGCTCAAATGAATGAATGTGTGTCCATCGGCGTACTAGAATCACATGACCTCAATGTCACAAGAGGTCATCAATGACGTCGCCACGTGAGATGTGCAGAATGACTTCGGGGCAGGATCAATGAAATAGCTTGCGAAGAGAAAGAACACGAAGAAGACAGTTCTTACCGTCGAGTTGTGTTGGGCGAGTGCAGAAGGAACCACGCCACTTTATAAGGCGTCCTGAAAAGAGGCGTTTGTAAAAATGTAAACTCAAGTACCACATACGAAATTCATTTTTCACACATGCCACAAGTTTACCTTCCAAGACATAACCTGTGTTTTCTCTTGCGTTAAGGGAGGTCACTGTGTTGGTGAAGATACAACGAGTGCTTAGGAAACGGAAAGCGTACGTTATTGCGTTGATAGGGCAGGCACCATGCCAGCTATATGGATATGACCGACTTACGTCTCTTTGCAGGGTAGACCGAAATTCAAAGGTGTCACCACCGAACAAATGCAAAGGAACGCACCAGCACAAGATAAAAGTAGACAGTTGTGTAGGATCAAATAATGTGAAGCTTATTCAAACACAGCAGCGAAAGAGTAACGTCTATTGTGGAGTTAACATTTCTCGTTCTACAGCTTCATCTCTTCACGGGTATTTCGATTTCTGAAGCCGTCATTGCGCAAGCTAAGTTTGCAGCTTATTGCGGAGTGATATTTTGTCGTTCCCATGATGCCATCTAATCCCCTGATGAGGTCTCGTTACGCAAGTTGATTTGGAAACTTCTTTAATCATGTCTAATTTTTCGTTCCCGTTTTGTAACTGGATTTCAATCCCTAATGGCCACCGCCGTAGTATCTCGCTTGCGGATTAATTTCGAAAAGCTGCTTAGGTTTATTTTGTGTGTTGAATTTCTTTTTGTTTTTGGGAAGTGGTATTATATCCGCCTATGGGTATGCAGCCTTGGAAGCGCAGGTTTTTCGACGCTATCCCAAAGAAACGGAAATTGTCATGATATATCATTGCCTCAGTCGACACTCGCTTGCGCTCGGGCTATTCTCGATTGACATGAAAAAAGTATATTCCAATTGCGCTTGAAAAGTCACACGTTTCCTTATGCAGTCACATAAGACGCCCCGAAGGCTAAAGCAAGCTTGTTGTTCTTTTTCTTCTTTTTTTCTCAGTCAACTATATTGATACCCCCACCCCTGCGAAGTCTTTGTGCACCTAAACTGGTTTTGCACAGCCTCCTGATTCGGAGGTGTTCAATTTTTCTGCACGTGACGCGGTTTTGCAGTGCCTCCGTGATCGGCCCACCTTTGACTAAGGCGACCGATGTCATGTGATCACGTCATCATAAGTGACGTCGTAGCGACGTTACAGCGAGGTCACCATATATTTTCGTTATCTGTAAAGCCATGATGACGTCACCTGATGACGTCATCGCCTGATTATTATTTCTTTACATCACTTCATGTTGACGCCGACGCCGACGATCGCTTTTCGCGTTTTAAATTTTGTGCGGACCAACGAGAGTCATTGCGCCACGTCGGCACGTGGCTATTTTATTTGTACGCAGTCTTTGCTTTGCACGTATACCGCTGGATAAGAAATGGGACGTCTTTTCACGTATTTCGGTGGCCAGTGCGGTCAGTACAGTAGTAAACTAAGGCGACATTGAGTCCGGAATTTTTTTTCCCTGTTGGAGACTAGAGACCAAGTTCTGATCTATGAAACAGCATTTTGGTGCCGCGTAGTAGAAGTTCGTGAACTGTTCTTCAGACATAAAGAAATTAACTTCAGCGATGCTCTAATCTACTTCACATGCAATAAGACTACTTCATTGGACCTTAACATGCGTATAATGTAAGACTGACATCGTATAAGCGGAACTCTATGGCATAAAAAAGGTAACGCGCTTATCTGAAGTATCGTGGGAGTGAAAGACACAAACTGCGCCAGCATTCTTCTTTTTTTAATTGCTTCCGAGTCCCTGGACACTGTAGTGAAAAGAAACAAACTTTATTACGCCGTGCTTTTAATGTTGTATCTTATTTCAGCAACGCTCATATGTGAGATAATAATTATTGGATTTATCGTCATCAAAGGGCACTGAAGACATTCAAACGCCCCAGTTTCCGTCTGGACCGGAGCAGTAACGCGCGCTGAGACAGCAATATATGTGACCTGATCGGTAGAATCAGAATGTTCGTATCTTGCGTGGCCAATTATCTATCAGTTGTTTTTTCTTTGAGAGCGTCGAACAAGGGCATTTTCTTAGGTTCATTATCCCTGTTAGGCGCTGCGAACGAAGTGGTAATGGCAGGCGGTTCTGCACTATTTGAATTACCGGCTTCGTAGTACCGTTTTCTTCCTCTGGCATCATTACTTGCCTGACAGTATTCTTGTGATCGAAACGCCGTTTCAACTTCGACCTCGTTATTTTGCATTATTTTTTGTTGAAAACGGCTGATAGATCGAATCTGCTTCACTGTCCACTGGTATAACAATTTGGCGTCTTTTAAGGACACTTCTTATTCGATGGCGTTTTCAGGTAGGCGGTAGTTTTGGAGAAATGTGTAAGGTTCGCGAACAGAGGATGTCGCTTAACCCGTGTTTGTTCATATTCTACCCATCGGCGACCAACCACGGTTTTCACTACTGCTCGTTTTGTCCGGGATATTCGTTTAAGCGAATATCGTTTATCCTAACTACGCAGTACCTTTTTCCCACCATCCAGGCGGCGTGTTTGATTTATTTATTTTTATTTATTTATACGAGTACCTGCAGAGCCATGAGGGCATTATTGCTGGACAGCGGGCAACTAGAAAATAAACCATACCTAGTTTTGTTCCTGATAAAACTTACTACGCCTGAGTGGTCTATTACATACATTATAGATTCTCCAAGACGTGCCCGTAATGTTTTAAATTTTCTTTCACATTTTTTACTTCCTTGCTATTGTATATTGCACGTCTATTTTTTTTACCTTCTTTATCTCCATGTAAAATCGCATACCAGAAGCCACTTTTCTGGTTAACGTCCCTGCTACTCCCATATAATTTCCTGGCTCCGCTCTTTTCAGAGCTCTGTTTTTTTCTTCTGTTTCTGTTCACAATGTAGAAGAACGGAATGCTTTGCCAGATCAACTTCGACGTTTATTACCTTCTGAATTCCTTTCATATACGGGGAAACGTTCATGTTCCTACCTGTCTGATCCCATTTTCGCTATCTTTTGAATCTTAAACCCTCTTTTCCCGCGATAGCCAGGCGGGGCTGCTGTACAGTGAAGCAAAAATAAGTAGCCATACTTTGAGTAAGTCGCTGGCGAGGAAGACGAGGAGCTTATTTCAACGTCTCGGTCGGCACGTGTTCGGTGGCACAAAGCGGCACCTTTGAAGCGGCGCCTTTGAAGCTGCTGTTGATCAAAAGAACGAAGAGTTAGAGCGCGCTTTTCTTTTTCTCTCCTTTTTTGCGCTTTCGCACGGAATCTTCAGAAGTTGATTTTAGATATAGACAAGCACTTGATTCTATCCTTGTATTTATGTCCTGGGTGCAGAAAATTTTGTTCTAGAATAAAAAGAAGAATCTTAAGTACGCACGGCATGTAACCTTCTATGATGGAGCCCGAAGCACCGGTACTCAGTGCGCAATCGTGTGCATTGGATTCCTAGGAAGTCATCCGCCCCAGGTGCGGTATTCTGTAAGCGTCCACTATGTGGACTGACCGTTGCAACAGCGTGGATTGATTGAATAGAGGTCGAAGCGCGGGTTTACTATTGACGCTAGCCTGCTCACCCTGACGATTTAGCCAATCAGAGCGTGCTGCAATGAACAGTCCATTCAGTGAACACTTACGGAATACTGCCCCTAGCTAGACTCATTAATAATCACTTTGACGTGGCTTACTGTTCCTTTCGTAGGGAGCAGGGATTTCCCCGGCAGAACGCAGAAGATATGCAGAACAATGGCTACGCCACGGACGCAGACTTTGCAGGTGAGTATAAACCTGTACTCAGCTTGTCAAATGAACCACAGTCAAGATCCATAAGTTAACGTCTATACGAGGCGGTTACATGTGTTCGCCTCCCGCATGGAAATTTTGTATTTTTTGTGCCTGCAAATAAAGAGTCTTCAATGTTCACTGTTAAAAATAGCGAATGTGGCCCTAAATAAGAGCGTTTTACCGAATGAAAGATAAGCAACTTAATTTAAATGATAACTTCGACCGATTTCCATTGAATTTGGTGTCCAGAGGTTTGTTTTTGTTTTTCGTGACGCCGTCTCTTGTGTATTAGCACTGGCAAGACGAACTGTGTCCGCATTCATTCAGCACTCACGTAAGCTTCCCAGGACGAGAGTATGCGCATAGAGCAAAAGAAAATCGTGGGTATATCACCGGTGGGATCGTTGCTGGCCCCTGTTATACGGGGGGCTGTAGTCGCTAACTCGCACATTGTAGTTGTTCCGTGATCAAAACGACTTTTCAGGGGCGAAGCTCCTTAGGCTGTGGGTCGCTGCCTCCTCTGTAGCAGTAGTATGTAGCCACCTCGCCCGATCGGCAACTGGCGAGGTGGATCGGCAACGGGCGAGCGCCGATCAGTGAAGTCCCCCCCCCCTCCTTCGCCTCGCGACGCCGACGCTCCGCGCTCGCTGCGTTTCAGATGCGTGCTCTAGTCCCCCCTCCCCCCTCACGCCTCGCGAGGCCGACGTAGGCAGCGTCTGCTAGCGAGTTTCTTGATTGAAAAAACCGACTGCTCGCGCTGCACAACCGTTCACTGACCACCCCGCATATATAGGCACTGGATTTTGACCTCCAGTGTAGTGCCTGTGTGAGATTTCTCCTGTGCGTGATTAAACAAGAAAAATTCACATCATACATGTAAAATTAAAGTGAGCTGCAAGTCGCCATGACTCTCATCAACCCTTTAGTATAAATGCGCCCGATCTCACGTTGTTGATGATGTACTGGGCAGAATTCACGGAACATTCACATATGGCGCGTGTCATTGGTGGAAGGCAATCGTTCGATTTAGTGCGGCGACGTACGCTAGGGGGACCGTTGTAATAAAATCCGCTCGCTGTAGGCGCGCTTTCACTTTCGCTCGGAGTATTCACGGTTTACCGATGACTCCCTCCGGAGCTTCGACCCACTCATCATCATTCACCCCGTGGATATGCTGTGGATTTTTTTTTCGTGCAGTCTTCATGACCAGCTAGATATTTATACGTATCAACAGTTTATCAGTTATGGGACCTTCTTGATGTGAGTCGCTGCACCAGAAAACAATGCAATACGTGTATGTACGACCATAAACGCAATATAATACAACACACACCCAGCATTCATGAAATCACTGTATTGTAGAGAAGCCTTGGGACATGGTAATGGGTTACCCTCTCCAGCGCCTTCTAGTGGGTCATCCTCTTTGGTTGCTTGAAGAAAGAACGCCGCTCGCGCAGGGAGTTCGTGCCTTGCCGTGACTGTCGCCATTACTCATTGTCGTTGAGTGCTGTCTATTAAACACCTTAACAGTATTTAAAAATTATAGCCCCGCAGTGAAGAGACGATTCATTATTGATACGACTTTGCTAAGCCACTAGTATGAGGCACGACGTAGTACGAGATATGTGCAATAAGATAGCGGAGCTCCTAGACTACCAGCATTCATGAAACTATATCCTTAAATATATCCTTGAAGTACGTCCTTAAATATTTGCTTGTACGGCTTGTGTCCTTTCACATTCCCTTCAGCTTACTTTTAGACTTCGTGCTAACGCAGTGGCTTCAATGTTTGGTTAACCGCCGCGGTTTTCTAGCGGTTAGGCGTGCTTGACTGCTGACCCGAAGGTCACGGGATCGAATCCCGGCCGTGGGCACCATATTTCGATGGAGGCAAAATGCTTGAGGCCCGTGTACTTAGATTTAGGCGCACGTTAAGTAACCCCAAGCGGTCAAAATTTCCGAAGCCCTCCACTAAGTCGTCTCTCATAACCATATCGTGGTTTGGGACGTTAAGCCCCAACAATTAATATTATTAATCATGTCGTGGTTTCAGGGCGTAAAACCCTAACAATTATTATCCTTGTTTTCTTTCACAGAATGGGCGGAGCCCCCTTTGCGAACCCACTGCCATCTGCCGGCACGCCTGAAACCTTCGCAGGCGATGACGCGGAGACTGTACCGCCCGTACGGTCCACTGCCGTCGCGGTTTTGAGGATCGATCCGTCAAGTCTCTGCGGAAACGTGGCGGTGACGGTTAAGATCTCCGCACGGAACCCTTGTGGTGCAGCCAAGGCCAAAGCTATCACAGTTGTACATAGCCAGAGTTCCTTTCTTCATTGTTCACGTGAGGTCTACAGCGGAGAGTTTGACACTTTCACAGGAATCCCGGTGCATACCGAAATTCCTCTCAACAGGCGCATCGTTAGTTAGTCAGATTTTACTGCTTTTAATCGCGGAACAAAGTCTTTTGGATGAACTCAGTATCACCTCTCAACATCAGTGCTGTTGCTGGCAATGTGTTTCGCGCTCTCAAACACATGCTGTGGGCTGTTTTGACCAACCGCTTCACTCGTGTAAATACTGCTTCGAAACATGAGCGAATCATGTAAGCGGCGGAATAATTTTCAGCTTAGAGTCAATTGTATGGCACGAAGGTGCGCATGAGCCATTCAGCCGTCAAGACAGGGGTTTTATCTGAACTCAAAGTGGCCACGAAGGCATACCGAAGAACCAGCACATCTCTTCTATTTCTATGTACTGTGGGCTATTTCTACGCTTTAGTGTGCTATCTTTACGTCAGGATTTTAGCTAGTAGAGATTGCTAAGTAATTCTGCATATTTAAGCCTGTACGCTACGTGTTCGAATGTAGTGCTGAAATATCCCCACGTTTGGTGCTTTTGCCCCCAGAAGATGCTGTGTCCAGAAAAAAAAAACCTCGTTACTGTGCTTGTCGGAACGCCACACTTACTATTTTGCTCTTAAGTTTGTATGTATGAAGTTTTTATTAAGTTGTATGTGAATATGGCAACACGTGAATGTGAGCTTTTCTTCTCTGTGTTCAGACCAATTGTATATTACTTCAATTTATGGAGCGGAAGGGTTGCACATGTGTGCAGAAACAATATCTTGTGATTTTTGCGTCTGAATAATTCATGGTCGCTAATATTGACGGTATTTGCATTTATTACTTGTACACGTGGCATACAACACCCGAGTTCACAAAAGTCCGACTCTGATGATCTTACTTGCCTCAATAGTTATTGTAATCTACACCTTTATCGCAGTATGTATGTCATGTAAAGTAGAATCATAGTGATTTCGTTCTCTGCAGATACAGCAGTTCCAACGTGACATATATGAATGATGGAATATGTTGGCATGCACAAAGGAGGAAAGGGGCTGAAGTTTAGTCCGAATTGCTTACTTCATGAGATAGGAGCAGCGAGAAAATGTACACCTTCACAACTGCACTTTATGTGTACATGTGTGGTAGTACATAAGTATTGGTCTCAGAGCTGTTACGAGTGCTGATGCGATGTCGTTGAAGTTACTACATTCTGCCTCAAATACCGTGTCTAGACTTTGTACTGGAAGCTTCGTAAGACTCACTGGTGTGTCTCTCTTCTCTAACAGCACCAGACATCAGAGAGCCGAAACCTACCTTGCCCTGTCGGACTTTTCTTTTTTTGTTGCCAACAATGTAGAGGAGTAGACGTAGTAATATCATACGCTCAAAACTTCCTTGGCGGTTCCAGAAGCCAAACGCGTGCAAATAGCTTACCACAGATCTTAAATAAGGCTCTATATGTATTCGATGAGTTAGGTCTCGGCATGATCACTGCACTGGAGAAATCAGCAAATGTGAAGCATGTAGTGCACATAATTTTTGGTGGCTCAGTGCAAAAAGAAACAAAACGGCGTGTGAACGATGCATATATGTTCAATGCAGTTCCCTCTTCTGACACGAAATTTCTATGTTTGCCTAACAATGGTGAGCGCAACATTAACAAGGAAGCATGCTGGTCGGCAAGGTAAAGTGTAGCTAGAATTTTTTAGGCAGTAAAGTTCAACCTACGGCCAGCAGAGCAAACATTTATTAGCACCAATTGCGCATAAGATATGATAAGCTGAGCCCTGGACAAGTACTGAGTAACGTTGTAACTACTGGCACCAATGACCTCAAGTAAGATGGGTATGGTCAGTTTAAAGGCCACGTTTAAGTAAAAAAGAACATGTCCTGTAGGCCTTATCGGTACGTTGTTTCAGACGAAAGCAACCTGTCCTCGTTTCCCTCGTGCGAATTTTCTCACCTCTCTGACTATCTACATCGCATATCGATCGGATCATTCAGAATTTCGTCAGGCGTTCTCTAGTCAAACCCGTATGTTTAGCTTTACTCCGCCTTCTAGGTCAAAACGTGAGTTGTGCATGCTAAATATTCTGGAAAGAACAGTAAATGCTTTCATTTCCCCTGAAGGATCACAACATTATTTTTGTCATAGATTCCTAAGCCAGCGCTAGAGGTTAAGAGCACAGTTTTTCATTGGTAGTGCTCGAGCCCCGCAATTGTGCGCAACGTAAGCAGTGATGCCCGGAAGCATGAAAATTTAAACCGTATACAGTGAGATGAATGTTATTCTAATGAAATGATGCAATCTAGTGACATAGCTTCTTGCAATGTGACTGCTTATCTATAAACAGTTAATCCAGCAAGCTATGTTAACCTAATGCACCCCTTAAATATTCCAACTAATGAACTGAAATGTTTAACTTTGGTCAGGAAATGAAGTGCGAAGTCTGTTTTATTCAAATTTTTATAGCTGATGTTAGGTCGTTTACGAGCAATATTTCAGCGAACGGCTATCGTACGATTTTTGTGCATTAAGTCAACCAGTGAACTCGCATAAGTATAACAGACAATATATTTAGGCAGGGAATTCTATGTTTGTATGCAAAAATTACAAAAAATAAGCTTTTGTGTTCCACATATACATTTCCTAGAAGTGAGTGTTGCAGCTCGTATAAGCAGCTTGCGCGAGCTGCAACGGTCATATTCAGAGTATCGCGCGTATTTGAATTAAATTTTGTTTCATAATTTCGGCTGCATGAGTCATCACAATTCTAAGAAACGCATTATCCGAGAACCTGTTCATTATGTGCGATGCTACTGCATATTGTGTGCATATTTGAGAGTTGTATTCAGAGGTCAAATGGCCAAACAAAAAAATATAGGATGGATCAGTGCAGCTTAAAAAATCTCGTCAAAATTCCACCAAGCATGGAAACCATGAGGCAGCTAACTGTTCATTGATTTAATGTGTTTCGTCTTTTTACTATGCGCACATCTACTAATCACCCGCCCCAGTTCTTATCAATTGACTCTGATGAACGCATAGGATGGTGCGTCTACTTCTGGATACTGCCATTTATGACGTCCGGAGGAAACACTCGCGTGTGGGACTTTTTGCGCCTACGCTCAAAATCGCAGCGCTCGGTAAGAATTTTTTTATATCTGCGAAGTCCCTACGGAAACCTGCCTGAAGTTCTTACGCATTTATTTTCTCAGTATTGGTATTGCCTTCGTTATAATCATCTTCTTAGTTTTACAATGAAACCATCTTGAAATGCTACAAACTGTATTGTCTAAACAGCATTATTTGGTCGTCGTATGATTGTACAATTACTAAAGAGTACGCACCAATGGTCATCGAATGTGGAAAGTATATTTCGCTCTAACGACTAAGGTTTTGGAATTGCAGTGACGGAAATTGTGAGTTATGCTGCGTACTGTGCGTGTTTTTACTGCATAAAACCAGTGTTCCTATTTGCTGTAAGGCTACTACATTTCTTAGTACTACACATTGTAATGTAGTAAGCCTTGAGATACATTAGAACTTCCCAAGATTTGTCTGATAGACTGTCTTCTGTTTTCCTGCCTAAGACTGTGCGCCATGTTGGCCACAGAATGTTGTCCGCGTAGCAGCGCATACTGCCGAGCTCTAGTGTGTGATTGCAAAACATAGCAGTTGAAAGCTCGCTGAGCATCGGTAGAGAATTTGCCATTATTTCGGTACCTCCAGAAGGGACATTTTATTAGCCACAATGTTAAACAGGCAATCCATCCTTGCAAACGCTTGGGCTTGAATAACAAGCTTTACTGTATATAGATGTAGCCGCTCTGTATGGTGCTGTCGCCTTTACAATCAACTGAGTGTTTTGAATTGATTTTTTGTCTTGTTTTCTACGACGTCACCTTAAATGGAGACAACAGTTGAACAGTGACTACGGCTCTGCGTTAAATATCACCTATTTCATTCTTTCTCCCGAGCTCAGCGGACGTTGATAAAAAGAACTTAAACCACCGTGAAGGCATGTCTCCCATTTTCAAAGGTATATGGGCATTAGGCCCAACGATTACCTCACGTACGGCTGCCTTCTTCAAGCGATGTTCGGCAAGCCAGTTTGGATATAAACGTGTGACTGAAGTCTGCTGAAGCATCGAACAACGCAGTCGATGTAAAAGGGCAGGACGCGATGCTAAAGCACTTGAATTTACACTGCACTGGGCATTATTGTGAATTGCGGATTACAAATATAAAGGGCATTCCGAACAAAGCTGACTCGTGAACTTTGCCATCTAAGAAGAATACAGAAGGTGCTGAAAACTTTGGCGAATGCACAGAAAGCTGACTACAGCATCATATTTCATTTCTTTGCTCGTAATTTCTGGTATTTTCACCTGCTATGTTTAACGTCCTACTATATTCAGCGCGCATACTGTGTTCAGAGCTCAGCGAGCACGAATTGCGTTCAATACGGCCTCTCTGATAGGCTTGCGCGCCGTGACGCGATTATATTTCTTGCTGCTGTAGGAATGCCTCGACTGCGCTGCGTAAGAATTTATGCAATTCATTCAGTTCATTCATACCCGATCAGTAGAATATAACAGGGTTCGAATACACGAATCGTTTCGTTCGCGAAAAGCGCATTTCGCCGGCTGGCTTTGCTCCTACCATACCTCCATCACCACTCTTCTTTAGCATCTACTCTTACAAATGCTTATAGCATCAAAACATTTTTGCGGACTGATGTTAGCAGGCGCACGGTTATCTTTATTTCTACGTTTCTTTTGTTCTTCTGCTTGTTTTATGACCGCGCTTAATATTACGATAAAAAAAACAGAAACAAACAAACGTGCCATATCCAGCGTGGCAGGACGATTGGTCCAGTGGAGTTTATGAATCTTTGAAGTAGGTTGCGTTTCGAAAGAAGCATATTCTGCCTGTTTAGGCGTTTTTACCACGACTGTTCTCGTAGCGAAGTTACTGTGCTGCATATTTTAGTTGTGTGTATACATACGTATGCTGCATTCCCACTCCTGGGATAATTTGCAACCGTTTACTCTCTGTTTAATCAAAGGAAGCGTGTTCGGTCGCCAATGTGCTTTACTGGAAAAATGAAATCAACTGCATTTCAATTATTGTGACCTTGCGACCGAAGTTGTAGGTAACTGCCAACAGTTCTGGCCAATATATGTAAGCACTTCGCCTCAGCGCATTCTTATCTTTGATGATAATGTTCAAGTGCAATATTTTGTAGGCTTCTGTATGCTGGTATGAGATTTTTTTATCTTTAAGACTATGTGTAATGAAAAAGAATGCAGAATTCCTAATGTATTATTTATTCAGTACTTGAGACAATAATACACGAAGTTGTGGCGATGCCATAGTGTTTGGCTGAAAAACGCAAGCAGGATGGCACGGAGGCTACAACAAATGACCAGTGCGCAAACTTCGAATTGGGGTTTTGTTATCGTAACTGCAAAATACGAAGCGTAAACACACCGCAGGAAAGCATGCAAATTCGTGGCCGGATGCTGATGCAGCATCACAAAATAACGTTTCGTCGCACTGTTTAATAACCCATATATGCCCAGTGTCTTATATAAAGGACGCTTCTTTGATGCACTCTAACATCCCTATTTCTTCAGCTGATGACTAGCGCCACCTACATAACATCAAGCAGGCCTCATTCTCAACGTGTGCAAGCCTAGACATTGCTTGCTTTTCATGCTGCCATGTGCCGACCGCTTTCTCCGGGCAAACGCGTGCTTTGTGTGAAAGACGTCATAGGGAGGAAGTGCAATGTCGGTGTGCACATGAAATGTTTCAAGGCTCACCACACCCGCACATAGCACCCCTAATGCCCAGTGTCCCATATGTATATGTATAGGACGGCTGAAAAACAGTGTTGCGTTTACCTAGCAGTAAATAAAGAACTTGTGCTTTCTTTTGAGGGTATAAGTACACTTTTTTATGAAAAAAATATTTGTTTTATTATTTTTTTCTGAGTTTGGGCATATATCGGATAAAGAAGGCGTCGGTGATATTTCGTTTATCCTTCTCTTTGTGCCTAGCGATTGCGCACGGAGTCTGTCTCAAAGGTCATGGGTTCGATGCCCTGAAGAGTAACCGCGTTCCAATGCCGGTGGAATGCAAAGTCTCTCCTCTACTCAGCCAACATGTTAAGTAAACAGCAGGTGATGACAGTAAATTCCGAGTTGTCAATTAACGGCCATGTATCACATATAGCCTGCGGACAAGTGGAGCCAATAGCTTGGTCAATGAATCAATCACTCCCTCGTTATTGTTGCTGATAGTCGCGTTTACGTTTTTCTCATGTTTCTTTTTAAAAACGATGCTGGTTAATTGGGGCCCAACGTAAGCTGACGTCTTGTGCGCGTATACTGCGGATGTGCTTGTGCGTTTTATTTATGCCCTGTACATATATTTTGTCACGCGTTTCCTGTGCGTAGCACGAGATATCCACGTAGTGCGCACCCGCCTGTGTCTGTGATGAACGGTATATATAAGTTGTTTGTTGTTGTTTCGTGAGCGAGACGCCCCGGTGCGCTTGTGAAATGCCTGTGTGTTTGCTCCGAAGGCGAGATTCACTTTATGCTTTGACCTGACTTTAGTGACCACACATGTTGAAACTTTGTTTCCGAATAAACGACCTTGTTTGCCACTCAGTACATGGCCCATCAGAACGCGTGAGTGCGTGTTTTTCTCTACTACTTCAGGTACAAACCCAGTCTTTGTCCATGCGTTTGACATTGAAGCTCAGCCAAGGTCAGTTTAGTCCACTTCCACCTCGCACATACGTCGTCATAGCAACGGGCATGCGTACTGCCTGTTTGTTCTCTTCTCCAGCGCACACCGACGCGTGGGACACTGCCGCGGCATGTTGTGTGGAGATAGGTTTAGCACAAAGCTTACCCTACGAGGCGACCGGCAAGGGACGCGACGTTCTCTACTGCCGCAGCGAACAAAGATGCTACGGCTGGGTTTGTCGACTCTCCAGCACGGCGCAGAAAAGGCACACGAGGCAGGATGTTAACAAAAAACACGGGTTTAATAACTCAAGATGCAGCACAGTACGACAGTCACGGGCTTGCAGGCCGTAAGGGGAACTCCGCAAGACCGATCGAGTACGCTTGCCAACGGAGCTACGACTATCACACAAAGGACAGCAGTCGAGCACACTAACGAGAAGCCGCCTGCTAGAGCAGCGCGTCAACCTCTCGTGCCGGCCTGAGAGCATCTGACGCGGGCAAGCCAGCGCCAGACAGAAGCGAGCTCAAGGGGGAAAGGGGTTGTCACTGGCGGCCAATGAGGACAGGCGTTGCGCAGTGACGTAGGCTAGCATGGTCACGTGGTGGCGCGAGCATGCTCAGGTAAGTTCAGACGCATGACTCGTGCGGGGAAGACCAACGCACGGCTCGCACCAAGCAAAAAGGCCTGGCGCCGCCGCCGTGGTCGCCATACCGCCGATTAACGGCGGTTCCCGGCGCTCGAGCCGCGCGGGGCCAACACACGCGCTAGTTGGGGAACGAGGCGCCAAACGGGAGGGGGCGCTCGATTCCCCCAGTTGTCGTCTGCGGTAGTTGCTGCTATCTCTCGAGAAGCTTGGTTTAACCACCTTAAAGCACCGCATTGTCTTCTCATACCAAGGAATGTTTAGTTATATGGCCATGCGCCCTTATTTCTTTGTTTTGATGTATGCGGGTTGAACACACAAAAAAATTACAGCATATCCACGGGTGAATGATGAAGAGCTTGGGCGAAGCTCCGGAAGCAATCATGGTTTCGGGATTCGCTTCTCGTTGAGCCCGTTTCGCAGCGGCGTCCTTGGCGCGCACGGTCACGGGATCCGCCTGGCTGCCGCCAAGCGAGCGCCAGCCGCTGCGCATCGTCCATGCTCCGCCAACGATCCGACACGTACGGCGACGATCCAGGAGAATGAGAGAGGCGCTCGCTCCCCGCGCATCCCCGCGCAGCCCGCGCAGCAGCCAATCGGAGAGCAGCGGCACTTCCAGCGCCATCTAGTGTCGATTCACACAAGCGCCATATTGCGCACAGTTCTATTGGACCAACGCCATCTAGGAAATGAGACGAGAAATGGTGATGACGACGCAGATTGTGTACAGCGCCATCTAGAATATCGTCCCTGAACTGCAGTTTGTATGTACTTCTATGAGACAGCGCCATCTACTGCATCATACGGGAGATCCGTTTACGCCGGACAACGGAGACGTGACAAGGTTAGACTAAGAGGAGCTACGCCCCTAAAACTGTTAGCAGCGTGCGGCGCAGGCTTTCTTTCTCGCGCTGTACTCATTCCCGCATCCATCAGATTTATTGCAGTCCATGTCGTACAAATCGGTGCGCGTGTTCTGGGAGCGAATGGGAAGAGAACGACGAAAAGGAAGAAGAGGATGAAGACAGCGCGTGCCGGTTCATGATGATTATCATTTCTGTTCACTCGTCACGAACCAATGCTTGGCTTAAAAGCTCCACTGTTAAGACATTAACGCTTTATCGAGCCCCCAGTGTTTGAATTACCTTTAGGTATTCAGCGAGCAATATGGCGCACCAAATGGCTTGCGAGCGTCAATGATTCGAGATCTCGCAAGCAGCGTTTCTTCTTCAAACGCATGGGCTTACATCTCAACCATTAGCTTTTCACTTTGTACATTCCGCTCTCGTTATGTGCTCACCCTTGATAAACTTCGTCTAATAGGATTAATTGTGCTCGCTAATCTTTTAACCCTGGAGTAGCTAAATTGAGGCACGTTCGCTCGATAAAAAATTTCACGTTCTTTGTTTTGGAGGAATTGGCGCGAGGATTGTGCCTTTGTTTTTTCGACTTTCGCTTCGCCCAGCAACTCAATACTACGGGACTCGCTAATGGAAGTTCTGTGTTCACGGGGACTTCTTCAGCGCTATTCTGACCTGTTGGTTAAAGAACCGCGAGCGGACCTTCGTTTTGATGTGTTCTTGGCCTTTCTCGGAAAACGTGCAGTTAGCAGCTCTCATGACGACGGTGCGGCATCATTTGTGCTCACTTCGACCCTTTAATGAATGCTTTTAAAAAGAATTACGTATGTTTCTCTCCAGTCATATGTTTGTGAAGCAACTGGCTCTATTTTCGGCCAATATTCTGCAAAATTTAACAATTGTCATGATACAGGGCAGCAGAGCTGATTTTATCCAAGCCGTTAGAAACATCTGGTAGCATATGCGATGATAAAACGTACCATGGGAGGGTAGGAGGGGCTCCCAACACTTATCTGCATGAATAACCGCGCTACGGAACTACATGGCTGATTAGGAAAGCTAGAATATTAGTTTAGTTTTGCGTTATAAGTGTGATTTCTTATCAAAAACATTTTACGTACGAAACGATTCGATCAGACAGCTTTCAGGCAACTATGTCATGTGCAATCGTACATTTTCCACTCTTTTTCCACTCTCGTGCATTTTCTACTGATCATGCAGCACGTGCGAGCCGTGACACCATCCGTTCCAAAGGCTATATGGCGTAACTAACTCCGTCTATTACGAAAGGAGATAACACATGCGAACAATGGATACAAGAGGAGAAAACCAAATGTATTTCTAACAATTAGCTCAACTTTCTTTCCTTGTGGCTACGTCTACTGCCTGACTATAGACCATAATTTTAATTGATTGCATGGAGAAGCCATATTTGGTCCCGTTCCGCGGGTCGGATGCAACGAACGACCAGGTTAGCCTCAAAAACGTCCTCATTAGGTTATGCTTGTCGGTAGTGCTCGCTCGTTATTAGCTGTGATGACACCAGACCGATGTTCCCTGTGCTGTTTGCGCCGAGAGGTGATAATTGTGGTTACTACCATGCGTGCTGGCTCTAAACTGGGCTGCTAGAGTTACGGAATCCGGTATTTACCAATCGTCCACTCATTCCGCAGGGTTGCTGCCATCGCCAAACGGAGCTTGCAAGTCTGATGCCAACTCCAATAGATTTAGACTTCCATTTCATCTGACGAATGAGGAATATGATGTTTACAATAGGGAACCCAAGCTGAAGTTTGCGGCGCGACGACAGCGCCGCGCCAGCCGCGCTGCGGCTCTGTCGGAAAGCTCTGAACCTTAGCGCGGCCGACTCAACCCCTTTCACGGTAGCGGTAGCGCACGTGCGCACGCGTTCTTCTCTCGGTGCGGGTAACTGGGAGGCCGTCAGCTGGGTACGTTGAACCGAGAGGCTTGCTGCGCGAAGCTGCGCATTTCCGCGATGGCAGAAGCGACCCCGCGGAAGCGCAAGCGTGGTCCGAAGTATTGCGGTTTAGTGGCCGGCCACAACAGTGCAAACAACACCAAGGCACACGATTCACGTGTTGAACTGTATCGGTTCCCGGGCGCGTCGTACGAGAAATAAAGGCGGCAAGCGTGGATAGCTGACAGCGCTGTCTCGCCTTATGTTCTGGCTGTCTGAATTTATCGCTTTCGTTCGTTCCGACAACGTGAATCGGTAAGTAACGCGACGCATGCACGCAGCGACTACAGTAATGATCACTCGCTGTCTTCTCGTATTGTTAATGTCCAGTTACGGTTGTAGGTGAAGCAACTTTGTGTTTTGATTCCCCGTGTTCGTGAGACCTACCCGTCGTTGTTGAAAGTTCACATTCGCGTTATACCGTTAGCATTGCGCGGTTGGTTGAATTCAACTGAACTCGGCACATTGTCAGAAGTTCGGCGCCTGCATTTCACGCGTCGGGAAGGCTGCTTTATCACGCCGGAACGGACGTCTGTGCATTTTCAGCAAGCTTTGACATCGTTCTGCAGGTTTGCTTTGTTTTTGTCACTTTATTAGGGTGATATATATTTAAGCCGCTAAATATAACTGGCACTTAATACATGCTTTGCAATTGCAGCCTTGAAGTAACCACCTTCTGACTTTGTTCGATTTTCTAGCCGCGTTCACGCAGCACGTTTTATACGCCTGTCAAGTCGATATCATAAAAATAGACTGCAAGCATGACGCGAGAGCCGAAAAAACGAGGCGAGCAGTTCATCTTGCTTCACAGTGGTTAAAGCTCAGCTAGCTGCCTCGCGTCTTAATCAGCGGGTGATTCTCCAGCGGCACGGAGGACTGGACTCTAACCTTCTCAGGAAGCAGTGCCATGGCCGTATAATCTTTTTTTCGCACGCCGCAAACGTCTGTTCACGAAAGTACCCGGCTGCTACTGTAAGCATGCCATATCAAAACAACAATCATATGATTCGTAGTCCACGCCGCAGAACATCGATAGCGTGTACGGCTTCATTTCGGAGTGAATGTGGACCATTATTCATCTTTAACATGACAGAATGAGACTTACCTCGAGGTATACGTCCTACACGGTGTAATCGTGACTTGGGAAATGCATTTCGCTTTACGTTGGGCGTCGTTGTCGTCGATCGTCTGCTCTTCACCGTTAACATGATTGACGAGCCTTTCTCATTTTATCAAGTTCGCTTTTCGGAAGTGCCAGTCAAGCTTGAAAATCCTTTTGAAGCCGCACTGCAAGCGGTACATTGTGACGCGGCGCCGGAAGTGCACCGCGACAGCTCTGCACGTGCACAGAAGCGAGCGGAAACGCGGTGCAGAGAAGGGAAAACGCGCGCTGCTTACACCCCAGTTTCTCTTTTTCTGCCAGAGATGGCGCTGGCTGTCAAGAGCAGCAGCGCCGCTAAGCGTTGCTTGGGAAGCCTATAGAGAGAACTTGGGCATGTTGGTGTAGCATAGTGAAACACACAGCGCGAAATTACGACGGGGACACAGGAAGGAAATACACTCAGCGCTGAACAACAGTTTATCACATCAAATCTTCTAACATATATACAGAAGAACAGCCGCATCAGTGCGCATGTCAAAACAGATACACTTCCTATATTCTTGGAAAATGAGATCCAAGAAATGTTAACTCTTCATTATAAATTGAATTTTCTTTCGTTTTTGAGCGAAAATGCAAGCCTTTTGAAAGTATTCTGTTTCTCAATGTCCTAATGTTTGATCCCAGTTGAAGAAAATTGTTCACGAGTATATTTTCGATGCGGCAGGTATGTACATAGGTCAGCGTGCCTAGATAGCCGAGTGTGGAAGACGCTCGCCTTCGTATCGTGGGTACGTATTTTGGAATCCCGCCGTCTCATAAGAATTTTTTTTCGCGAAAATTTTATCTTCCTTTATATCTATCTTTCTTTCTCTCTCTCTGTTCCTTTCTATCTTTCTTTCTTCTCCCTCCACCTCATCCTCACATCTCTCCTTCGCTTTGTTCTTCGTTCTTGCTATCGGCACACGTGTTCCGGGAGCGAAGAAGCCGAAGGGGATGAAGAGAGCGCATGCCGGTTCATGATGATGATAATCTCGGGTCACGACATTTCACGCCGAGCTAGAACAGTTTCGCTTTTAAAATTATGGACCCGAACCGGAATCGAACCGAGGCCTTCTGCGTGGCAAGCAGGTGTTCTACGTTAGAGCAACGCCGTAGCTTGAAAGTGCTTCGGAAAGAAAACATATACAGGCGTCATGTAGTGCGAGGAATAGAGTTAACAAGTGCAATATTGCATGGCATACGCGTAGAATCGCACCTGGTGTCTCTCTGTACTAATGATGCAACGAGTGGGTGGTCTAAAGCGCCACTTACTACAAAGAGGCCATGCATAATTAATAATAATCATCATCACCATTAGAAACAGCATTAACTAATTGTGCAGCAATGTGGGTGCGCGTATTGCAGTAGGGATGCGTAATTTTTATTTCGCTATTTTACAAAATGATGAAATATTTTGTAGCGGGACCATTGCAACTGTACCTGCAGTAGGCATGCGTTCAAGGGAGCTTAAAAATACAGGAAGCCTTTTGCACTATGTTGCGCAAAGCTTGGCAGCAACGAAGCTGGTTCGTCCTCAGCACGTCGTGCTGCAGCACGGGAATCACAACACCGGCAGTGAGTGGATCCAGCGTGCTTGGCCGAAAAAGTGGCAGCCAAGAGACGGTGACGGACAGGTCCGGAATACGGGCAAAGCTTGCCACTCTGAGTGTGTTCAAATCATTGTCCCTGAGTCACGGTGTATAAAACTGGGGCGGTTGCTATGGAGAAGGCTCGGCGGCGGCTGCTTCTCGGCGTGGCGGTGGCTTGGCTATTTTTACGGCAGGTGGCGCGCCGCTGTGGCGGTTGCTATGGTAACGGCACAGAAGAGGTTTTTTGTTAACGGACGTCTTACTGCCAGCTTTAACAGCTGCGCTGTTAAAAAATGCCATTGCCACGCGCACAGACAATCGTTTCCTTGAGGCATGGTTGAACTTGTCAACGTGGCTTTTTGATTTTGGGCTAGTTGAATAAATGCACAAAAAGGTGTCATAGCGCTAGCAGACAAGGACAAGAAAAACACAACGGGACGAGCGCTAGCTTTCAACTTAGCGCTTGTCCCCTTGTGTCTTCCTCGTCCTTGTCTGCTATCGCTGTGACACCTTTTGACGATTCAGCTATCCACCGAGGATCGAAGCCTGGCTTGCCAATTGAGGAGATGATGCGAACGGAGTCCGAATCCGCTTTCGCGTTCTACTCTTAGAGACGAAGCTCAAGCAGCCTACGTGTTTTTTTTAAGTTTCGTCTTTGTTAATATTTTTTGTGGGTGCATCTTCAACCGTAAAGGTGAAACATTCGCACATCAAAATCTTCTATTTTTTTTTAATAACAGCGAAGCTGTTTAATAAATCGTTCCTTGTCTGGCGCACAAAAAAACTCGGTCGGGTATGCGCCACAGGAATTGGGAAGCCCGCCAATTGAAATCAAATTTTTCGCGGGGAGAAACTTCATCTTCTGTGAAAAAAAAAACTATAATCGATATGAGCGTAATAACTCGGCCGGCACGCGCTCTCTTTGTTCTCTTCTTCATCTTCTGTTTATCTCTCAGAACGAGTGTGCCAATTTGCCCGGCGAACTTACATGGGCAAGCGAACGAGTACAAAGAGAGAGAAATAAAGACAGAGATGTAAAGAAAGAGAAACAGAGAAAAAGACAGAAAGAGAAAGAATTATACAAAAACAGATACAAAAAAGAGATAAAAAGATCGAGGAAGAAGAAACAGAATAGAGAGACAGAAAAAAGCTAGAAAGAAAGAGGAAGCGCTAAATAGAGAGAGAGAGAAACAAGAAAAAGATAGGAAGAGCGAGAAAGAGAAAGAAATACACGGTGAGAGAAAGAAAGAAACAGAAACAGTGATAAAAAACAGATAGAAAAAACCGAGAGAAAAGGAAAAGAGAAAGAAAAAGAGAAACAAGGTAGGTGGCCAAGATCCACTTTTCCTTCAGACTTGGCACCATTACTGGGAAGCTGCCTTGATTTTTCGGAAATGTTGATTAAATTTTAATAAATTTTAATAAATTTGTTGGGCGTATCTTTGACGAAAAATGTAAGCCTTTAGAGTTTGGAAAAAGATTTCAAGATCTGAAATGTTTCGTACAACATTTATAAAATTGTTCATTGTTATGTTTTTGACCACATAGGAGGTGCTCGAAAATGTTGTATTTGTTAAATTCTCCCCATTTTATTAAAAATGTTTTTAGGTGCACTTTAAGAAAACGGCATTTTTTCGATTTCTGAGAGTTTCAACGCATACTGCTAACAGATTTCTGGGCGTATATCTGACCATTCTGCTATTTTTCGATCTTTAGGAGCCCTACTCTCCAAAGGCAAGTTCACTAATCACAAGGCTACGCACCCATTCTTGCAGAACGTAAATGCATCTGGACCACATAAATGCCTCCCATCCGTGGTGCCAAACAATTGTTAAAGAAGGACATTTTTTTGTCGTCTTCGTCAAATTTCGTGGCAGTGGAGCAAGTGCCCTCCTTAGGACAAGGCGTGAAGTCGACATGGAGTTTTGTAGACATGTTTTTTTGAAAAAAATTTGATCCGAAACACGCGCTTCGATGGCTGCGAGATGGGCTTTCCATGCGGCCTTTTCGGACACTGGCGAATGCTGGAAATAAATGAAAAATTGGGGTGGGGCGAAGCATGTAGGCAAGGGTGTTTCAGCTCCATTAACGTGAAACCTATGGAGTGGCGAAACATGCAATGTGCGCCGGTGGTTCCCACAGAAAAATCACTGCTAATGGGCAATGAGAAACAGTAGAAAGATTAGACAAAGAGACGCGCAGTCCGCTTTTAGTTAACGCGCACGCATCGAATATTTATTATTCAACTACGCATAAGAGAAATCTCCCACCGGCACTGCATTGCAGGTTAAGATCCTGTGCCTATATATACGGGGTGGCCGGTGAACGGTGGTGCATCGCGAGCATTCAGTTTTTTCAAACAAGGAACTCGCTAGCAGACGCTGCCTGCGTCGGCGTTGTCTCTCGCAGGCGAGGGCGCGTTCTCGTTCCATGCGAGCTGGTAGTTCATCGTTCATCGCAGCAAGAACGTTTCCATAGTCAACGCACGCCGTTCGCTCTCTTTCGCCGCACGACAAGCGCTGAGGCGGTGGCGCCCACTCTTCCGCTCAAGCAAATGGACCGTCCCGACAGCAGACGACGATGCACGATGCACGCCGACACGCCGAGACCCTAAGGTGCTTCGCCCCTAAACGTGCCAGGTGCTTCGCCCCTAAAACAACTTTCCAGAAAAGACTGCGCCCAAGGGGTGTTCTGCATGGAATTATTTGTCTCCCAATAATACATTCCGTAAAATTTTGGGCGTGTTGTTATGTGGGGCATGAATCGAACGTTGTCTAGGTCGTCATTGAATACAAGTTAAAAACCGTGCAAGTTGTTGGAGTCAGTACAGGATCACAGTCAGTAATGGTTACTACAGTAGAGTTTTTACTACCATGTGCATACATAACATTGCATTTGCATAGCAACTTTCATTTACCTTTATAGCATTTACATTTACATAACACGGTAACTAGCATTTAGAGCTTGTAAATGCCACTCTAACACTTCCATAATTAAGTTATGATCGTAGCAATGGCGAAAGACATTCTTGCCTTAGGCTCAGTTCAGTGCCAGCAAGCGTGCTCTTTGGAGCGCTTCAGTGTTTAGCAAACCCGCAGTAAACACGACAGCCACACTGCTAAAAATGAGGGCGCACTAATTTCATGCACAGTGCCTCCGTTAGCTTTAGGAATGATTTAGCACTGTTTATTTGCATCTCGCACAAAAGGTAAGCAGCTTCGTATGGCGTAAGCAGAGAAGACAGACGTAACAGTAAAGGTAAAACCTGAGAGCTTCACCAGAGCGCAAAATCCAGTTCACTACCTTGCGCTGAATATTGGGAAAATGAATAAACGAAAAGGAGAGAGAAACAGATAGTAGAGAATCAATGGTTCCACAAAGAAATAGCGATGTTTGGCTATTTATGAACAGGGTTTCCAGGCTAAGCTGCTTCGTTCCAGTTTTGCTACTTTTTCAGGTCAGTGGCGCAGAAAAAAAAACGTCTCTCCTTCTTGCCTATTTTTTGGGTACTTTCATGTTGGAAATCGGATATCTGACGAACTGCCTACGCTATTTCTTAGCGTAACGTACAGACTGCAACTCGGAAATATTTGCTTCTCGTACATCTTCATCAGTCGAGAAACGATCGCGAATGTGACTACAGTGTATGATTCAGTCCTAGTAACTGTGGTTTGGAGCACATTCATACCGTACATATTTTTGTTGACACCAAAAAGGATAGTAATTTTACTCCTTTTAAGCAAATTCGCGCAATATGCGTTAAGAGTGCGTCACGTCTGCCGCAGTGTTTGAAACGTCGTCATCCTGCACGAAACGTTCACTAAAATTGACAATTTATGCTCTAATTTGAGCACATATGATTGGGAAAGGATCTTGCTGTACTTATTGAGATTTCCATGAAAAAACCGTTGCATTTAGTCCTTTAAATAAAAACCTCGGAGTGTTTTTCACACACCCGTGGCTACATTTGGCTACTTTTACTACCCTTGGCTACCAAGTTGACTACTTCTTGGCTAGTTCTTCCAATTTATTGACTCTTTTTTTTGCTATTTCGACCTGGCGACCCTGTTTACAAAGTGTTGCAATGCCGACCCTCTACCTGTCGTCCTGCGCAATGCATGCCAATGCTCCAGCGAAACTGTTTCGCAGAATAAACCATTGCACTCATGCAGGTTCGATGGAACCTCATTCGCATAACTCTTGAAACTTTCTGGGAAACGTCTAACTTTATTTCATCAACAGCGAGCACTCGGGGCCATGGGCATGCAAGGAGACGAGCGAAGAATCACAAAAGAGTTTGCCCTCCGACAAGCGAACGCTTTCCGAACACTTCCCTCAGTGTCAGAATAACCCGATATGCGGCATCAATCTTCGCTTCGGAACAGCGGCCTCTATAATCCCGAGCGCACGCTGGGAGTATCTTGCCTTGGGCGCGGACAAAAGGGCCACTCTGAAAGCGTTTCCTCTCTTGTAAGACGCGCAACAAAAACACGAAGACAGTTTCTTCAAGAGCGTAAGCTTTCAAAGCGTCATGCATCCGAATTTTCCTACTTTTCCTTTCTTCGAAATTGTGTGTTTTTATCTGGAAAGCTCCAGGGCGAGCGGCCCCCCTCTGCGCTTCGTGAGTTGTTGCTCCACAATGCGGTGGTCGAAGTTTTCCGGCGAGCGAGCTCTTTGAAGGGCTTCACTGTTTTACAAACCGTAACAGTTAGAGAAGTGACGAAAGAAATGCCTTCTCCGACCTAGTTTTCTAGAAGCGTGCGGCGGCTCGCAAATTTTGCCGGCCTGGACAGGAAAAGAAACAGGACAAGTTTATAAACGTTAAAAGAAACGACACAAAATCTTCTTCCGAGACTGTGGTTCTTGGGCTCCCCATGTTTATCTTTCGGGAATAAAAGTCCCGCTTGTCGTTGCGTTGGCGATGCGTAACAAAAAGTACGCCCACCGAGTTTCAAGAAAGCCGCGGTCGACTGGTGTTAGCAAGGACATGAAACGATCGGCAAACAAATAAACCCAGAAGCGCACGTGGCGGGCTTTCTGCCCCTTTGGTCATGTCGAAATCCACGGCAGTGCCTGTCGTAGCCTGTTTACGCTCAGCTGCTTCCTTTCGTTTCAATTTCCCGATGCTTGGTGGTCCGGTCCTTTTTCGTGTAACGCTATTCTTAGCACCGCGACAATTTCACTTCGCTTCTCGTGGGTGCTCGCCCCATTTTGTCATTGAAATATCGGACACGTGCGCCGGCAGTCACTACGCTGGTAGCGACACCGCGTGGCGCTTTGTCTGATTACAACACGCACTACAGGCTTGCGTGTTTGAAGGTTGGTCTTGGGGAATAATTTTTTAAAAGTGCTACGAATTGCGTCGTTAGGGATAATAAAAAATATTGCTGCTTCACGTAATAATAGATTGAATTCCTTCTGTGACGCTAGGTGGTTCAGTACCGAATATGCTTACATTTAAATCAACCCTGCTACTCGAGGGTGGCTGCGTTGACGTCGTCAGTAATCTTGTATTGTTCAGTTGCATTGAAGTACTGGGATTCAGTGCGTGAATGTTCGTCCATGCGGCTAATTGAGCAGTTTTTTGATGGTCCACTACATTGCGACAACTATAATGCATGAGAACAGGAGTCACCGGCGCCACGTATAGGCACCCACGCATAGACTACCCTGAACCGGGACTGAAATGTAACAGTTAATCATATCAGCAGATCTACACGGCAGGTCTCTCCTTCGGCCTATAGAAGATGCTTACACTGTGCATATTTTGCTGTTGTAAACTGTTGCTCTCCTTCCATCCCCATTCGGGGTAGTAAACCGCACGCAGATGAATAGGTTTCCTATTTGCTCCGGAGGGCGGGGGGTGGTGAATCAACCAGCCGAATCAGTTATGCATTCAGTGAGGCACACCACATCTACCTTGTCCACCATGTCCACTAAAATATCGACTATTACAACTGAAACATTGCATAATACTGGTGGATTGTGATGATGGAAAAATTTTCAAAAGGGTAGCATTAGAATCGTAATGAAGTCGAAACGTTATTCAGGGAACGCACCCCCAAGGAAATAACCGGCACGAGAACGGATTCTTTAGAACGTCCGCCGCGGTGGGTGGTGTAGCGGTTACGGTGCTTGGCTGCTGACCCTAAGGTCGCGGGTTTGATCGCGGCCGCGGTGTTCCCATTTAGATGGAGGCGAAGTCGCTAGAGGCCCGTGTATGTAATTTAGGTACGGTTAAACGAACACCAGATGGTCAAAATTTCCGTAACCCTCCGCTATACGGCGTTCCTCATAATCATATCGTGGTTTTGCTACGTAAGAACCCAACAATTATTATTAAAGGATTCTTTGATGGTCCGGCTCTATTTACAGCGTCACTGTGCCCGACCTTTTAGCAGAAGTGACCTGTATGACAAATTATGGTTATGTATCCTAACGCTTCGGTATGTACGTTTTCGAATGTGATAGTTGCTTAGTTTATGCTCATTTCTCTTAAATCGGTCGACGCCAGAGGACTACGTCACAAAGTAATCTTCTATGTCGGCCAGACCTCGTGATTGCTTTGATGAGAAGAATGTACGGCAACGTTTTTAAAGCACTTTCCCGAGCCTTTCAATATTTGTGGGGCTGTATCGAGAACTTCTGACACTATTTGGCACGCTTTGGTGATCCGTGCCACGTGCGCCCCCTTAGCGCTACTCATTTACTAAGTATAGGCAATAAGTTACAGATGCTTAATCAGCTCGCACATAATTTAAGTTGTAGAGGGACAGCAAAATAAAGAATTCAAAGGTGAGGAGGCCAGCTTCGTCTCGCCAACTAGCTATTTTATTATTTGCATTTTATCAATAAATATGACATATATAGTTGTGGGGCCTATATCTTTTCTTTTCTATTTTGTTGGCATTATTGTCTTTCCTGTAATAGCTGTAGATGGGTACAGGAGCGGCTTTCCTAGGTAACCATTAGTGTGGACGGTCTTTCATATACAATTAATGAGAACTAACAGACAATAATGACAAAAAAATATATATTATTTATTTATTATATCCCATTACATATACCAAATATATATCATATACCTTTGTAACTAAGCAGGGAAGTTCTCTACATCTGGGAAGACAATGTTTTTGTAACAGTAATATCAACATTTCGTTTCGAGGCACCCTTCATATATTACGCCGATTGCCAAAACGAATTTGTTTTGAATGCTGATTCTTCAGAATCAGCATATTGTTGTATATCTCTTGTGTTAGCGGGCCGCTGTAGGCGGTGGATTTATACAAGCATTTAATCCCGGTGCTGGACGTGACGTACATGGGCCCAAACGAATTGTATGCGAGTTATACGATCTTGTTAAGAAACGTGCAAATTTTAAACACCACGAAAGCTAGTCAACAAGACGAGCGCCACTACCAACTCAGTTGATAGCGGCGCTCGTCCTGCCTTACACTTGTGGTGTCTCAATTTTGCGCTTTTAGGGGGGAAGCTCCTTAAAGCGGCACTCGTTCGTCCCTCGTAGTCGTAGTGCGTAACCAGTCGTAACGCTAGTACCAGATCTTGACCTCCAGAGTGGTGCCGGTGGGAGATTTTTCCTGTGCGTTGTTGAACAATAAAACATTCGCAGCGTGCGCGTTCACTAAAAGCCGAATTCTTCTGTCTCTCATTCCCCATTAGCAGCCATTGGCATGTTCCAGTAGGAAACGTTAGTAGAAGTAGAAGTGTGAGTGTTAGCTAAAAGCCGACTTCTTCTGTCTCTCATTCCCATTAGCAGCCATTGTTTACCTCCAAGGTAGTGCCTGGTGAGATTTCTCCTGTGCGTGATTAAACAATAAAAATTTTGTTCAAAACGCCGTTGATTGATGAAATAAACCAACGAAAGACGCCAGATGTTTTCTAAAAGCAAAACGAAAGAACGCCAGATGTTTCTAAAGCAAAACGAAAAGACGCCAGCTGCTTAACGAAATACGCCAGATGTTTTCTAAAGCAATGGTTTTCTAAACAATGAAAATTCACAGCGTACATGTAAAATTAAAGTGAGCTGCAAGTCGTCATAACTCTCATCGAACCTTTAGTATAAACGCGCCCGATCTCACGTCGGTGATGATGTACTGGGCAGAATTCACGGAAGATTCACGGTTTACCAATGAACCCCTGCAGCTTCGCCCACTTATCATCATTCACTCCGTGGATATGTTGTGATTTTTTTCTTTCACGATGCTTCACCGACTAGCCTCTCAACAAGTACTTCTAAGTGTTGTGTAAAATATTACTGTGCCTCGATAATAACAATCAATCAATATATCAAGCAAACCATGCTCTTGCCAAAGCTGTGGTTACGCATTCCCCATTGCATTAGGATATATGCGAAATTTGTCAAGTTTGCTTGCCCACGCATTAAGTTTTCCCATTGCAAGATCTACCCAGAAGGGGAAATGTAAAGCAGTAGCGGAGGGCAGCGAACCGGTGCATCATAAGATTTAATCTTTACTACACTATCTGTGGTTGTAAAGGCGACTTCCCGTCATGACGAGAAAGTCGGCTGTCTTGCACAGGTCACAACAGCAGCCTCATAAAGATCCTTTGGGTACAGTGACGCAGCGAACACTGCTTACGCAGCGCGTAGCGACATAAATGCTTGCGTGTGTGACCGCCGTTAATACTCAAATAATAACGGGGCAGAGCGGTGAAGCTTAAAGGACCACTGCCAGCCAAATTTTCTTTGTGACAATTACGCTCTAACGAACATAACGCAAGGAGCCTGACTCGACGTGTAAATATAACGTTAGCGTCACTTATTAGGGTCAGTTGGACGGCGACTGCAAAACGCCAATTTCAATGCCGATGCGAAAACACCAATTTCTCACATGCTGAAAATATCAGCTCTGTGGGTGTGTTTTGTTTCGGAGCATTACAGCACTGGCTAACGTTTTTAACGCGATAGCGTTAAAGAGCTCGTATCGCAGAAATTGCGCTGTCGGCGTCGGGGCCGTTGGTTGTGAGCGAAAAATCATCATCATGTCCGTGACCGAAAAATCGAAAAAGCTGCAAATAAAATAAATAATAAAAATGTTGGGTCCGAATGAGAATCGAACCCAGGCCGTCTGCGTGGCAAGCAGGTGTTCTACCACACAGCCACGCCTCTGCTTGGAGCTGCACTGAAAGTAACTTTCGTGCTTCCCAAAAATACGCGTCCTGTATACAGGTGTCACAGTACGAGATGTAATATCGCAGTAGTATTGCGTGGTACAAGTGTACATTGCCATAGGGCGTCACACCATGCCAATATCATAACGACTTCGTGGTTTAAAGACAGCCACCCATTACAAAAGGCGCACACATTAGTGCGCGTATTCCCTTAAGACCACGTAGTGGGTGCATCGCAACTTCGAAGAAGTTTCTCGCGCATAATTGCTCCTGGTTTAAAGCATGCTACCCATTACATAAGGCACACGCCTTAGTGGGCGCATTCTGTTAAACCCTCGTAGTGTTCGAACTGCGCACTAGGAACAGAATATCGCTATCGCGTTCAGCTCTTAAAGGCGAAGCTTAAGCGTCCCCCAATTTTTTATTCTCTTTAGCCGCAATTGGTAATCTATCGAAATAAGAGGGTTCTATTTAAGCGAATCGTGATTGTATAAAAAAGAATTAAGCGACAATTAAAGATGGTCTATCCATGACTCCTTAGAGCCTAAATACAACCACAGGATGCAGGTTTGTCGCTGCGTTTGAAGACTTAAGCCTTAAATGTCTGATAAGAGGGGTTGCGTTGTGAAAAGCCGGCATGTGGACAAAAAAGAAATCAAACGTGTTCAACTCCAAGTGCAATTTTCTTGTGATTATTTGATTTCTTTTGCAATTATCTATTTTGTGTTCTCTGGTCTTCTTTCTAATGTTTTTCTACTGCTTGCTGCTCCGAGCGCGGTGCGTCTAACTGCCGGCGCTGGCGTTTAGCCTCCGCTCTTCTATTCTGTACATCTGTGTCTAACTCCCGACGCTAGCACTTCGCTGCCTCGGAGAGAGTAATTAGCCCTTCGACGACGCTAGTGTTACAACGGGACGCCAACTGCGTGACGTGATCATGAGACTGCGTGACACCAGCGCGAGACACGAGACGACGACATGGCGGTGCCGTAAACTGCTGCGCAGTTAAAAAGCACGTGACAGTACAGAAAGCGCACGTGTACCTCGTGGATCCAGGCGAGGGAGCTGCGCGTTCTTTTCGTATTTATCGCGATCACGCGATTAAAAAAGTAAAAGAAGATTCACATCACTTTTGCGTAAGCGTGAAACCTAGGCGATTAAGAAGACGATCCCCTGGCATTGCAGGCATCATGGAAAGCTTTCGCGGAGCAGCGCCAACCTGCTTGGAGATAGAGTCGCCGTTCGCAGAGAAAGCATAACTGTGCATACGCATGATAATCATAAAAATAAATTAAGTAGTGATATTTAGTGAACATAGTAAGTGAAAATGAACTTAGTGAGAGTTAGTGAACGCTGGGCGTCAATATAAAGTGCAAGGCAAAATATCCACACCATATGGGTTTGCCGAACAAGTCGTCTCAGGCAAATGCATCGAGATTTTTTTAAACAAGCCCAAGATGTATACAGTGAATCAAACGTATACATACCTCTAGTATTTGAGTCGATAACCTAAATGTGGCTTGGACCTCTGTGTCACATTTTGTACACTACTAAAGCGGCTGCCCAAGCATCGAAATTTGTGGAAGTATAAACTGTTTCTAAAAAAATGAGTTTGGCACTTTCGTTCCGTATACATTCAGCATCTTGAATTTCCTCTCCTGATGACCATATTTCGTCCAGCAAAAGCTAAACAAACAAAATAATGCCACAATTTCGTTTTCTTAGATCTGGCACTGTTGGTGGAGCTAAAGATTTGAAGCGATTTTCTGCCGTTTCTATGACAGCCGTCGTAGCAGGCCGCCGCGCAATGATCAATACCACGCATAGTCGCCATACGCAAATGGCCTCTGACACGCTTGAAATGAACCACGTGTACTGTTGTCTTTTTGTGTGTGTATGTGAACTACTGAAGTTTTGCTGAAAGCCTCCGAAAGAATTACCGGCACACTTCAATTGCTATGCGACCCAAATCGATGCAGCATTTCCGCGTTCCTTCAAAAGATTTCGTCGAGGTTTCGAGGGATAAAAAATGAAACGCCATGACAAGTATAATCAATATTCGTTACGGGGACATGCATATTCAGCTGCCGCTGGCCAACTCCGAACAGGCACGAAAAACTCTTTCTAGACAAATGAAAAAACAAATACGGTACGTCTGAAGCAGCCTTACGAGGACTACATGGCACGAAAGCATTGAGCGTGTTCGTCGGCGATACGCACCCCCACCCTTTTCTCGTACCTAGCGTCTCTTCCAGTTTACAAAAGAAAATACGTGGGGGTTGACATTTCACGGAGCTCTGAACAAACGCGGGCACGTGGTGCTTTGGTGTCACGCGCAGAAGGGCACACTTTCATATCGAGGAAGCAAGCTGAAAAACTCCGGCCATGTTCAATACCGGCATAGTTTCGAAAGCGATACGGAACACGCACGCCGGCTGCATCGTTTGCTTTCTTTCCCTCATTCGAACGTTTCACCCCTACCTATAATATTGAAAATTGTTCCTGAAACCACAGTAAGCTTTTGCCGAGACACAATGTTTGCAGTCAGGCCTTCAACTTATGCCGAGAAGGTGAACTTATGTTGAGACCACGCCAACTCTCGTGTTTCGACGGCTACGAATATAAGTGAACAAACGCGAAATTTAAGTTTCTAAGAATGAGGTTTCGTATCGCTGAAACTGGCATGCAGACAGTATGAAGAAAAAGTACGGGTAAGATGGGCTGGACCATTCCTTTTTATAGACGAATTGCGCAATAACTGCATATACAGAGGTAATATACAGATATTACCTGTATATACAGATATATTGCCGTCTCCTGGCAATATCTGGCTTCGGTTTGAAAATGATTGGTTAATAATAGGTACGCAGTGCTAGTGCTAGCCCCAATGTAAAAAAAAAAAATGCCAGGCCTGCACGAAAAGGGCAGCAAAGTCACAGCGAAAGCTGGAAGAGCGGAGAATCTCTTGTGGCTACTAATACAAGAAAACAAGCAACGTACCCACTACGCCACAAATCATAATTCTTGTGAAGTTGGGAAGCACCCACCAAGACATTATTCGTCATTCTGCGGAGGTATGAGCTACCATATGTAAGGCATTACGTGCAGTTTGTAGATGAGACGGTTGATGACGATGAAGAGTTATGGCTGAACCATTTGTAATGGGTTGGAAGCTTTAAACGACCCACTAGTTAAGTAATTCACATCGTGTGACGCCCGGTCGTTATTTTACTCTCCCACCACGCTACATAACATAGGTTAACGTGAGAAAGAGAGAGACAGGTAAGTAACTTTATTGCATCATGGGAGCATTGTGAGCTTCCTTGGCAACCTATAGAAGTGCACTTGCGAGGAACCCACTACGCTATAAATGGTCATAATTTTTTGAAGTAGGGAAGCAGCCACTGTTTCTTTTTTCGTCATTCTGCGGAGAATCGTGGTACCCGCTAAACACCTTTAATGAATTATATGCACTTTGTTGATGCTGTGGCTGATGACGATGAAGAATTATGGCAGAGCCCTTCGTAATGGGTTGGAAGCATTTAACAACCCACTCGTTGCGCAATTCGCATTGTGTGACGCTTGGTTGTTATTTTACTCTTCTACCACGCTACATTACATGTGTTAATGTGGTTCCTTCGCGACATGAAGCTTGTATAGGGTCTTTTTCAACGTAGTTTCAAGCACCGGCGTGGCTCCGAGGTAGAACCCTGGGGTCCCACGCAGAGGGCCCAGGTTCGAACCTAGTTCCATCCTGAGATTTTTTTCTTATTTAGTTTTTTTTTTCTTATTTCAAGC
The DNA here is from genome assembly GCF_013339695.2 of Rhipicephalus sanguineus. Lineage (NCBI taxonomy): Eukaryota > Metazoa > Arthropoda > Arachnida > Ixodida > Ixodidae > Rhipicephalus > Rhipicephalus sanguineus. Next base: position 86,788,312 of record NC_051185.1, on the reverse strand, counting down.
GATAGTGGTTACGGACACTGGCGGCGGCGGCGGACAACTACGGCACCAAAAACGGCCCTTGTTGTGATCTCATAACAGCTTTCGCTGTAAAAAGAAGTAAGTAAAACGCTCACCTTTTCCAGAATCAATTTTAATCCCGGAAAAGGCATGCTGCGCCCCCTTTCCACAAAAGTGGTCACTGTGATTCGATGAAACTCCACCTTCGCTCTTGGCGAACAGTCTTGTTACCAGCTGCCTGGAAGCGCCCGGTATTTAAACTTTTAAACACTCAGCGTCTGTTCGAATGCACCACAGTGAATATAAATTCTTCGAGCAACGGTTCATTCATAGGAATGAAAAAGAAAGTTTGGTGGCGAGTGATATTCTTGCCCAGTGGCAGAAAAGCATGAATTGCAAAGACGAATGTCTGTGTCTTTCTGCCTTTAGTTTCTGCAGTTTGTATAGTAAGGCCACGTATAGTTAGGACTTAACAAGAGTAACGTACCTATACGAGGAAAAGACGGAGGCAGCGGCGACCACCAATGCGTGTGCGTAACTTTGTTCATGACGACCACCGATACGGTACGGAGAGCTTTAAATATCCGGAGAAGTGCCACCCCTTAGGGTGACACCGCGGGCCGCTCCCACGTGGGGACAGTTAGACCTAGCCTAACCACCGCATCGCAGGCTCTCTGGACAGCCCAAAGTTGATGCTGATATTCCGAGCTCTTGAGGGCCGAGCTCCATTTCTGCTCATAAATGGGTTCGCAGTTTTGTTCAAAATTCTGGGTCAACTCTGTGCCGTAAGCTAAACAGCTTCACTGGTCATCCACTTTCAGGCAGTGGAATGACTCACCATTATATTTCGTAGACATTTTTTTTCCGATTTATATCGGGGAATAGCTGCCTCTAATCTTTAATTCATGCTTTTATTCGCTTGCCGCTGAGATTCCGTCAACTTGCAATCTTTCGTTATGTACTGTAGTAAAAACGAGAGATATTTCACTGTTTTTGGTGAGTAACCAGTTACATATCATTATTTTCTTTTCGGTGTATAATAATTTCGGAGTATATAAAAGAATGTTAATGGGTTTCTTTAAAGATACCTAAATATGTGACAACCAGTGTGTCGGAACGGAACAAAAACCGAAAACTAAAAACGAAAAAAAATGATATTTTTGACCGGAACGAAAACGTAACCGAAACGCCATCTATTATTTCGTTTCGGAGGGAAACCTAAATATTTTTATCGTTTTGCGGTTTACGGGAAAACTTGGCGATGCGGAACAACCGAGGTCATGCAACGTGAGCAAAGATGCACATATCAGGGTACAGTATTATTCCAAAGTAAAGATGCGTGGAAATTTTGCGGACAACGAAAAGAGTCGCAGCCAGAGCTGTTTATATTAAAGCAAGTGGACTTTCGTGTCCCTGTCGCAGAGGCCAGCGCGAAGAGCGCATTCTCGCTGTGGCCACGGATATCAGAGAGTACACTTGATGACAGACTGTTTCTGAGGTCATTCTTACTCTCTTGACAGATGACATTGAGCCTGCTCAGAAAATTCGTAATTTGCTTTTGAGAAAATTACATACTCTAATAGAGGAGTACTACTTTGTGCTAGTTTGTAGGAATTCGTGGTGTATGATTGCTTGCCCTTCTCCTAATCTGTGAAGAGCGTGTTTTACTGCGGTCCCACGTTCTTAAGATGTGCGCAAATAACTATACCACAAATCCTACGTTTTCATAGTTAATTTAACTTCAAAATTTTTGATACAAATAAAAACTGGTTACGAACCGTTACGGATTTTTTTTTCGTTCCGGTACAGAAACGAAATGCAGGGGAGAGGGTGAGTGGAGAGGGTATGCGCATGCGCAGTAGGGGCGGTCACGCTGCACACTACCACCACCACCGGATTGAACTCCGCCATAAGATACTTCGCATCTAAAAGTGTAGGGCCCGAGTGAGAATAGAACCCAGGCCGCCTGCGCGGCAAGCACATGTTCTACCACACAACCACGCATCTGCTTGCGACTGCACTGAAAGCAACTTTCATGCTTCCCAAACCTACACGTCTTGTATACAGGTGTCACAGTACGAGATGTAATATCGCAGTGATATAGCGTGGTACAAGCGTACATTTGCATCGGGCGTCACACCATGTGAATACCATAACGACTTGTTGGTTTAAAGCCAGCCACCCATTACAAAAGGCACGCACATTACTGCGCGTATTCTCTGAAGCCCACGTAGTGGGTGCATCGCAACTTCGAAAAAGTTTCTCGCGCATTATTGTTCCCCTGAGGAGGACCGGAGACCCTGTCTCCTCGCCGCCTCACGGGCTTGCTGGATGGCCCACAATTGATCTTGCAGGTTTGAGCTGCGCAGCGCGGCCGTTCACCGCGCCGCAGCTTCATCTGGAGAGACTGCATGTTCTTCGCCTATAACCGCGCATTCCAAGATAATGTGCCTAAGAGATGCGTGAGTCCAGCCGCATAATTTGCAGTTATCCTCTGAATAGACGTCTTGGTATATCCTCCTGAGGTGAACGGGGTTGGGGAAGGTCTGGGTTTGTAATTGCCTCCAATCTAACGATTGGGCCCTGTCGAGTTTGGGGCTTGGGGGTGGATAAATACACCTGGATTTGTGATAAAATTTTGTAATGTCACAGTATCTAGTCATTCTGTCTCTCTCTGTCCAGCCCTCCTCTGGATTTCTATCCCCTGGAGAGGACCTTTCTACACGAGCGCGGAACGTGAGACCTCGCGCTACGCGATGGACCTCTCCATTGAGGTTGGGTACGGGGGTGTGCGGGGACGTATGAGCCGGGAACCATATAATGTGTCGTTCCTCCGTCTCTTCAGAGGTGATAGAATTCGCGTTCGCTTTGAGGATAGCCGCGGCTTCTGGTGAAATTTTGCCTTGTGCATAATTTCTGACCGCCGCCTGCGAGTCACCTATTATACACCTGCAACCGGGGCAAGCGATGGCTAGGGCGATCGCCACTTCTTCCGCTGCCTCAGGGTTTTTTCCGCGTACACTACACGAGCTAACCAATTGTTTATCAGTACTGAGGACTGCCACTGCGAATGCACGTCGATCCGCGTATTCTGCTGCGTCTACAAGCAGCGCTTCCTTGTCCCTACCGAATGCTTGTAGTAAAGACCTGGCTCTACTCTCTCTTCGACCCTGATTGAGTTCGGGACGCATGTTCTTAGGTAGGCTAGCCGCCTAGGCCCAGGCCACGAATTTGCCGGAGTTCTGAATAAAGTTGTTACCACCACCACCACCATTATTGTTCCTAGTTTAAAGCATGCTATCCACTACATAAGGCACACACCTTAGTGCGCGCATTCTGTTATACACACGTAGTGGTCGAAATATGCACTAGGGACAGGATATCGCTATCGCCTTCAATCACCGCTAGCACAATTACAACGTTCCTCTCACTTATTGCACAGATTACACAATGACTTCAGCTACACCCGTGTCTACGGCACCACTAATGCTTTTAACTACTCGTCACTCCCGCATGCCAAACGACTGTGGAATGATCTTCCAAACAGCATCGCCCTTCAGCATAATCACGATAAATTTCGCGAGCATCTCATCAACCATTTCACTCATAATGCTTAGCTGGTTCATTTGCTGCCATGATTCATGCATCCCCCCTTTATTTTTTTCATCATCAAAGTTAAGATGTTGCATTAAGTTTTCTTTGTTATCCCAACTAGTACCGGTAAACTGCGTAGTCTGTTTCACTACGCATCATTCGAACTGTCCAACACGCTGTTGAATTTCTTGTATGTGTTTCAAACTTTCCTACTCATGTGACATAGATATGACTAGTTTTTGTACTTGGGCATTTTTTGCCGTTGTTGTTGATGTTGTTCTGCATTGTTCTCACTGGCTTAATGTTAACCCAATTTGTTCTTACTTTGTTCCTATTTTGTATCGCCCCCCTTACACAACGCCTCGGCGAGGCCGGTAAGGTACTTGTAAATAAATATTAAATAACTCTTAAGGGGCCGACAACTGGCCAGAAAGTGGGATTAGATCCTGGTATAAATGAAAAGGCCATAAAATATTGTGACCGATTCCAGCATCCTTTTCACGTTGCGCGTAGGATTTATATTTTTAAATCGTGTGTAAAAGTAACAAAAACCGGTATGTCGCGCAGCCCAGCGGAAGAGCCTTGAAGCTCAATTATGAAGTCGATCACTTTGCTGTACGTAGTCTGATGCTGACACGAGTGCCATAATTAGTCCTCAAAGTTAGAGTATGCATATTATTATCCAGCCCCACTCAATTCTGTGCTGCTTACGAGGTAAAAGGAGCTGCACGGTGAAAAGCAGCGCTGCCTTCGCGGCCGCCAGTGGACCATGTCGAGCCACGGCGCATGCGCGTATGCAACTCAAACCGCTCTAGCGCTCACTGTTTGCAGCATATGTTGTCTCGTGTGTATAATGACTTCATATTCGCCGCAGATGGAAAAATTTTCATTATAAATATTTCACGGCGTTTTACACGTTACCATTGCGTGATTAGGCACTCTGACCGGTGAGCTTTCCGTTTCGCTGAAGAAAATAGGTACCATGAAAATTGGTTGTCGGTCCCTTTAAAGCGAAGCTTAAGCGTCCCCCAATTTTTTTTTATTGAATTACTTTGCCATATGGCATCAGAGCATGTCAAATATCATTGTGCGGTTCAGTTTCCCGCAGAAAAGTCCAAAATAGACCTGTGGTTTTCACTGTAGGTCCACTTACCAAGGTTCATAAAAGCATTGAGCATTGGAATTGGAAGGAATACAGCGCGAGATAGGACAGGGACAAAGAAGGGCGACGCACACAGAGCGCTGACTTACAACACTTTATTCGTAGAAAGGAAGGAATGAACATTTATACATACTTCGCTGACATGCCCCACCACAGGGGAAAATTACGAACATTATACATAGTGCAACCACCACTGCGCACAAAGGCGTGTCATTCATGGTCTGTTTAGATATGTTATTTCATGTGATGAAAGTGCTATCGAAGGAGAACTGATGCATCTGCTATCGAACTTTCTGATGAAGTCTGCCTCAATGATTTCGCGTGTCAACTGTAAGTTATGTCTAGCGAGGACCTCGCTTTTTTCAAAGAAAGGCGCGCAACCACAGTCACGACAGTGGCCTTGAACCATGTTGTACGCATTGTTGTGGTGCTCTCTTGGACGGTCGTTTATCTCGCGCTCTATTCCCTCCGATATCTAACCAACACACCCAAGCTTCGATACTACGTCATTCAGCAATACCCATAAAATGACAAGGTTTTCTTCATATATTGCTGTACATGTTTACTCACAGTTATCTGAAAGCCATCCTAAATTTCTGGGAGTGTGCTTGAGAACTTGTCAGCATAATCACACGTCCGCAATGTACCAGTACTGCTATTTTGCATAATTGGCACGGCTGCGTTTCAATGTTTTCATGCCAGCCAGTGCCATCTGACACTCAAAAGTTCTGCATCTTGAATTTCTCACTTTATTGCTTATGCATAATTATTAGATTGAAAATTAATCCAAGTACCATGGCTGTGAAGTGAACTTGGGATTTGGACATCGCATGGAGTGAATAAAAATTTCATATATATAGTGACAGGTGGCTTTGCACATTGGATCCTAGAACTTCATATACCATAAGGATGAATGAAAATTGACCACATGTATAGAGGATTTAAAAGAGTCAGGACTTCGGTTCATAGTTAAATAAAACGCGAAAACAAAACCACAACACATAGAAACAAAGGGGAGAGGACGAGGCACTACTAACAACTGGAGTTTAACATGTGTTTCGCTTTTTTAGTCATGTTCGTGCTCTTTCTGTGGATGTGTGATTGCTTATTGTTGTAATGTTGTCGTAGTGCTCGTTTATGTCTCTCTGTGGTTACGATTAAACTTCAGTTGCTAGTAGCGCGTCATCCTGTCCCCTTCATTTCCCTGTGTTGTGATTTTTTTTCGCACCTGTTTTAACAATGAATATACGCCAACTCGCCCAACTGTCCCGTTGGGACTTAAGTTTGCTGAATATCGCTGGCTCCACTCAGCCTCTTTTTAAAACGATGCGAAATTTTAAGATGCACACGACATAGAAATGGTTGCACGCACTATTGTGCATAACACTCAGCCGCAATCCCAGTGTTTGCTCAAATGTAGTAAGATGTACGAGATGTTTGACATGGTGTATAGTGAGACATAGTAGCGTTCCCACAATCGTGGGCGTCGCCAGGGGGGTCCAAAAGACGCAATTGCCCCCTTAAAGTCGCAGCAGCACTTGGCCACATCTAGGCTACACCAGCGCTCTCCCGCTTACCCGGCCGCTATGTTACACCGACTTGCACCCCCTTCCCCCCCCCCCCCCAAGACAAAATGCTGCCGACACTCATGCCCACAATAGACTGTCTTGAGCACAAATAGGTGGGCGAGCAACTCTTGCTCTTTTCTCAGAAGTGTATTCCCGAAAATGACAAAAAATAAGTACATACAGATTTCTACATCCATAAAAATGAATGTCCTGACCAAAGACTCGCACTTGACTATACTTATTGGAGACGTTTCGACAAAACACGAAATAAATAAAAAACTAAGATCCTGATAATATTTCCTTGTGAGCTTTTCACTTAGTGTACACGGGTCGCAAAATACACGCACGTAAAAAAATACGAAACAACACTAGAAGTGTACTCTAGTCATGTTTACCATCATTCGGGTAGTTTTTTCAAGGCGGTCGAAGATCAAGAAGAAGACTTCTCCTTGGCGCGAGCGCGCGCTCTGCACGTATCATCATGAAGGCGGTCGAAGAACAAGACGAAGTAGACTTCTCCTTGGCGCGAGCGCGCGCTCAATATGTTACAGATGGCTATAGTAGGTTTTAGAAAGCGGACGGTCGCCAGTGGAACTACGGACAAAGCCCAGCGCAAAAGCTGCTTCGCATCTAATAGTTGCGGTTTAACGTCCCAAAACCAAGGAATGATTATGAGAGACGTCGTAGTGGAGGGCTCCGGAAATTTCGACCACCTGGGGTTATTTAACGTGCACCTAAATCTAAGTACACGGGCCTCTAGCATTTTCTCCTCCCTCGAAAATGCGGCCGCCGTGGCTGGGATTCGATCCGCGAAATAAAGCGAACACATGCCAGAGGAACTGAATCGAGAGTTTTTGGTTTTTGAACTCCACATGACAAATGGCGCCAGATAGAGCATTTACTTCCTTTCTGCCGCATACCTTTGTAAGCAAGTAAAATTGAGTACGCAGAACCTTATTACACCCACCTCGTAACACCCCAATGGAGTATACTGTCCAGATGCAGGTAGTATAAAAGGGGATTGTAGCCATGAAAGCTCCCAGTTAGGTTGGTTTGCGTTTGCAGTGTACCGCGGATGACGAAGCACTTCTATACCCATCGAGAAGCTCAAGAAAGTTTGCATGGTACGAGGCGGATACTGTCCATGGAGTCGAATCTCAAAAGGCACTCCAAACTTATGCCATACTGAAAGGCCACCGTACTTTCTATGAATTGATAGCACAAGGTTTGCACGCATATCTAAGAAATTGCGCGGGTGACCAGATTATGAGCATCTCAGGATGACCCTCTTTACAATTCCTTTATGTCTTTTAATCTAAAATCTTCGAAAGGAAGTCGCACATATGCCTAATACTCTGCTCTGGTATTTCTAGTTTCAAATACATGAAAAAACTCGCAGCACAATATGGAAGTTGAGCATCGCTTTGAATATAAAAAGGCGCATGGTGAAAAGGATGTTTCGTATGAAATTTTCGGAAAGCCGCAATTTTCCTGATGTTTAGCATTCCCAGTGTCGGCTCCATGTCTTGTCCAAATGAGGGCTTTTATGCCATCATCATATTTCCAGTCTATTTAGGTCCACTGCAGGACGAACGCCTCTCCAAATGATCTCTATACAAAAAAGGTGCGGCCTCTTGCCTGCCCTGAAGGTGGGAACCGCCTAGTTCCGCGTGTTGTCGCTGTGGCGCCACAAGGCGGGTCGCACAAAGGGTGTTTAAAGAATACACGAGTGTCCTTGTGTGGCGGGTTTTCTTAAGGAGCCTCGAACTCTTGAAAAATATTATTGGGCATCATGTGACCAACACTCCTCTGTATGCGTTATTCTCTTCGGAAACAAAGATATCTAATTTAATCACTAATATTTTAGCCACCCTTTAGTGCCATATGAAAGTTTGCGGTCGAAATTTTGAGACCTCTTGCGGCTAATATTATGCAGATGCGTCTTTGTCGCGTTTTACCCAACTCATTTCTAGCAGTGCAAACATGCCTGGAATCACCCGTCGCTTCTTTGAAGTAGTAGTGGACAGCGTCCGCTTTGGAATGTGAGTTTTTCAAATGAATGCCTATTTTCAGTCAATCGCAAAAAAAATGTATAAGAATATGTGCGACGGGATTTTTTTCAATACCTATATATAGGTCAATACACAATAGAGGTGAGGGAGAAAACGTACTCAAACGCGTTAAGAAAATACAAATTCAGCCAAGAGCAAGAACATTTTTTTTAATTACAGTCGCAAATTTACATTTATGGAGAACTATGGATTTAATTTCTCGGGAGGTGCCCGTGCGCAGTTTCATTTGCAGAAGACACGAGGTAATAGTCCTCGTATTATTGCACTGTCGGGAAGGGATTTATTTTTAGGATGTTTTACAGGCAACGCTAAAAAATGATCTTCCTCTAAATCTACTTGGAATGAAGTTTTGAGCAATGGAAAATGCAGCATGGGCTGTCTAGCGATCTATTAATCCTTCTTGACCGCCGTTGTTTATGGCGTGCTGGCATGGCTCGATTCCACGCTGATCCTAAGAGGCGACCTGCACACATGCTTTTTTGCGAGAGCATTGCCCAGTACGCCGATGTCCAGCAAGGCTTTGTTCCTGACTGGCTGCTCAGGTGAAGCCCCTGGCTTACTTTCAAGGGATTTTGAGATTACAAACCAGTCATGTTGTTGGCGCTCGTGCCACGTGTGTTGTTATGTATTGCTGTGTCTGTTATTGATGGTTGTGCCGCTCTTCGACCTCAGTGACCGTTTGTACTACTGTGTGCGTGCAGTGCTCGTTTGCCCATTTTCTTATCCCCTGTGCCGGCTGGCGAACCGGATGCTCGCCTGGATAACCTCCCTGTCTTGGCTCTTCTTGCTTTCCCACGGTCCAGAGACGGGACGATGACGGCGCGCGCTTTTTGGCGCCTGTCTGACTGACGGCTTAGGCCTAGCTTCCTTTTCCTCGTACTGTTAGAGAATAAGTATATTCAGTCAAACATTTACAACAAGTGCTTCAGTTGTCCAAGACTAAGATGCTCATATTAGCAAAATCCACGCATTCGTATATGACGCTTAGTAGCGTCATATGCGTCGAATACTTTAGGAACAGGCGTCATCGACTTTTGTGCAAGGGATCTCGCTTTCATATTTATCCAAATGAGCTATAACCAGAACCTATCTCGTTACGATAGCCGAGGGATTATGCCTCCGCTGCGCGCTAATGGGCAAATATTTGACCATAGGGAGATGTTTCCCTCGATTGCTTTGCAGGCTTCAAGCTATACCAGTGCCCATCTAGGGCGCCACGTTTCTTTTTTCTCTCATTTCCGCGTCGCTTCCCGCAGCCTTCAGAGGAACTTATAGAAACCAATCCCATGATCCTCTGGATAGCCTCTAATTGGCTACGGCCAATCTTTATGCGTGTTTGCCTGACTTATTGATCTCTTGGGCATGGCCTGCTAGAATTGCCTCTGGCGAGCCGCCTATCGTAATTGGTCTCGTTATGGTCTTTCCACGTGATTTGTCATTGGCATTCAATTACTGTTTAAATGGGCTGTGCAGTTCGTCCGAACAAAGGAGGCTTTAAAACTCACATTATACTACTTAGGTCACGACGCTACGTAAGGTTAGGATTCGCCAAAGCCAGGTATTTATTGGAGCTATCCCCTACCATACGACACTGGTAATTCCTTCCGGGGGAGTAAGATGCCTTAAGGAGAAGACCTAGCGCTATTCTAGCTCATGTGAACCACTCGTGCGGGATTATCGCTATATACGGGTGTTAGTAGCAGGTACCTTAGACAGAGATCGATAAATGCTGTGCTGAAACCAGAGAGCATAGGTGTGCGAATAGGATGGGCAGCGGCCCCCTAGTCGTCTAAGGGCGACGCCACCTCTGCGCCATACCATAAGTGAGTCGGAACTGTCCCTTTCGCTGTTGGAAGTGTACTATTATGACCACACAGCTTTTCAACGATAATGGAGACCGAGCATCCTTGATGTTGCATCTTAAGATAACTCCTGGAGAGCCGGGGAGAAAAAGCAGGCCGCTGTGGGATGCACGTCATTGGGGCATTTTCAATTTTGCATCCATTTGGACGCTTGTTTTCTTTAGGACTCGAACAACGGAGAGGGCGGAGGGGGGGGGGGGCAGGGCGCGGAGTTTAAATTTGACCTGTGCCCCTAAATGCAGAACCATGCGCGCGCCTAACGCAAGGAGGTCAGCCGTAGTTCACAAAAATTCCGGCAGATCCCACGCTTTCTGGGAGTTGACGTCATGCACGTCCTATACCTCATCTTTTTTTTTACTGCTTTGAGCAAGCGTTCCGAGTTGGACCGACGTCTTTGTTCACTTGGAGTAGTTATGGCTTATGCGTATATTGTGGGCTTACCAGGAACGTCAGGTACGTACTGTGGCGCCCAAAATATTTCTTATGGTCCGATGTAACGTTGGCGCTCACGTTAGATCCCATATGTCAGTTTTATCGAAAAGAACTGCACGCTATGGTGCCATGATTTGCATATCATAAGCAGCGTTTTTTTGCCGTATTTCTCCGGGTTGGGCAATTGTTGGCTAGAGCTGGGAGAGTCACGAGAGTTCATATGTATTGTCTATTTCATTATTATGAAAGCGGAGAGCACACTAACAGCATGATTGACGTTTTCCGACATGACGACTGTACAGGTTATTTTTCAGAAACAGTATTAAGCGCAAGTATGCCTCCGTGGTAAATTACTTGACTGCCACACGGAATGTCTGTCTTCCATTCCGGCACTGACCACGACTTTCATTCTTTCCGTCCCTCTGATTTTTTGCTCACCGACAACGCTGCCGACGCCGGTACCAGATTTTCTACGTCACAAGCTCTTTAACGGTGTAACGGTAAGATTTGCAAAGGCTGTTATCGCCGTTATTTGGTTGATATAAACAGTAAATCACCTGTGGCTCATACCCGCATTCCATGGGCCACGGTATGCAGGTTTGTGCCACACGTGACTGAGGGAAATGGTTTCATGATGTACGCGACAAGTATCTCAGGCTATTCATGTATTGACCTGTTAGTCGTGTTCGTCAAACACTAAGGCCCTCTCATGTAAATTTCGCTATGTGTCAAGTTAAGGAGACGATCACGAGAGGGCACAGACGTAGGCGGCTAAAGAGATAGACAGATAAAAACGGTCAAATTACTTATGGCTCCGTGAAATGCTTCACTATGCCAAACACCCACCTCCGCACTGGCGGGTGTGACTGGAGTCGGCGGCCTCCTGGATTTCTTGCGTGCGTCTGCGAACCAGCCCGGCATCAGGACACATTTTTCCATAAGCTTCCAAGACCGCCCTATCCTAAAGGAACAAAGACTTTAGGACAACAACGAGAAAAACACCGCACAAACGTCTTACTCGCCTTATATGAATGCTTCTTTATCATTGAAAACTCCGGCAACCTAAAGTACTAGGCTGTCTGGTTTGCAACAGCCGTTCGTTTCTTTGTGACCCGCTACGGTTATGGTGCTAGACTGGCGATCTGAAGGTCGCGGAATCGAATCCAGGTCGTGGCGGCTGCAATTCGATGGAGACTAAATGCTAAAAGTCTGTGCACACAGGTGTAGGTAAACATGACAGAACCCCATGTGCTCCAATATTCCGGAGCCCTCCACTAGGGCGTCTCTCATAATCATATCGAGGTTTTGGGGCACAAAAACCTAACAATAATTGTTCTTCGTTTCTTTGCACGGGTTTACGAAACCTTGACGTGACTTTCGAAATTCCAGATCATGAATTCCTTTTTTTTTTGTCTTGTTCATCGAGGAATCTGCAACAGACATTTGTATGTTTTATAAACCTAAAATAAACTTGCAAATTTAAAAGATTGCGATCTTGTGATGTGTCAACTTTTGTTTTTGCTTACATGTTATCCTTGTATTTGCTGAAGCTACAACATGTTTGCATTCTTTTTTTCTCGCGTGGTTTCGCTCGTATTAATATGTCTGCATCGTTCCTATCTTTTGTTTCTACAGCTTACATTAAGCTACCCTCTGACTCACGGCCCAATGTGGCCTTGTCAGGTACTTTCAAATAAATGAATCTATAAATAAACGGAGACATCAAGCAATATTTCAAGCGTACCGCACACTTCCGATTACGTGATACATCCCGGAACACCGACTTTGATTGAATTATTTGTTTTATTTTATTGTAGTCTTGAAGACGCGTACAAATTGTTCCGGGCTAGACTTCAGAAGGTTGCATTGATAAAAAATCGAATATCGTTAAATGAAGTCATATCAACTGCCTCATATTGCAACGTGCGATAATATGCAGGGCCTGCCGGGGAGGCCGCCATTCGTTGGAGGCAAAATACCAGAGGCCCGTGTGCATAGATTTAAGTGCATAATTAATAACCCCAAGTGGCTTGAAATTTTTGTAAACCACCAATACGGCATCTCCTGTGACTTTCTCGACCGAGTGAGCACATTATCGTGCTTCAACGTACATGGGAACACACGGATAATTATGGCTGAAGACTTCAATTCGCCTCACATAAATTGGCAGCACCTTGGTTACAATGGCGTTTAAATGTCTAGCGCCGATAAATTATTAGATATAATGCTTCCTTTAACATAAATCAAATCGTCCATGAAGATACAAGAATAACTTCCACGCCACGGTCATTCTTAGATCTAGTGTTCCTCTCCAACAATATACAGTGAAACCTCGGTCATACGATCACGGCTCATACGAATATCTGAGTGATACAAATTTTTCTTTGGTCCCGGCCAAGGCCCATTGGCCTGCAGTGTAATGGAATACGCTTGTTGCGAACAGATTTTCACCCCGTGACGTTTGATACTAACGTACGCTACCGCGCAGGTACGAAGAGTTGCTGTCCGCGCTGTCGCGGAAGACGCGCCAAGCACGTGTGGGCGCAGAAACGCAAGCACGGCATGCGCGCCGCGCCGCCAATTCGCCAGAATCACGATGTAAGAAAAATACTTTTCTTACAGAATGATCACAATAAACATTCGGTAACGCGTCATAGCCTCCGAGATTCTGTGCGCGAATCTTGGAGGCCCTAATGTGCCGCCGTGTATTTTCGCGTTTAGATTACAAGTCATGTCCTCCACGCAAGCAATGTCCTTGTGCATCAGACATCTTATGGCAGGCGCACGAGGACAGAAAGAAGAATCTTTCGAAAAACATCCGAAAAACATTTCGGGGATCTCTCGAGAAACGTCCCCAACACCACCGCGATAAGAAAATAACATAGGACTGCAGTTCTGAAATTTTCTGGCCTTCATCTATCGCGTCAAAGCGCTCCTTGGGCCACTTTCGCCGCACTACGCTGTTGTCACGCGGAAAAGCATTCTCAGATTTGGAAGGGGCTAATAGTTGTCGCGGGTCACAACACACCCGTTTCAATAATTACACATGCGCGCATGGGCCGTACATTTACGAGTGCAGCTATGATCGTTGACGTCTAAAAACTTCAGTGGTAATCATTCAGAGCTGTTCGTGACTTTGCTGCGGCCCTGAAAAACGATAACTGAAAATGTAAGCCAGCTTTCTTTTGTCGCATGCTAATTTTCCATACTTTCGGGTGATACGAATTTCGGATGATACGAATATTGTTGCTGATCCCGCGAAATTCTCATCACCGAGGTTTTACTGTAGAAGATCATTCCTATTCAATTGACGATGGCATTTCTGACCATAAAGTTATTGTAGTGAATGTGGGTGCTATCACAAGGCCGGGAAGAAATCCTCTGTTACAATAACGATAAAAGACTACAAACGTGCTGACGACAATTCAGTTATAGATTTTTTGGAATTCTAATTTAGTCTCTTCGAGCACCACGCAGATAAGAAAAAAACAGTAGATGAGTTGTGGAGTGAATTGGAGACTATATATAGTAAACCACTGTGTGGATTGATTTGTGCATTCACGAGTGAGAAAATCTAAACAACGCCGACCTTGGATTAACCGCGGTATTATTCACATGGCAAGAAATTAAAAGCGGCTGCGCAGAAAAAAAAAGGGCACTGAGGAAATAGCGAAACTTCGCGCAGAATTGAGGTGTAGTTTGACACTATCCAAAAACAGTTTTTTTTGACAAAACGTTAACAGGATGATTAAAAAATTCCCCACCAAATTTCTGGGGGTATCTCAGCAGTAGAAAAGATAAAATTGAAAAAATCGCAAAGGGCACAGGAACGTGAACGAGAACAGCTGACATTGCTGGACAATTCAATTTTTTTCCATTCTGTGTTTACTAACAATACAAACACTAATGTGGGTGAGCACTTAGGGTATCTCATACATTATCCAATCAAATAACATGTAATTAAACGAGAGGGAGTCCTTGAACTGCTGCTGAACCTAGATGGGAAAAAATCTAGCGGGCCTGACCAGATCTGTCCTGAATTCCTGAAGCGCTATGCTGAATGGATGTCGTATTACCTAACGATAATATTTGAGAAATCATTGCATACGCATTCCTTACCCATAGACTGGCGCAGGGCAGTTGTCGTACCGCTATAGAAAGGTGGTTATCGCAAACTTGTAAACAATTACCGCTCCATTTCACTCACGTGTATCAGTTGAGAACTTTTAGAACACATCATCGCAAAACACATTTTACAATTTCTTGAACACCTTACTTTACTCATCCCACCATGGCTTCCGTTTTGGGCTATCCACTGTTACACAATTAATTGAAGTTGTTCATGATTTGCTGCAGCCTCATATGAGAAGCAAGAGATTGATGTCATTTGTATAGATTTTTCAAAGGCTTTTGATAAAGTGCCTCATGATAAACTAATCTTTAAACTTCGAGAAATTTGGTATCGATCAAAAATTAGTGACTCGAATAAAATAATACTTAAGTGATAGAACACAGACGGTACATATAAATGGCAGTTCGTCGAGTCCACTCCAAGTGTTTTCAGGTGTCCACCAGCGTTCAGTATTGGGCCCTTTGTTATTTCTTATATATATAAATGATATCTTTAGAGCAGTCGAACAGCCGGTAAGAGTAAAACTTTTTGCAGATTAGTGTCTTATTTATTTTACCGTAACGAGCGCGCACGACCACGTCAGAATTAGTCATTGTTTGGAAAATTTCAGCCAACGGTGTAATTTATGTGGTATGAAAATAGACAACACTAAATCAACATACACGCATATGACTAAAAAAGCACACGTTATGTATTTTCACTATTGTATAAAAGGTAATTTATTAGCACATGCTAACAAATTTAAATATTTAGGTGTCACTCTTACTCAAAATCTGGCATGGCATACACACATCGAAAATGTGTACTCGAAAGTGAATCGGAGACTAGGTATCTTAAGGCAAAAATTGCATCAAGCTACACGAGATATAGAACTGGTGGCTTACAAAACTTTCATTAGACCACTACTAGAATATGCCTCGGTCATGTGGAGCCCTCATCAGGACAGCCTGAAAAAAAATTAGAAAAAGTTCAACGCCATGCCGTGCGCTTTATATGCACAAAATACCACCGGTTAGATTATGTCATGCAGATGTTAGAGTGATGTGAACTGGAACCACTAGAAGCACGAAGGCAAAAGAACCGGCTCAAAGTTTTTTTAGGATACCGCATGGACAGCTAAAACTTAAGAAAGATGAGTACTTGAAGCTGCCAGGGAAATGAAGCAGTCGTGTTAATCACAATTATGTTTTACTACCACACTTCGCTCGCAGTGATGTGTCGGAATTTGAAAAATTGTTAGATATGTATTTAAATGATTACAGTGCCACTTGACATAGCTCTTTGTTTGGTTTGTTTGCATTTATTTCTACCCTCCCTGTAAGAATCCTCAATAGAGGGTTGACAGTATTAATAAATAAAATAAATAAATAAATAAATAAATAAATAAATAAATAAATAAATAAATAAATAATCATATCCAGGTGTTCGGACGTAAAGCATCAACAAATACCATATGCATGGCCACTCACTTGCGATCCCTTCTCTGAGCACCTGCATGCAAATCAGCGAGAGATGAAGCCCATTGTGAAACCTGTCCAACATCTGCATCAGTGAAGACTAGCAGCATGCCTAATGTATCCTCGATAAACTGGCAGCAGGATGTCCCGGACCAGTCCCACCGCGCTTGACTCGCGGCATTCATCCCATCTGCATTTGAACACACACACACACACACACACACACACACACACACACACACACACACACACACACACACACACACACACACACACACACACATATATATATATATATATATATATATATATATATATATATATATATATATATATATATATATATATATATATATATATATATATTGCTAAGGCGTTTATTTGACGGAACTCAGCGACAATACGTAATGAGAGTCACGGCAAAAGCACGGACTCTGAGTACTAGCGGCGTTCTTTCAGGAGAAAACAAAGAGGACGACCCACTAGACGGCGCTGGTGGACGCAACTCATTACTAAGTTCCAAGGCTTCGCTAAATTACCCCGGGTACCAAAACGGAGCCGCCCGGTAACATAACATAACCGCTCGACAACATCATAGTGGCATTCGTATTTCGGCAGTAGTTTTGAAGAGAGGCCAGCTGCAGTGGTAGGGACCGAGAGCCATATGAGCGCTCCAGGGAGAAACGTGGGCTCAGAAGTAGTGGCGTCATCACGGACGCTCTTCTGCCGCTTTAGGTCATGCATCATAAAAATCTTGGGAAGCTCGCGACACTCTTCAGCAAGCCTGGCTGTGTCAGAAATAGACATACACTCAGATGGATGCGGCTTGTATGGAAGTAGCGTGTCGATGGTGCGCGACGGGTGCCTTCCATACAGTAAGAAGAACGGTGAAAAGCCAGTAGTGCTCTGAGGGGCGGTGTTATTGGGCGCGAGGCCCACCGCTGAAGGTGCGGGCGCTGCTATCGCTGAGACGTGCAGGGTTGGAACACGTGATCTCACCTCGCTCTGGCAATGGGAAGCAGACGGTTGAATGCGTTGTTTTTACCCGCGATTTCGTGGCGTTTTAAAGGCGAATGCATTTCTTAGTCGGGCTATGTCAGGCATCGGTCGGTGTCCGCGCGCCTCTCCGATCTCAATCCCTCTCCCATAGCAACAGCTGCGGGCGCGCGCACTTATCCTCGCCCCTAGAAACCAGAGCAGGAGGTGCGGGTGGAGTAGCGGAGAGTGAGTGGAGAGGAGGAGCGCGCTCTGGCGTGTGAGGGCGCTCGCATCTCGGGAGCTCGGCGGAGCTCCCGCGTGTGTGGAGAGAGTGTAGGAGAGGGTAGGTGCAGTGTTTCGCCGCTGCTTCAAGTCAAGTCAAGTCAAGTCAAGTGCTTTTATTTTCATTTTTTCTTACATTCATGCTTATACAGATATCTGGACCGATAGCCAGGAAAGGCTAGTATCCGGTCCAGTGTTAATAATAAAACATTCAGGTCAGTGCAGTATTTACAGTTAGGTATACAATTACATATCTTAACAGACAAACAAACGAACAATGGTTTTCACAGTGCACCCGAATAGTTATTGCAGATATGTTAAAGGTCCTGGTTCGCAAGAAAAAAGAATTTACTACACTGCTTAAAATTACGTGCGGTTTTAACCTCCAAAGGTAGGACATTCCAGATTTTTGTTCCACTAAATTCGATCACTCTTTCACCGTATACATTATAACATTTTGGTAAATTCAGATTGCCTTTTAGAGCATGTCTCGTACTGCGCGTCGGAAAACAGAACACATTACGAGGAATAGGAAAGTTAGTGCTCATAATGCTATTAACTGAAATTGAAATCTTATAATTACACAGAGCCTTAAGCGATAACACTTGCTGTGTCTGGAAAATGTCGTGAATTATATCATTGTTACTGTTAGGATTAATTATTTTCAATGCCCTTTTCTGTAATTTTTGTAAAGATTGTAGGTATGTTTTGTAAGTTACGCCCCATGATTCTATACAATAACTGATATGGCTATGACAAAACGCATAGTATAGAGATTTGAGTATTTCACGGGGGAAATATTGTCTTGCTTTAATGAGGTGGTAACATCCGCACGCGACTCTCCTGCACACATC
The DNA here is from genome assembly GCF_013339695.2 of Rhipicephalus sanguineus. Taxonomy (NCBI): domain Eukaryota; kingdom Metazoa; phylum Arthropoda; class Arachnida; order Ixodida; family Ixodidae; genus Rhipicephalus; species Rhipicephalus sanguineus. The sequence continues at coordinate 86,769,922 of NC_051185.1, read as the reverse complement.
TGAATATGCGCTTCCCATGTATATGTTGGTCAAAATGACGCCCAGATATTTAAATGTGTCAACTTCTTGTATAGGGCTATTGTTTAAGCTAATACTTATGCTGCTGGTGTCAACATTATTTCTCCTCGACCGAAAAACTACATATTTAGTTTTTTTGCTATTTAAAGTTAATTTGTTTTGAGCAAACCATGAGGAAATGCTTGCTAAATCATTCATTACATCTATTTGCAGTGCAGAGAGTGTGTCACCTGTAAATAATAAAGATGTGTCGTCTGCGTACATTAGAGCTTTAGAGCCATGAAGAGCATCAGGGAGGTTGTTAATGTATATTGAAAATAACACTGGTCCTAGCACGGATCCTTGTGGGACTCCACTAGTGACTGTGCTGAATGTTGAATAATAGTCGCCCATTACTACCATTTGTTTCCGTGAGGATAAATAGCTGGAAAAGAATTCAAGGGAGTTGTTGGTGATACCGTAACTTTCTAGTTTTTGCAGTAGTATGGAGTGAGAAACGGTATCAAACGCTTTCTTAATATCTAAAAATATTCCTATTACTAACTTATTTTCATGAAGTGCTGAATTTATTATTTGGGAGAGAGTTAACACTGCAGTAGATGTCGATCTATTAGATACAAAACCATGCTGCTGAGGACAAATTACATTGTGTTCGTTTAGGAAACTTTTCAATCTCTTGGAAATCAGTTTTTCAAAAACTGTGTTTATGACACTCAGAACGGATATTGGTCTGTAATTCTCTGGCTGATTCGAATCCCCAGATTTGTACACAGGAATGACTTTGGCTGTTTTCAATATATCTGGATATGAACTGGTAGCAAACGCGAGATTAAATACTTGGCAAATGGGACTGCAGAGAATGTCTACGTTGTCTTTTAAAATTCTAGTGTGTATACCATCGTGGCCAGCTGCTTTCCTCTTGCCGTTCGCTCTCTCTCCTCCCTGCGCCACCGCCTCATTGCAGTGCGTTTGAAACGCGTTTGAAGCGTTTGTGCTGCCTTGGCACAGCCTGAAAACAGCGCGTTCTAAACGCGTTTGTGCTTCCTTGGCACAGCCTGAAAACAGCGCGTTCTAAACGCCTTTGTGCTGCACTGAAGGCGGTGGCAACATCCCTGAGGTGATTACGAACGCACGTGGGAAGCGTTCGTTGAAAGAGGCGCCCAAAAGGGAGACACTTGAGCGCGTCGATGTGTCCAGCTTTACGCCTTTAAAATTGCTACGCCGTGTACTCTCGGCGCAAGAAATGCATTCGCATTTCCTCACGATTCCCTTCGTGGAGGTGGGGGCATTTTTTTCCTTTCGGACAGCGTTGTTTTTTTCTCAATTCATGTGTGCGGACCCCCAGAGACTACACAATCCGCAAAAGTGCAGTAAACGTTATCAGCGACGCGGTACTTTTCTGCTCCGTGCCACGGTGCGCTACGTACGCCAAGGAGCCAGGCGTTAGATTTTATTTTTACCCCTACCCTGCTTTGTAAGAGAACTATGCCGCTGTCACCTGCCTTGTTTTTTGCTTCTTTCATGCCCATGGGGTTAAAATGAACACCAACCTCGAAAGTTCACACAAAAGCAGGACGTTTCAGCTTCCGCGCGGGAGCCTTGCTCACAACGGAAAATGAATGCGTAAGCAGTCTGGTAATGCATGTTTTAAAATATGACGTAGCAACGCGCGTACACGTGTGGGATGTGTTCGCCATTACGTTTAAGCTGTGCGCCGCTGTCTGGACTGTCAGAGGTTCAAGATAAAGCCGAGAAGTCCAGTTCTTTTCTCATTCCGTTATCACTGCCGTATCTCAGTATATTTCGTGGCCAGTTGCTTCTGCGTGTTCGGCCAGCGAGTTCGATGAAACCTTCTTTCTTGCATCATACATGTGCTACTTGACTCTTTGCTGCAAGTTACCTGTCTCGCCGAGGTAAAATCCACCACAGTCGGCGCCTACCCTCCCTCCCCGGGTGTCCATTTTAGTTGTCCTGCTGTGTTTTCCCGACCACACGGGTTTCCGTCCGACTCTTGACTCCAGCTCCAGAGGTTCCTTGATTATAGACTATGTCTGTAGAATGAACCCGTAGCCAGTGTCACTTGTTCTTTGTGTTGTTTTAAGCTACAGGCGAGCACGTGGCCAGCTTCAAACACTGATTCACCTTCTAATAGCAGTCGCGAAGTGTCATGCTGCTTATCAGTGAAGCTCTAGATGCTGGACACCGGTATTTTCAGAGAAACATAAAATTGCCATATAGATCACAGTAAGTCACACCTCGCAGCATGCTCATTCAAGTGCGTGAAGTAATACAGCTGGCTGGCACACGGTGCATTTGCTATCGCAATCGAGCCCGATCGGGACCGCATTTTCCGATCGCGATTGGTACCTTCGTAGCAGCTGCAGAACTGAGTCAATCACCGCAAATTTTCATCCTCATGGGGCTCGATGGTGATCAAAAGTGCACCGTGTGATGACCGTAAATTTGCGCAATAAGGAGCAACAGATAACTATTAAGATCGTGCCGCAGAGAAACTTGCGCTCATGTGAAATCTTATCTAGCTACAACTATGAATGAGGCACGCGTGTGCGTGTTGCTCTCTTGCGTTTGCCTCCAAACATATCACAAAGGTTGCGGCTGCGAAGGCAAGTTCGGTCAAATAGAGAGTTTCATCTTCGACACGCCGGCTCCTGCCTTCGTCGACGTCACGACCCCGTGAATATATAGGTGCCCATAGCAGACGACGCCGGCAGTCAGGACGTTGTCTGAGGCATTGCGAGGAGCGTAACATTTTTTCGGAGCAGTTATTTTAGCATTTCGTACAGTCAGTGACGAAGACGCAGTAGTATTTTACTGATTGCGTTGAAGTGAAGAAAACTGTCAATTTTTATGAAAGGGCAGAACACGCGAGCTCGTGGCCTGCACGCTCCGGCGGCTGCTTGCAGTGCCTTCAAGTGCGAACGCGAGCAACCACAGCCTCTTTTCGCGTCATCTAGTGGCCAGCAAAACAACCGGTCATGTGTAATATGCAACCGGCTGCAAGATTGCAACCACCTTCCCCTTCAAGGCAACTAGGCAAGAGACCAGGCCAGCGGCGTGTCGTCTGCTGCTTGTGAATTGTGCTTGGCACGCGAGCGCACTCAAAAACGGGGAAGCTCTGCTGCTTGGCTTTCACGCGTCCCCGCTTCGGCTGATTTAGAGCGTTTAAAACGACAGCGGTCCAGTCAGGTGAACTTTTGTTGGTCGTTTCCCGTTTTGAAATCTCTCATCGAATGTCGCGGAAAACATTCTTCTGGGTGGAATCCCAGTTAACCGAGAACGTACCGCCTGCCAACACAAAAATCACTTGTATGTCCGCGCTGGATGCTTTAAAGTCAGGCACAGCGACTGCCGCTGGGTTCGTGATCATAGCGCGAGATGATGCTGCATAGCAAACAGAAGGAAAAACAGCCTCGTGGTGGTTGTGAGGATGTTCATCGATATTTATTAGTAACATCAGTGACATATGTATGAAACATGAAAAGAAATAATTTGAATGCGTATTGAAACTCAGAAAACACGTCAATTGTCCTTCTGGTTTTGATTCAACAGAAAAAAAAGTACCACATTGCAGAAGCGTAGCCAGAAATTTTTTTCGGGGGGGGGGGAGGGGGTGTTCAACCATGCTTTTTACGTTCGTGCGTGCGTTTGTATATGGTCGTGTATATATACACATGCAAAATCGAAAAATTTCGGGAAGGAGGTTTCAACTCCTCTACCCCCCTCCTGGCTACGCCCCTGCCACCATGCGACATTTCCCCATACTTAGTAGCTTCACCATTTGCGGCCATGACAACTGCCACTCCGGTTCGTAGGAATTCATACAGAGCGGCCGTTAGGGATATCTCCCATCTTAGCTTCTCCCACTCCTTCTTGATGACAGCCCAAAGGTCGTCCGCCGAGAGTCCGTGTAAAGACCGGCCCGCCAGCGCGCTTTTCAAAAGTCCCCGGGAAACCACCAACAAAACGGCAAACTACCTACAAAATTACACCTCACTGCGCTGCTGTCGCTTGAAGCGCTTTGAATCAGCCGAAGCGGTAACGCGTGAAACCCAAGGAGCAAACCTTCCCCCTTTTCGCGTGCGCTCGCGTGACAAGCACAATTCACAACCAGCAGACGACATACCGCTGGCCCGGTCTCTTGCTTAGTCGCCTTGAAGGGGGAGGTGGTTGCAATCATGCAGCCGGTTGCATATCACACATGACCGGTTGTTTTGCTCGCCACTAGATGACACGAAAAGAGGTTGTGGTTGCTCTCGCTCCCGCTTTATGGCGCTGCAAGCAGCCGCCGGAGCGTGGAGGCCACGAGCTTGCGTGTTCCCTTTCATAAAAATTGACAGTGTACAACAAGGTTAATAAAAAATGAGACACGAAAGCGGGTGCGGGCTGTGCGGGAGAGGGCTGGCTAGAGTGCCCTAGAATAGGGGGAGTGTCCAAAGCCCCGGCTCCCGCGTGGGCCTTTTGCCGTGAACTCCCGCGCCGCGCCGCTGCTGCGCCGGGCCCGTGGGCTTTCCGCACTCGGGAAGCGCGCGGAAAGCGAGGGGCGTCTGCTACGCGCTGTAGTTTTTTGCGCCGCGTTTCCACACAAAGCACTTGAAGTCTACTTAACTTTAGTAATGTGGTGCGGAATGAAGCTTATCCATCTTTAAGCGTTGTGTTAGTGCTGGCGCAACAACAGAATGCAAAAAAGCATGTGTCAAGCGGCATCAGCGTGGCCTAGTTCCGGTCACAGAGTTCGAGAACGTTGGTGCGGGTGTAAAAACGCGCAAAACGGACACGCACAAGCAAAGAACGAAAAAAAAAACCTTATTCGCACCAGTAATCGGGCAGTAGCATCACGCATGCACGAATTAAGAGTAAAAAAAAAGTAAATTGCACGCGCAGTCAGCTGAAATACTTGCGCGCAGTGACTTCACGAGCTTTTTACTCATAGTCGCCACTGGTTTGCTAGCCATATGCACACCGCTTTCTTTGACAATTCGTTAGCCTCCACAAGCTCTTTATCATGTACGGAGCACACCGGGAAGGCGCAAGGGGAACAAAAAAAAATGATAAAAAAGAGTAGAGACGGCCATACGACCGCAATGCTTATGGCTTATTTTTGTTTCTGAGGTAGCTTACAACAAGGCTCACCGTGCGCAAACATTTAAAAGAAAAGCAATGTCAGGTAAACTAACCTTATTCCACAAGTTTTTGCATAAAAGGCGTAATATAGAAAATGCTTTACAAATATCCAGATATCATGAAACAAAGTTGCAAATGCCCCCATTCTTGCTGTACAAGCTGCCTGAACGAAAGTACGGTAAGAATATATATATATATATATATATATATATATATATATATATATATATATATATATATATATATATATATATATATATATATATATATATATATATATTATCGCATGTTGCATTGGATCGCTGAACGTCGGTATGAAACGTTCGCGCGAGATGCGTGCGTTGCTTCAAGCCTTCAGCATACGAAATAAAAACAGTTTCAAACAACTCATTCTCAACTTCAGATTTTCTCACGGTTCTCGGAGGTTAGCGTTCGCCCGGTTCAGAGACTTTACAAAAAGCTGTGGACGAGTAGTTACATAATATACAATTGTTTCCTCGGCAGTTAATTGAGTGCGCGCCAACAGGACACCCGACCGCAATTTCCCGCTTTTTCCTGATGACCTCAATATAGCGTCCACCACAATTTCGTGCTGAAGCTCCGGAGTACATAAATAGCGAGTATGCTCATCTCTTGAATAAATAAATATAAAGAATTATGACCAGACGGGTAAAGCAAGTCTCTCTTGTCCCGCAGACGCGTGCAATCAGCTGCTCTGAACTGAGAATCACGGTTGTTTTCGGGCGATCGCTCGTAACATGAAGTGAGGCATACACAATGTTGCACTGTTATCGTTTCATTTGTCTTTTTTTTAACTCTAAAGCCTTAGATGCCTCATCAAACACGAAAATTGACCGTCGGCGTCCCGCGTAGCCAACACGAGTGATGCACAAAATCATCACGCGATGACGTCGACCAAACTTGTGACGTCACTATGACGTCATTCAACGCGACGTCATATGATGACGCCGTCACATGACATGGTCGCTTTCTATTGCCTCCGTGATCGGCCCCCGATGTATTGCAATGTAAAAGCAGGTGACGTGCAGAAAACTTCCAATGCCTTCGATCCTGTGGGCATTCCGAAACCACGTTATGTGCAGAAAGCTTTCGGAGAGGGGCGAGGGAGGATCAATGCATCGACTGACGAAAAAGAGGATGGCTTTCGTTTTCGAGTCATCTCCGGCGAATGCATGAGGGAGCATGTTTTTTTTTTTTCATGTAATTTTTTCGCATACGTCTTACCTACGTGGTCAGTTCTTCAATATGCATGGGTAAGTCTAACATGTTGACATCGATATTGGTGACCACCACGTTTTTTTTTATAACCTGACGAAAACAAATCGTCAGACCACACATCGTCAGAATTATTTCTGGCTGAAAGCGGGTTTGCGCGCCATACACCATATTATTATTGTTAGTCGTTACGCAAATGGCAAGCATCCCTTGCAAAAATATTTGGTAACGTTAAGTTGACGGTCTAAAGACAATTGTTACTAGAACCTACCAACAATCAAAAGACTGTCTACTAACAGTCTTTAGACGTCTGTACCAACAATCAATCAACGCTATGGCTCCAACTGGCCACCAACTTTGAACAGACTCATGTTCATAGGTTGTCTGGTGACCTCGTAGTAACGCGCTATCAACAATGCTCAACAGACACCCTATCACTGTGAGCAAAAAAAAAGCCGAGATGGGAGTAAATGGACTCGTCCTCTAGCGCACGCCCCTATGGGGGTTTTATACACTCCGTTCAGGGGAGTAAAAAACCTCCGTCCTTAAAGGACGGAGGTTTTGGATGGACTGAGGGGAGTATTTGTTTACATCCATAGGGGAGCTTTTCGCTGTCACACCATGCGCCAGAGAATCTTTAATTAAATTAGCATCGAAACACGCAAACTCGATCACACGTACACAAACATGCACACAACATTCGCAAAGTAATACAACACTCACACTGACAGCCGCTCGCCACCCGATCTTCACAACCAAACTTTGGTCGCCGAGTATATATAGGCACCACATCTTGACCTCCAATGTAGCTCAAATGGGACACTTCTTTTCCGTGTAATTAAGCAACAAACATTCATGGCGTACGTGTAAATTTGCGTTGGGCTTATAGATACCACTGAGGCACACCTATCGTTTACTAAAAATCCGCCTAACATTCAACGACTTTTTTTAATTAGCGAATTTTGAGGTGAGTAAGAAGGAGGCCTTCAGACGGTCTACATAAAACAGTCTTTATACAAAAGTAAGAAGGAGGTCTTTAGACGGTCTACATAAAATAGTCTTTATACAAAAGTAAGAAGCAGGCCTTCAGACGGTCTACATAAAATAGTCTTTATACAAAAGTAAGAAGGAGGTCTTTAGACGGTCTACATAAAATAGTCTTTATACAAAAGTAAGAAGCAGGCCTTCAGATGGTCTACATAAAATAGTCTTTATACAAAAGTAAGAAGGAGGTCTTTAGACGGTCTACATAAAATAGTCTTTATACAAAAGTAAGAAGCAGGTCTTTAGACGGTCTATATAAAATAGTCTTTATACAAAAGTAATAAGGACGTCTTTAGACGGTCTATTGACAAATGTTACTGGATCGCAAATGTTACTAGACGGTCACCAATGTCAATAGATGGTTACTAGGTGGTCTACTCAATGTTACTAGCCATTTTTGTAAGGGATGTCAAGTTAGTGATGCCATGACCTATCGGTCGTGTTGGGCATGCGTACATTCGTGCCCCTCCGTGCCAATTTTCGTGTATACCAAGTGAACGAGACGTGAGTTACGCGAGTAATTTTTTTTACTTTTGGTACCGCGGCCACGCCGACTGACACATTCGGCTTCGCATGAAATGGCTTGAAACAGCAGAGCGCCGGAGGCAGCCTTGTAAAACAAATCGAATGCACGAAATAAACCATAGGATATGAAGGGTGCAAACGCGTTACCATGCTTAGCTAGTTACTACGTGCATATGTGCTACCCCGTTCTCCTGGTTATCTCCAGTTTATTCTCTCCTGCAGCAAGTTTACGTTCGTCATTCCACACGAAAGTAAGCTAAGCGCCTTTTCTCACGATGAAGTGCGCGCAGGATGCGTTCCTCAAACAGCCGCGGAAGTGTGGACCAATGCAGTGACAAACCAGCTGCAAAGATATATACAAAAACCCCGTTTCACAACACACAAACACGTTCTCTGTGTGATGAGTCGCTGCAGTATTATGTTGCAGTGACGCAGTATTAAATGTTGCCCAAATTTCCACAATTTTAGCTAATAGCGGCCAAAATATCATGCGCGCAGCAGACGCTCGCCGCTTTGACGCGGCTTCCGCCGCGGAGAAAGCCCACGGGTCCGGCACGGCAGCGCCGCGGCGCGGAAGTTCACCGCAAAAGGCCCTCGCTCCTCCCATGTATTCGCGCGGCGCTTTGGACACTCCCCCTATTCTAGGTCACTCTAGGCTGGCGGAGCAATCCAGCCTTGCGCGTGACAGCGTTGCCTCCGTATGGCGGCGCCACGGTATGTCCTTGCGCCCGATAGGCGCAGGGGATGAAGGGCAGAATGGCACACCATTTTGTGTGATGGGCGGCGACGTACATTAAAGGGGTCATGAAACGAAAATGAAACTTCCCGGTTGCAATTTTCCCTGATTTAATACGGATTAGACATACCAATTCCGAAATATTTCGGCACAATATCCATTCTGTAATTAATGACACCCATTTGAAATCACAGTTCTTTGGAGATCGCTAGCGACCATGCGCGACCGTCGGCCGCTAAAAGCACTAAAATGTGACGTCAGTGATACGTCATGTTAAGAGAAGTTACAAAGAGAGCGTTCGCTTTATTTTGCTCTGAAGTAATATAATTATAGGATACTAAAAAAAGAAAAAGCAGCAGAGCTATTTTGGCGCTCTGAGTTCTAAGCTGTACAATCACAGTGAGTGATCTGCTCGGTTCCGCTTTCAAGTACATCCGGGCTCTTTCCCGTGTGTATCCATGCCTTCCCGTCGGTTTGCTGGGCTCGGTCGGTGCAGTCAGTGCAGCGTCGCAAGTTGTGTTCTCTCTAGTTCTACTGTGTGTTATCGGTGGCTTAGTCCTCGCTATGCCAACTGTGTGCGTCGTCAGACAGTGCCGCACAACTTATGAAAGTGCAAACAACGTTCGCTTTCACAAGCTGCCCAGCGAGCCACAGCGCAGAGCAGTGTGGCTTCGAGCTATCAACCGCGATGGCCCCGATGGTCTGGGCTCAGAGTGTGGTTTCGTGTGTTCCGACCACTTTCTGCCAGAAGACTACCAAACCGACCTCAATATCCTTCGGAGTCTCGGTTTGGACAGAAAAAACGCTCGCCTCAAGCGTGACGCCGTACCGACGCAGAACCTCTTGCTCGACGCACCACCGAAAAAGCTCAGGAGGTGTGAGGTCATGGTCGGGGCTTCCGCTAGCGCAGGTTTTTCCACGTGGTCTCGATACAGGTGCCTCCACGGCGCAGGCTTCTTCACCGTCGTCGCCGCTGCCGCTGTCTTGCTCTGACGATGGCCGGTCTCGCACCCGCATGGGTGCGTCGGCGTACGGCTCAAAGCCTAACAGCCGACTCCGCTCTAGCAGACGACGCTGTAGTTCGGGAAGGTCAGCCATCGCCCGCTGTGTGTCCATGATGTTATGGTGTTGCCGGCACCACAATCTAAACAGTATGATGCTACGAACCACGGTCAACTAAAACTCAAAAACATCGCTGCGTCGCCATGTTTTGTCAACGACAGAGACTTTTCATTGGCTGTCTTAAAATGACGTCAGCTACACAGTTGACTGGAACGTGAGCGGGGAAACCGAAATTGCGCTTTTTTAGTAATTCAGCGAACCCAGACATCAAACGAATCGATGTATAGTACTAAATGGACGGCCAGGATTCTGAATACACACGTAGTTGAAAATTTTTGGAGGACGTTTCACGACCCCTTTAAGAGCATGTCGCTCAGCGTGCGGTTAAAGCGTTCGGTTAGGCAATTCAGCTGCGGGTGGTAATCAGTATTTTTGCGAGGAACAGCATGGCACTCTTTGAGAATGGCTTCGACGACTTCCGGCGAGAAGACACGGCCTCGATCGTTGAGAAGTCCTGGGATGAACCGTGACGCAGTAGGAATTGGTGTAGCAGGAAGGAGCAACATCGCGCACTGCAGCCGCGGGGAGGGCGGCGGTCTCGGCCTATCACGTTAGATGGTCAACAGCGATGATGGCTCAGTGGTAATCAGCCGACATCAGCGGACGTGTCCCATACAAATCGATGTCCACGCACCCAAACGGACGGTTAGGGCAAGGTAAGGTTTTCGGCGTTGTCAATGAGGCAGGAGCGAACGAACTTCTGCACATAGCGGTAGATCCCTCGCCAAGGTTCAGTTTTATTACCTACCCTGTTCAACGCGGCCATGGCGAAACTACCACCACTCCTAGACAAAGTTTCAAATGTGCAGCATGCGCTCTTCGCCGATGACGTCACAATCTGGGTAAGCAAAGGGTTAGACGACGCCATTCAAGACGCACTACAAGAAGCTGTCAATGTGGTTCAAGAGTATGCCTTAGCCGGAGGACTTACTTGCGCAGCTGAGAAGTCGGAACTTCTGCTGGAGTTTAAACGCCGAAAAAGAACCAACATATCACCATGCGTGGAAACCTTATTCCAAGGTTAGATATACTCCGCATATTAGGACTTCATATACAACACAACGGCAAGGCCATATATACCCTCCAACTACTGCGCAAACAAATCGCCCAAGTGACTAATATGATTATGCGCATTACCAGCAACCGACATGGACTTCTCGAAAAAGATACTCTCCGATTGGTGCAAGAACTCATCATAAGCAGATTGACCTACCACCTCCCCCTACCACAACGTTACTCAAACCGAGACAAACCGGATGGACGCCCTTCTCCTCACGGCACTAAAGGCTGCTCTGGGACTGCTCCATCACGCGTCCACGCAGCTCCTTCTACGACTTGGGGTTCACAACACCATGCGTGAACTATTGAAACACATTGTAACAGCCACATTGAACGTCTCCAGCGGACAAAACAGGGTTGTCTCATTCTCTCTCGGTTGGGATACAGCGTGCCAAACAAACCGCAACAAGAGCCCAAACATCTTTAGCTTGACATTAGGAGGAAAATTCAAGTAGCCCCCATATCCCGCAATATGCACCCTGATCGACATAAAGGCCGGAGACGGGCAAGAGTTCGAGCTAATGCGAGTCGTAGGTGACGGCACATCTAACGCACCAGTCCTTTACACTGATGTGGCCCGATATCCACAGAAACAGACCATGTGTCTGGTCGTGGTGGAAAATACCGATTCTGTAACGGTATCGGCTACGCTTAACAACCTGGACAGCGGCATGGCAGAGGAGGCTGCTATCGCCTTGGCTATCATACACGCTTCGCAAATACCAGCACCGGAAAAACCAATCACCGTGGTTACTGACTCACAAACTGCCTGTCGGAGCATAGCGAAAGGAATGGTCACACCCTACACACACCATACCCTGACATCAATACACCCCACTTTGTTACACAGGGTGCGTATCGTCTGGACACCTGAACACGCCTCTCTCCATGGCAATGAACGCGCTAATGCGGTAGCTCGAGAGCTCACAAGCCGTGCGCCATCGGAAGAGCTGTCCAACCCAGACGATGCACCAACAGAACCACTGAACTACACTGAAACACTACAACGTTACCGACAAAGCCGTATGTACTTCCCACCACCACACAAATCAAGATCACTCAATCGAGAGGACGCTGTTGTCTGGCGGCAGCTTCAGACTAATTCATCCCCTGCCTTTACATCCTTCATCTCTTCCACCCGACACAATGTCCCTCATACTGCCCCTATTGTGGAGCGAAGCACACGGTGTATCACTGCACCTGGGAACGTCCACAGCCACCGGGCTGCCGCCCTATTCCTTCACCCTCACAATCCTCCTGGGAGACTGCGCTGACCAGCTCAGAGCCGCAGGAGCAGCGTGGGCTGATCCAGCGGGCACGTGGTGTGGCGCGAGCGAATGGGTCCCTGAACTAAGGGCTCCACCCAACGAGGATGATCCTTGAGGCCTGCACAAATAAACGCTTTCTATCTCTCTCTCTCGTCAGATGTATCGTTGTCGAATGGGGGGGGGGGGTAAGTTTTGGATCCTCCAGAGTGCGCGCATTGCGGATCAGAGTGGAAGGACTCGCATATTTCAGAACGCAGACTGCGGGGTATCACTAGTAGCCAGTGGCGGCCGTCGGCGTTGTAATTACGTCGGGGCAGTAGGTCGTCACGGACGGGGAAATGGTGGGTTTGACGGCACAACGCACCAGTGGATGGTGTTGCAGACGGATCAGTGAGCAAGTCGATCAGCCAGGCAATCCACCAGAATGCGCTGGAGAGACATTCAAGTTTCGCCCCTACATCTACGGCAAGCTCTTCAAAGTTGTGAGCGACCACCCCGCCTTGTGTCGGCTAGCTAACTCGAAAGGCCGTTCAGGTCGCCTCGCACAGTGGAGCCTAAAGCTTCGAGAATTGAAATTACCGTCGTTTACAAGTCCGGAAGAAAACACTCCGACTCCGACTGCCTGTCTCGTGTGCGCGTCATCCCACCGCCGCAGGACGACCAGGATGATGACTGCTTCTTGGGAACCATCAGCGCGGGCGACCTCGATGAACGACGGCGAGCCCACTCGGAACTCAAGGGCCTCGTGGAGTACCTCGAGGGCAAGACCGCCGTCCGAAGGTATTCAAGCGAGGTCAGGCGTCAGTTTTCTTGCGAAACGGCGTTCTCCCGAACAAGAACTTCTCGCAACTTCGAGCCAACTGCCTTCTCGTGTTGCCCTCAGCATTACGACGACCAGAAGTCCTCCAGGCCCTACACGACAATCCGACGGCTGGACACCTCGATGTTTCTCGCACGCTCTGAAGAATACAGGAAATGTACTACTGGGCTTCGCTTTGCCGCCGACGTCGCTCGCTACGTGCGGACATGCCGAGACTGTCAGCGACGCAAGACACTGCCGACAAGACCAGCAGGCTTTCTTCAGCCGAACGATCCTCCTTGCCGACCATTACAGGAAACCGGGATTGACCTACTGTGGCCATTCCGAACGTCGACTTCCGGAACTAAATGGGCCGTTGTAGCTCCTGAATACCTGACCCGCTACGTCAAAACAAGGGCTCTGGCCAAAGGCAGTGTCGCCGAGGTAGCCAAGTTCTTCGTTGAGAACATCTGCTTCGTCATTGCGCCCCAGAGGTCCTAATTACCGACAGAGGTATGGTCTTTACTGCTGACCTAACTCAGGCGATCTTGGGATACAGCCAGACAAGCCACCGCCGGACCATTGCCTACCACCCACAGATCAATGGGCTCACTGAGCGTCTAAATAAGACCATTGCCTACGTGCTGGCCATTTACGTCGACGTCGAGCACAAGACGTGGGATTGCATCCTTCCGTACGTAACCTTCGCACACAACACATCCGTACAAGGAACGACGCAGATGACGCCTTACAAGTTGGTCTGCGGAAGGAGCCCATCTACGATGTTCCTCATAATGCTGCCAAATGTTAACGACGAAGACAATATTGACGTCGCCGGTTATTTGGAACGCGCCGAAGAAGCCCGACATTGCCCGCCTGCGCATCAAGAAGCAGCGGAGGGTCGACAGCTGTCGCGATAATCTTTGACGACGCCACATGAAATACCAACCCGTTGAATGCGTGTGGGTCGGGACGCCGATACGCCGACCCACACTTAGAGAGATGCTTCTTCGGCGGTACTTCAGGCCATACAAGGTGCTTCAACGTCTTGACACTCTAGACTACGAGGTTATCCTGGACGGCATTACGAACTCACAACGGCGCCTGCACTACCTGAAGTCGTCCATGTCGTGCGCCTTAAGCCGTTTTATGGATGTGAGCGAAGCTGAGGACTGAACTTTTTGCTTTATTATTGTACTTTTTTGCTTGTACCTATTGCTTATTGTACTTTCTTGCTTTACTTACATGTTCTGTTACAAGCATCGGGACGACGCCTTTTCAGAGGGGGGTAATGCCACACACGCTCCTTTCTTTGTATGTTTTATGTTACCGCTCCATTCCACGTGTAGCTGCTGACGCGCGAACCGCGCGAGAATGTCTGAGGACATTCTAGATTATTTTATGGTCGCCTCCTATGCTTGAGCGCGCAAATGCGAAGAGATGAGTTCATTCTCGAACTAACGCGGCACCCGTGACAAGGCTCGAATGTTCGATGCCGCATGTATAAGTGCCGACACACCTTGCCGCAGTTCAGATTATCGACGGCCGATGATCTTTCGCCGCCATCACTGTACAGCGGGACTTTGCTTTTCCCGGCTACAAGTTAGGCCAAATAACGAGTTTAATCTTGGACACTCCGACTGCTGCCTTAGTGACGTCACGACCGCGTGGCAATGGAGTATCAAGGCAGGGAATGAGCGAGCCGAGGAGAGGAGGGAGGGAGGTGAACAGAAATGGGAATAGAAGGTGAGGGTGAGGAGAAAATGAGAGAGTAAAGCACATTGAGCAATCGAGTATCAAGGTAAGGAATGAGCAAGGCGAGGAGAAGAAGGAGCGAGGTGAACAGAAAAGGGAATGAAAGGTGAGGGTGAGGAGAAAGGGAGAGAGTAAAGCACATAGAGCAATCGAGTATCAAGGCAAGGAATGAGCGAGGCGTGTGGAGAAGGAGGTGACAGGAGAGGGAATCGAAGGTGAGGGTGTGGAAAAAACATGGTTGATCCCTCCGTCATAGGAATCGGAATAACACGAAAGTAAAACGTGCGCTTGTAGAAGTAACTGAATGTTTACTGTACATTGATATAAGAGAGTTTGCACAATGTCTATTGATGTCTGGCAGCTATAGCGCCATTCGACGTGGGTGCACCCACTTTGATGATTGGTGGTACAACTCTATCCCGACGACTAACATCCATGTGAAACGAATAAACAAACCCTTGTGGTAGTTGTAGTAATTGACGGTGAAAGCGTAATCAGAGAATCAGGTGTGATAGACAGAAAAGCGTCGCATATTAGACGCACAACTTGGTCGCCATCCTGCGGCATGTTAAAATGTGATTGAACACCCCTTCCGTGTTCTGTTACCATCATCGGGACGATGCCTTTTCAGAGAAGGGTAATGCCACATATGCTCCTTTCTTTGTATGTTTTATGCTACCGGTTCATTCCACATGTAGCTGCTGACGCGCGAACAGCGCCAGAATGTCTGAGAACATTCTAGATTTTTTTTAAGGTCGTCTGCTATGCTTTATCGCGCAAATGCGAAGAGATAAGTTCATTCTCGAACAAACGCGGCACCAGCGACAAGGCTCGAACTTTCGATGCGGCATGTATACGTGCCGACACACCTTGCGCAGTTCAGATTATCGACGGCCGATGATCTTTCGCCGCCATCACTGTACAGCGTGACTTTCCGTTTCCCGGCCAGAAGTTCGACCAAATAAAGAGTTTCATCTTGGACACCCCGACTGCTTCCTTCGTCGAAGTCACGACCCCGTGACAATGGAGTATCAAGGCAAGGAATGAGCGAGGTGAGGAGAGGAAGGAGAGAGGTGAACAGGAGACGGAATCGAAAGTCAGGGTAAGGAGAAAGGGAGAGAGTAAAGCATTAGGAGCAGTCGATTATCAAGGCAAAGAATGAGCGAGGCGAGGAGAGAGGGAGGTGACAGGAGAGGGAATCGAAGGTGAGGTTGAGGAGAAGAGAGTAAAGCATATGGAGCAATGGAGTAGAAAGGTACGGAATGAGTGAGGCGACAGGGTAGGCGGAGGGAAATGAAGAGAAACGGAAGCAAGGCAGAGCGTTAGGAGGAAGGGAGAGAGTAAAGAATAGTAAAGTGGCGTATTTCTTTTGTCGCTGAGGCTGTGCAGCTGGGCTCCCTGGCCCTTCTCACATTCTGTCGCTGAGGCTTTCCGTCAGCTCCACATGCATTGATATTTGCGGTAGTAAAGTCAGGCCTAGAATTATTATTACTTTTTTTTTTTGCTTTGAGCTAACCATTACCTGGTGGATCAACGAATTGTGTGCTTTCAGTAATGGTGTGCATATTCAGTGTTGACAAGACACGTCGGCTACACTGGCGCCTAAAAGATAGCTTAGGGTCACAAACAACGTCGCTATTCACGCTAGTTCAGAGATGTTAGTTTTATCGAAACGAAGTGCACGCTACGGAGCGATGGTGCACATACCGTTGATGGCGGTCGTCAGCTAGTCCTCCGGGGTCGAGCAAAGTCTGACCATAGCTTGTTAATTCATAGATCATAGGTAATGGTAATTACATTCTTAACAAACCGGATAACCAAAACATTGACCTCAAATAATTGCGCCCCGACATGGGGACTGTACAGGCCCTTTCGCCGAAGCACTTTCATGTACTGGCGTTTGTCTGTGGTAGAACATGTGACTGACGCGCAAAATGCATGGGTTCGATTCCGGCTCGAACCGTAATATTTACAATTAGCGTCCACCTGATTTTTCGTTTTAGACAACGCTGCCGAAGCCGGCACCAGAATTTCTACGGCACGAGCTGCCTAGCGCTGTAGGCTTAAGATTTACAGAATCTAGGCTCGCCGTTTTAGCGTTGATATGACCTGGGAATTACGTGTGCTACATAACCGCATTCTACAGGCCGTGGTATGTGGGTATTCGCCACAGAAAATCTCCCCAGTAAGAAAAAAAATATTCCACCATCTCGCGCTAATGGTGCATCCAGACGACGGGCCAAACCGCTCTTTTCGCCCGCGGCCTCGCCGTCACGTGACCCTCCACTTCCGGTTGGGAGAGGCCGCGGGCGGCCCGGGGAGGGAGGGCGTGAGAAATCCCGAAAACATTTTCACGGGCCGCCCGTACCGGCCCTCGACGGCGGCCCCCGCGCTAGCGGGGGTGGTGTGTCAACAAAACCGGGTTTTTTATTATCTATTTTTGGTAGCTGGGCACGCCGGCGGCTATTCGAACATGTGTTTCTGTTTGAAAACAAGTGCGCGGGATCATTCGCATCGTTTTTGCGGCCCAGTACTTGTTCTACCGTACTTGTGTAAAGATGGCTACGTGGAGCGACGATGCTACGTTATGCTTTCACTGGTGGAGCAGTTCCCAACACTTCTGAACGAATAGATCTGCAGATCCTCGTCGTTCTCAACCGATAGCGCGAGAGCCATAGCCGACAGGGATTTCTTTCGCGCAACCTTCATGTTCTAACTGAGAACTTCCGTAGCGGTAAGTTCTTTCCTCTTAGCTTTCGTGTTGTCACCTGGTATCAATTAGGTCTTTCGCGCGTCTCGCGCGGTTCTTCTCAGTGTATTTCTTTCCGTCACTGCATTTTTTTTCTTGTTCGCATGCGAAGCGCTCCCGACTTTCGCCTGTGGGCAGTGCCTACGGAGCAGCTCCGTCGCCGTCGCTGCTCTCCCCTCCACCTATTGTGACCTCTGTCAGCGACATCCACACGCCAACCCTTTGACTGACGCCACCAACCTCTTGGGAGGCCACGCACCGCGCTCTGCCCGCTTTTACACGCGTTTGTTGATGTTGTTCGTTTCCTTAGTTCGTCATTTTTTTGTACCATCACTACTGGCTTTATTTGTTTGTTTCTTTCGCAAAATAGGCTTTCTGTTTCTGCCAGCTCTGTGTGTACTGCGCGAATAGACAGACGGCTGAGCGGAGCCTGGGGTCTTGAGTCGTGTGAGAGGCACGCGCACCGCGTGTGAAAGTCACTGTCGTAGCGTCGCCCACCAAGCTACTTCAAGCCTCTGCGGCGAGAGGCTTGAAGTAGCCTGGCTCACGCATCTCCCTCTCGTTTTGGTCCTCGCGTGTGTACGGCGCAAGCGGCCGGGCCCCTCGCGGCCCCGGCGTCACGTGACTCAGCCGCCGCGGCGGGCGGCAGTTTGGCCCGTCGTCTGGATGCACCATTAGGGGACCATGAGGCGATGCGAAGCCGGAGCACTTGCACGATCGCGTTCCGTTGGCGTTCGTTGGGCATGCTACCTACCTCGCGTCGTGGAACGCGAAGAGGGACGCTACGCGCGTCGTATCTTCCATCTAGCCTGGCCGTTAATTCTCACAGGGCCAGCGGGGAACGCGGTCGACAGGCGGGCGAGAGGGGGGCAGCGTAGGAGAGGAGAGAGAAAAGGAGGGGACGCGCATGCGCTCGAGCTCATCGCGGCGTTGCGCAGGAGAGAATTTCGGCATGTCTAGCCCGTGTTTCAGAGGAAGAGTGGAGAGGGGGTGTGGAGAGGGGTTTGAGGGAGGGGAGGGGAGAGGGAAAGTGGAGAGCGTGAATGGAGAGGGGAAGGGGAGAGGGGTAGAGGACAGGGGGAATGGTTAGGGGGAGTGGAGAGGAGGTGTGTGGAGAGGGTATGCGCATGCGCAGTAAGGGTGGTCACGCCGCACACCACCACCACCACCACCGGATTGAGCTCCGCCTTAAGATACTTCGCATCTAAAAAGAAACATCGTCGGAAGAAACATGCTAACTGCAGTGGACACCATGATATATCAAGGCCGTGTTAATTAGTTATCTCGCTAATGAAAACTCTCTAGTTAGCTTCGTAATAGCGAAAGTTGGTGGTTATTGTCAATGACGAGTTCGTAGCCCCAGAGAAGACGATGTCATATCAGTTTTTTTTAAACAAAAAAAAAATCGCTGCCTGAAGCCTTGCAGCGCGACAAATCCTGACGTTTCATTTTGCTTTTTTTGCGTTCAAATACGAAACACAGTGCATGAGGAGCGTTGGAAGTCTTCAGCAAACG
Organism: Rhipicephalus sanguineus; assembly: GCF_013339695.2. Classification (NCBI taxonomy): domain Eukaryota; kingdom Metazoa; phylum Arthropoda; class Arachnida; order Ixodida; family Ixodidae; genus Rhipicephalus; species Rhipicephalus sanguineus. The sequence continues at coordinate 86,750,954 of NC_051185.1, read as the reverse complement.
GAACATCCACTGGTGACACGCTACGAGTATTGCGGTGGCGAATTCGGTACGTACTTGCTATGTTCCCTAGCTCGGAAACCTTGACGAAGCAGCAGCCAGCGCTATCTTTCTTACTCGCAGGGGGGAAGGTACAGGGTAGCTATCGCCAACTACGCAGCCGTAGATTGTAACAGTCATTCGGTGAACTGGGAGCAAGGAAACAGACAAAGGTCGACGAAAAACTGCAGGAGTGTTGACGTGCGCACCTTATGTACAAATGTGTCCTTCTGACGCGTGAATAAACCACTTGTTAGGAGCGCTCGTGTAGTGTAGTTCTTTGTCGTCCTTTGTCTGTTTCCGCGCTCCCTGTTCACTTAACTAGCTCAATTATCGAACCTTTCACAATCTATTGTGAGATGTTATTGGGCGCAGGCCTGGCGTCCTTCCTCTACAGTTACCTCAGGAAGGAATTCTTTAATATCCATTCACATTACGGTAGCTTCATTGAAAAAATGAAGCCACGCTGTTGGGACAGTGCAGAGTTTCGTTTAGCGGTGCTGGTTTCGTTATATGCCACCCTCAAGAGTTATTCTTGCGTGCTATCGTCTTGACAGCTAAAGAAGAGAAAGAGGGGGAGGGGACGCGCATGCGCTGGCGCTCATCGCGGCGTTCCGTGGGGGAGAATGAGGCACGCAAGAGGGGGGAGCGTAGGAGGGCGCTCACCACGGCGTTGCACAGGAGAGAATGATTGCACAGGAGAGCGTTGATTGCTACCACTTCTTCGTTTTACTCGCCCTACGCACGCCTGCCCAACGCATGTATATTTTCTTTTTGCGGAGCTGCCGTTGCTACCCAACGCTAAGAGCGTTGGTTGCTCCCGTGTGCTCGCTCTATTCGCACAACGCGTTACGGCTACGGGGACGCCGAGTGGACGGCGCGGATGGATACATCGTGAGGTGTGCTCGCTTTTAAATGCGGAGTATTTCTTAGTCGCACCTGCGGCGTCGGCGGCGGCGTCCACAACCCCACTGCGCAAGCTCGGCTCGTCTCGTGTCAGCAGCAAGCCTCTCCTCTCCATCCTCGCATGCTCGGCTCGTCTCGTTCCGGCAGCAGCCCCCCATCCCCCTCCCCCTCTCCCCCGCTCGCGCTGCACAATCGTTCAACGCAGGCAGCGTCTGCTAGCGAGTTTCTTGATTAAAAAAAATCACAGCATATCCACGGAGTGAATGATGATGAGTGGGCGAAGCTGCGGAGGTTCATCGGTAAACCATGAATCTTCCGTGAATTCTGCCCACAACATCATCACCGACGTGAGATCGGGCGCGTTTATACTAAAGGTTCGATGAGTTATGACGACTTGCAGCTCACTTTAATTTTACATGTACGCTGTGAATTTTCATTGTTTAGAAAACCGTTGCTTTAGAAAACATCTGGCGTCTTTCGTTAAGCAGCTGGCGTCTTTTCGTTTTGCTTTAGAAACATCTGTCGTTCTTTCGTTTTGCTTTTAGAAAACATCTGGCGTCTTTCGTTGGTTTATTTCATCAATCAACGGCGTTCTGAACAAAATTATTATTGTTTAATCACGCAAAGGAGAAATCTCAACCAGGCACTACCTTGGAGGTAAACAATGGCTGCTAATGGGAATGAGAGACAGAAGAAGTCGGCTTTTAGCTAACACTTACACTTCTACTAACGTTTCGTACTGGAACATGCCAATGGCTGCTAATGGGGAATGAGAGACAGAAAAATTCGGCTTTTAGTTAACGCGCACGCTGCGAATTTTTTAATGTTCAACAACGCACAGGAAAAATCTCCCACCGGCACCACCTTGGAGGTCATGATCTGGTACTAGCGTTATGACTGGTTACGCACTACTACTACTACGACTACGAGGGACGAACGGGTGCCGCCTTAAGGAGCTTCGCCCCTAAAAACCGACCGCTCGCGCTGCACAACCGTTCACTGACCACCCTGTATATATAGGCACTGGATTTTGTCCTCCAAGGTAGTGTCTGTGTGAGCGATTTCACCTGTGCGTGATTAAACAATGAAAATTCACAGAGTACATGTAAAATTAAAGTGAGCTGCAAGTCGCCATAACGCTCATCGACCCTTTAGTATAAACGCGCCCGATCTCACTTCGTTGATGATGATGACGCGATACCCCCACCACTCTGCGACGCATTTACTCGAGTTCCCCTCGTGGGAAGATTCTTTTAGGGGCGAAGCTCCTTAAGGCGGCACCCGTTCGTCCCTCGTAGTCGTAGTAGTGCGTAACCAGTCGTAACGCTAGTACCAGATCTTGACCTCCAAGGTGGTGCCGGTGGGAGATTTTTCCTGTGCGTTGTTGAACAATAAAAAATTCGCAGCGTGCGCGTTAACTAAAAGCCGAATTCTTCTGTCTCTCATTCCCCATTAGCAGCCATTGGCATGTTCCAGTAGGAAACGTTAGTAGAAGTAGAAGTGTAAGTGTTAGCTAAAAGCCGACTTCTTCTGTCTCTCATTCCCATTAGCAGCCATTGTTTACCTCCAAGGTAGTGGCTGGTGAGATTTCTCCTGTGCGTGATTAAACAATAAAAATTTTGTTCAAAACTCCGTTGATTGATGAAATAAACCAACGAAAGACGCCAGATGTTTCTAAAGCAAAACGAAAGACGCCAGCTGCTTAACGAAAGACGCCAGATGTTTTCTAAAGCAATGGTTTTCTAAACAATGAAAATTCACAGCGTACATGTAAAATTAAAGTGAGCTGCAAGTCGTCATAACTCATCGAACCTTTAGTATAAACGCGCCCGATCTCACGTCGGTGATGATGTACTGGGCAGAATTCACGGAAGATTCACGGTTTACCGATGAACCTCCGCAGCTTCGCCCACTCATCATCATTCACTCCGTGGATATGCTGTGATTTTGTAGCGTTAGCTACACTTGCCTAGCCGGAGCAGATTTCGCGGGGGTCATCATGAGCCGTGCTGCGCATGCGCGCGCGACTCGCCGCTGCTGCTCTGCGCATTCGAGAGGGGTGACGTCGTAGCCATGGCGCGCGCAGCTATTAGATGCGAAGTATCTTAAGGCGGAGCTCAATCCGGTGGTGGTGTGCGGCGTGACCAACCTTACTGCGCATGCGCATACACTCTCAACACACCTCCTCTCCACTCCCCCTCACCATTCCACCCTGTCATCTACCCTCTCCCTTGTCCCCTCTCCACTCACCCTATCCCCTTCCCCTCACAACTCACCCTCTACCCTTACCCTCTCCACTTTTCCTCTCCCCTCCCCTCTCCCATTGCCCTCTCCACTTCCCCTCCCCTCCCCCTTTCCATTCTTCCTCTGAAACGCGGGCTAGACATGCCGATATTCTGCGCATCGCCGCGATGAGCTCGAGCGCATGCGCGTCCCCTCCCCTTCTCTCTCCTCTCCTACGCTGCCCCCTCTCGCCCGCCTGTCGACCGCGTTCCCCGCACGCCCTGTGAGAATTAACGGCCAGGCTAGATGGAAGATACGACGCGCGTAGCGTCGCTCTTCGCGTTCCACGACGCGAGCTCGATAGCATGCCCAACGAACGCCAACGAAACGCGATCGTGCAAGTGCTCCGGCTTCGCATCTACTCATGGTCCCCTTTAGCGGGAGATGGTGTATTCGCCTTCGCTGTGCACTCGCCGTCTGACAGTGCGCTGGTGCCGCTTGATAGCGCCTCTGACTGGCGTTTGCAGGTGGGTAACGCCATGGAGAAGGAGAGCGCAAATGCTGCTCAACAGCGCAGAAGAGCCGAGAAGCTTATGTCATCGGATCCCGAAGTAGTTGCCTGGCAATTAGCGCTTCAGCGTAAGAAGAATGAACAGAGGAACGCAAAACGTGCTGCGGAAAGCTAAACGTGCTGCGGAAATCTGGAAAGCTCAGAATAATCAGCTGAACCTTTGCTAACGCTACGTATATCCTGGCATAGCCGAGCTAAGCCACTGCAAATTTTGTTCTATTGGCCGAGCAGCCCCGTTGCTTCCACAGTGCTGCAACCAGCTTGGCCACCCAATGTTACCGTGGATTGTCGATGGAGCCAACGTCCCATTGGCAATCGTGCATAGTAGATGTATTAGAGACATGTAACCAGATCTGGTCATTCACTTTCTTAAATGAGCTTTGTCACGCATGATTATTGAAGCACTCCCCCTGCACCTGCGTGGAAGAGGGTACTCCGACCAGTCCACATACTTGCTATTCGAGCATGTCTAATGAAAATACATATCATTACGAATTTTGGCATTTGTGATGCATACTACATCAATTTGACAATATAATACCGTCGCAAGAAGGCAGGGTCATCGAAGCGTGCACATCAAAGCAATTCGCCTCTTTCATTTTCCTTTGCTGCCCTCTGCTGTTTTGGTAGGGGTTTGGTAGGGCCCGGGACAACTGGAACAACCGGCATTGCCAGAAGCAAAGCCTCCGAGATTAAAAGACTTTTCGCGACTTTCCGCTTGGGTAGGGGGCGCGCGCCAGGGCGTCGTGAAAATGGCGGATTGTCAGCAGAAAGCCAACTCTAGCGTAGCATGATAGATGGTAAAATGAGCTAGCTGTGGTGCGATCTTGTACGCGTTCCAAAATAAGCACGGAGGCGTGGCGATTGGTTAATGCAGGGCCGTGACGTCTTTCGCGGTTCACATTGGCCATTCGCGTGCGGCTGCATGTAACGCCACGCCTCCGTGCTTATTTGGAATGCTTACAAGATTGAACTATTGGGTGTTGCTCATGATGAAACTTCGTCAGGAGCTCACGAGTAGTCAAAGGAAGGAAGAAACAACGAGAACAGGCGCTGTTCTTGTAGAGTGTTCCGACCTTTGTCCTACTCGTGAGATCAGCACAAAATTTCTTCATGTTCTATGGCATACCCATGGAAGAAGAAAGCTAAATCGACAGGGTCTCTTATGCATTCACCTAAGACGGCTCGCAGGCGACAGCCATCATTTTCTTCTCAGTCGATGTGTTGATCCTGCCCCGCCACCCAGTGGGAACTTTCTGCACCTAACGTGGTTTTTCACTGCCTCCAGGATCGGAGGCAATAGGTGGATAGCAAAATGACGTCTTCCGGTTCGATGCCTAGCTCTTCGCTGTTTCAAGGTGTGTGCCGTTCAGCGTAACCGGGGAGAAAACACGTTTTTTCTGCGTCGCGGTTGTTACCAGTTATCTCGCCTCCTCCCCGATTACACTGAACCGCACACAACTTTAAGCAGCGAAGAGCTGAGCCTTGAAGGTTCCGTGAACCGGAAGTGCTGTAGCAGACGACGCGCCGTTTTGCTATCCACCTATTCGGCTGGTTTTGCACTCCCTCCATGATCACCCACCTTTGATCAATTAAGGACTTGAAGAGATGGAGTCACAATGTGACGTCAAGTTTTCTGACGTCATGATTACGTCACAGATTTTGTTGATCTGTGATGTCATTGTAGCGTGACATGGTGACGTCATCACCTGATTATGATTTTTGCATCCGTCAATTTGACGCCGCCGACAGGGGACGTCGATGTGGGACGCCGGCCAATTTTCGCGTTTGACGAGACATCTAAGGCTTTCGCCTTAAAAGCTATCCGTAAGCATTCAGTTCTATTGTAGGTAGCGGCCGTGCCTGGAACGCTGTTTTTGGACGGCATCAGCATGGCGTCTTTCATTCGTCAGCCTCAATGAAACAGCCCAATCAACAGCCCAATGAAAGGACCATCCCTCGATGACTGAAACGCGTCTTTTGAATTAAGTTTTCTCCCTGCTGGAATTTTCCTGAAACGTCCAATCCTAGATGTCGAGTTTACGCGGCGTCCTGCAGACGGCTCTTATTCCACCAATGCGAAATATTGTAGCGCCCACAGAAATCGTTCTGATGTTCATTTGTTTTTTGTACCTTGTACAACGCAATCATGTGCTTCAATAAATTCATATTCTGCAATCATTAGCGTGTGTAGCCCAGTGGTTAAGACAATCGCTTTTGTACTCTGGGTGCCCGCGTTTGATCCCCGTGACGTCAAGAAACTTTATTTCGTTCTACTTATTTTTGTGGGGACGATCGTGTTATGTTACAGAGGCACAGGTAAATCTATGAAAGAAGGGAGTTTTAGGGGCGAAGCTCCTTAAAGCGGCACCCGTTCCTTCCCGTCGTAATGCGTAACCAGTCTTAACGCTAGTACCAGATCTTGACCTCCAAGGTGGTGCCGGTGGGAGATTTTTCCTGTGCGTTGTTGAACAATAAAAAATTCGCAGCGTGCGCGTTAACTAAAAGCCGAATTCTTCTGTCTCTCATTCCCCATTAGCAGCCATTGGCATGTTCCAGTAGGAAACGTTAGTAGAAGTAGAAGTGTAAGTGTTAGCTAAAAGCCGACTTCTTCTGTCTCTCATTCCCATTAGCAGCCATTGTTTACCTCCAAGGTAATGCCTGGTGAGATTTCTCCTGTGCGTGATTAAACAATAAAAATTTTGTTCAAAACGCCGTTGATTGATGAAATAAACCAACGAAAGACGCCAGATGTTTTGTAAAAGCAAAACGAAAGAACGCCAGATGTTTCTAAAGCAAAACGAAAAGACGCCAGCTGCTTAACGAAAGACGCCAGATGTTTTCTAAAGCAATGGTTTTCTAAACAATGAAAATTCACAGCGTACATTTAAAATTAAAGTGAGCTGCAAGTCGTCATAACTCATCGAACCTTTAGTATAAACGCGCCCGATCTCACGTCGGTGATGATGTACTGGGCAGAATTCACGGAAGATTCACGGTTTACCGATGAACCTCCGCAGCTTCGCCCACTCATCATCATTCGCTCCGTGGATATGGTGTTATTATTTCGAGTACTCGTTTCTTTTTGTGACACAACCTTAATGAAAACCAACAGATAATGAAGACAAGGAAAGAATAGCTAACCTAAATGGTACTGTTTTAGGTTAATGAAATCGAGTGTTTGACGAAAGCTCGTCTGGTCGTGAACAATTATGGTCAAAAGTAAGAAGACGCCAACCAATAACTTAAAAAATAACAAATACGTTTCGGCTCCCGTACGGAGGCCTTGTTCACAAATTGTCACGATAACTTGGCCATACGCCCGGCGAAGGTTAATGAAATCAAGTGTTCGACGAAAACTCGTCTGGTCGTGAACAATTACGGTCAAAAGTAAGAAGACGCCGACCAAAAACTTAAAAAATAACAAAGACGTTACGGCTCCCGTACGGAGGCCTTTTGTGAACAATGCCCCCTTACGGGAGCCGAAACGTCCTTGTTATTTTTTAAGTTTCTGGTCGGCGCCTTCTTACTTTTGACCGCTGTTTTAGGTGTATTGTATTAATTGCGATATAGATGCGAAGGAAGTAAAGTGGACGAAAAAGCAACTTTCCGGTGGCATTGACTCAGCCTACTACTTTGGGATTGTGCCCTCGATGTTCTTATCAACTTAGCTACAGCGGCGGTCATCCCCTCGTCCACTTAGCGGGTGTTTATGTGCATGAAAACGCTGGGAGTGTTAGCGGCGCCCTTGGCGATGACGGTGAGTGTGGAACACTCTCTTTTTTTTGCCAGATGGCGTCACGTAACATGTGAACTTTATAACGAGCGGGCAGCTGACCAATGAGCCCTCGCATACTACCTGAAGGCATCAACTATAACGGAAAGAGACCCTCTATGCACAAGCATAGCAATGCTTGCGGATATAATAATGTTGTCAGTTTGCCATAAGTGGCGCAAGGCTGAATCACAGCGGTGGTGCTGGTTTCCTAGATTGTCCCGGCTTGGGAAACTTATTGCTTGGTCATGCTAACTTGCTGGTAGGATTTGCTAAGCTACACCAAGTTGCTGCAATGTTTTGCTCCCAGTTTACCATGATTGCATTGGTTCGACACAACCTGTCCTCCTAGTCTTGGTTCGACACAACCTGTCCTCCTAAGCCAGCTTCTTGCAGATCTTGGTGTAAACGTCGAAGGTCTGCCGTAATGGGTATTGATTTGATATCGATGAGCATTGATTAGTTATCCATTGATATTGATTTCCTACCAATTGGCATTGTTGACTCGGTTAATCGCGAACACGCCCTGTTAGCCTCATATATAGACTCGAACCAGTATCGATTTGTTATGGATCAGTATTGATTGCCCATGGATTTTGTATTAGTTGATTGGACGAGCTTAATAAAACTGGACTATGTTTATCGTAGTATATGTAGGCTTATCTGAGGGCACATCAATGTTTGAATCGGTACCGATCGATTATCGATGACTGATTAGTATCGTTTGGTCATCATTTGGCAACGATTGGAATTGATTGAGTCTCAGTAATTTTATCACAAACCAATGTTAGGCTCAATTGCACTTAATTGCACCTAACGAATGAGTAATTTTTCAGAGTTTCATATGCGTTTGCATGTACATCTAATCACAGCAGCCGTATTGTGCTGCTTCATACAGGCAAAGCAATGGACTAATTTCTGGTCTGCATAAAACGTGGCTACTTATAGCACACATACAAGACGCACACTTGAGGAGACATACAGGCAGTGGCCAAATTGCGACAACTTATCTCGTGATGGGGCCAGTGTGTACACCTTGTGATTTCACCGCAAGTTTCCGTTGACGTTACAGAGAGCACGAAGGTCACGTCGCTCACTGCAGCGGCCGCGTTTGCAAAAGGAGCGTGCTGCTCTCACAGAAAGAAGCAACAATTGTGACAGTTGTTAGTTCGCGCTCATCCTGTGTATGTTTTCGCGCATCCTTTCTGCTTTAGAGCGCTGCAAGCTTCGAGCTGCTTGCCGTTCTTCGCGTGACATTACAATTCGTTGCTCTAGTATTCGTTCCTTCGCCCTTGTGGCGAAACAATGCACACTAAAAGCTCAACTACCCCTGTGAAGAAATGTTTAACTTTCGTGTTATACCGATTCCCATGAAGGGAGGAAGCTTCGCGTGCACATGCCTCGCGGAGCTTCCTCTCATTTCACTTCGGCAGCGCCTCGTCCACTCATCTGTATTGCTTGCTGTCGAGCTGGCGGGTGTCAGTGGGCCACAGCCGGCAAGGTCAAAGGGCGCTTTCTCGTTCCCTTTCGAACGCATACAGCATTCGTTCAGAGGGGTCGCTCGAGGAGGGTAGCTTATATCTTCTAAAGACGATAGTCTTTCTTGGGGAACTGAAACGCAGAAATTTTGGTCTGTCTCTCCGTCTTTCTGTTTGTCTGTCTGTCACCCGATTCAGCCTCCCGGCCAAAGTTCAAACACTTGCTTAACGCCTGCCCATCTTGAACTGGTACGGCTGTTCATACTTGTGAACGTTTTCAACCAAAAACTAAATATTGCGCATATCTGAGGCGCAACATCACTAGGTAAGTATTAGGTGGTGTGTTTCTTTTATAGAAAATATATAGATACATAATTCTAAATATCCTAGTTTCTTAAGCTGCGGCTGCGGCTGCGCTGAAAATACCATGCTATGCGCGCCGACGTACGCCCTCTGCCACGGAGGAAGGAAACCCTCTGCACAAGCTCATGTTTCTCGATGTATTGCCAGATGGCGTCCATATCTCACGCACCGTAGAGTTACTGTATATGCTACCTTTAGGTAGCAGAGTTGCGCATGTGTCTTCCAACGCCGCTAGCAACCACGCATTGCGGAGAAGCTGCCGCTTGGCCCAATTTTTTTATTTCTCGACTCCGCCGCTGCAGCGAACTGTATTAACACTAGCCATCGACAGGCAATGTTTATCGCCGGTCTTCGACACGCCAGACAGGTTAATCGGCGACACGGTAGGCATGTCGCCTGCAAAAACGACGTGCGACTTCACCGCACAGCTGTGGTTGCTAGCCGGACCTATGCGCGACTCTGCTACCTAAAGGTAGCGTATACAGTGACTCTAACGCAGCGTAGACGCAGCGCCTCCTCTATCGTCTTTACACGGCATTTGCAGCGGAGCACGCAGGTACGCGGCCAATTATTTTTAGATGCGAAGTATCTTATGGCGGAGTTCAATCCGGTGGTGGTGTGCGGCGTGACCACCCTTACTGCGCATGCGCATACCCTCTCCCCTCCCCCTCACCCCTTTCCCCCTCTGCACTTGACCTCTCCCCTCCCCCTCTCCACTTCTCCTCTCCCCCTTTCTACTCTTCCTCTGAAACGCGGGCTAGACATGCCGAAATTCTCTCCTGCACAACGCCGCGATGAGCACCAGCGCATGCGCGTCCCCTCCTTTTCTCTCTCCTCTCCTACGCTGCCCCCCTCTCGCCCGCCTGTCGACCGCGTTCCCCGCTGGCCCTGTGAGAATTAACGGCCAGGCTAGATGGAAGATACGACGCGCGTAGCGTCCCTCTTCGCGTTCCACGACGCGAGGTCGGTAGCATGCCCAACGAACGCCAACGGAACGCGATCGTGCAAGTGCTCCGGCTTCGCATCGCCTCATGGTCCCCTTTAGCGGGAAATGGTGTAATTTGAGGGCGAAGCTCCTTAAGGCGGCACCCATTCGTCCCTCGTAGTCGTAGTCGTAGTGCGTAACCAGTCTTACGCTTTGACCTCCAAGGTGGTGCCGGTGGGAGATTTTTCCTGTGTGTTGTTGAACAATAAAAAATTCGCATCGTTAGCTAAAAGCCGACTTCTTCTGTCTCTCATTCCCATTAGCAGCCATTCTTTACCTCCAAGGTAGTGCCTGGTGAGATTTCTCCTGTGCGTGATTAAACAATAAAAATTTTGTTCAAAACGCCGTTGATTGATGAAATAAACCAACGAAAGACGCCAGATGCTTTGTAAAAGCAAAACGAAAGAACGCCAGATGTTTCTAAAGCAAAACGAAAAGACGCCAGCTGCTTAACGAAAGACGCCAGATGTTTTCTAAAGCAATGGTTTTCTAAACAATGAAAATTCACAGCGTACATGCAAAATTAAAGTGAGCTGCAAGTCGTCATAACTCATCGAACCTTTAGTATAAACGCGCCCGATCTCACGTCGATGATGATGTACTGGGCAGAATTCACGGAAGATTCACGGTTTACCGATGAACCTCCGCAGCTTCGCCCACTCATCATCATTCACTCCGTGGATATGCTGTGATTTTTTTCTTTGGGTCATGTGTGCACGGGATTTTATTCAGTGCGCTGAAGCACGCCGCCTCTAGCCAATTCGTTATGCACAAGCGTAGACTGAGTGTGCGTGCGGTGCCTATCAGCCACATCGAGGGTTGACAGGCTTTTGCTTTCACTTACTTTTTTAGGGGCGAAGCTCCTTAAGGCGGCACCCGTTCGTCCCTCGTAGTCGTAGTAGTAGTAGTGCGTAACCAGTCGTAACGCTAGTACCAGATCTTGACCTCCAAGGTGGTGCCGGTGGGAGATTCTTCCTGTGCGTTGTTGAACAATAAAAAATTCGCAGCGTGCGCGTTAACTAAAAGCCGAATTCTTCTGTCTCTCATTCCCCATTAGCAGCCATTGGCATGTTCCAGTAGAAAACGTTAGTAGAAGTAGAAGTGTAAGTGTCAGCTAAAAGCTGACTTCTGTCTCTCATTCCCATTAGCAGCCATTGTTTACCTCCAAGGTAGTGCCTGGTGAGATTTCTCCTGTGCGTGATTAAACACAAAAAAATTTGTTCAAAACGCCGTTGATTGATTAAATAAACCAACAAAAGACGCCAGATGTTTTCTAAAAGCAAAACGAAAAGACGCCAGATGTTTCTAAAGCAAAACGAAAAGACGCCAGCTGCTTAACGAAAGACGCCAGATGTTTTTAAAGCAATAGTTTTCTAATCAATGAAAATTCACACCGTACATGTAAAATTAAAGTGAGCTGTAAGCCGTCATAACTCATCGAACCTTTAGTATAAACGCGCCCGATCTCACGTAGGGGATGATGTACTGGGCAGAATTCACGGAAGATTCACGGTTTACCGATGAACCTCCGCAGCTTCGCCCACTCATCATCATTCACTCCGTGGATATGCTGTGATTTTCTTTCTTTCTTTCTTTCTTTCTTTCTTTCTTTCTTTCTTTCTTTCTTTCTTTCTTTCTTTCTTTCTTTCTTTCTTTCTTTCTTTCTCTTCTTTCTTTCTTTCTTTCTTTCTTTTACTTTTTTCCCCGCACAGCTGCATACATGCCCGCCAGCACTGAAGGCGTTGTAGAAAGCCTCGGCAAAAATTAAGCAAACACATGCCAGAGGAAGTGACATGATAGTTTTTAGTTCTTGAACTCCATTTGACGAATGGCGTCAGATAGGGAATTTACCTCCTTTCTACCACATAATTTTGTAACGAAGTAAAATTGAGGACACAGAACCTTATTACACCCACCTCATTACACACTAACGGAATTCTGTCCACATCGAGGTAGCATTAAGGGGGATTGTAGCCCTTAAAACACGCAATTAGGCTAGTTTGCGTTTGCAGTGTACCGCAAATGACGGACACTTCTATACCCATCAATAAGCTCGCATACAAGGTGATTAGAAGTGACTGTCCATGGAGCCGAATATGAAAAGATACCACAAACTTATGCCATACTGAAAGGCCCCCGTACTTTCTATGAAGAGCTAGCGCAAGTTTGTCCGCATATCTAGCAAATTGCGGAGGTGACCAGATGATGAACATCTCAGGATGACTATCTTTACAATTGCTTTACATCTTTTAATTTAAAATTTTCAAAAGAATGTAGTATATATGCCTAATACTCTGCTCAGGTATTTAAAGTTTAAAATATATATAAAATATCGCAGCACAACATGGAAGTTGGGAATCGCTTTGAATATAAAAAGGCTCATGATGAAACGTATGTTTGGTATGAAATTTTCGGAAAGGTGCAATTTCCCTGATGTTTACCATTCCCAAATAAGGGCTTTTGTGCCACCATCATATTTTCAGCCTACTTAGGTCCACTGGAGAATGAAGGCCTCTCCAAATGATCTCGAGTTTACACTACCCTGTGTCACGGCCACTCCATTGAAAAAACGTGCAGCCTGTAGGGTGCGCTGAAGGTGGGAGCCGCTTAGTGCAGCGTGTTGCCGCTGTGGCGCCACATGGTGGGTCGCAAAATGCTTGGTCAAAGAAAACACGAGTGCCCTTGCGTGGCGTGTTTTCTTGAGGAGCCTCGAACTCTTGGAAAATATTATTGGTGATCAGGTCACCCACACTCCTCTGTATGCCTTATATTCTTCGGAAACAAAGATCTCTAATTTAATCACTTATACTTTAACCACACTTCAATGCCTTCCGAAAATTCGTGGTTGAATTTTCGAGACCTCTAGCTGCGAACACTATGCAGATGCGCCTTTCTAGCGTTTTACCCAACTCTTTGCTAGTAATGCAAACATGCCTTTGGTTCCGTTCCGACACACTGATCACGGTCTTTGACGGAAGTGGTGATCCTCGTCTTGAAAGCTCTTCAGCTGCAACAGGAACAGATTGTTCAACAGAACCAAATAGTGACATCTCTGATCAGCTGTCTAAACGCTAAGAAACCGGTGACTAAATTCGTAGAACCTGATGCCTTCGACTGTATGTCTTCAAGTCCAGAAAGTTGTCTTGAGTTCTGCGAATATGCTGCCGGAAAAAACAGGTGGCTCTCTGATGAGGATAAAATCGCCAACATGCGCGTTAACTTGAGAAGTGTTCGGCGGAAGTGGTATGAAATATGCAATTTGGAAGCGAGTGGCGACTCTTGGAGCCAGTGGAGGAAAAAATTTTTGACTGCATTTGGAAGCAATCCAGTACAAAGATGGCACACAGCGCTTAATTTCAAGTCTGAGCAAAGCTCCCTTGTCGAGTACTTCTTTGAGAAACGCCGTCTTATAAAGCTGGCTGAACCTTTGCTTCCATCTACAGCCCTAGTACCTTAATAATGCATGGATTGCATACTGAAGTTTTGAAGCAAGTGCAAATAATGTCATCCAATACTCTAGATGACCTCCTGGAGCGTCTTCAGAATATACCATCAGCTTCGGAAACAAGCATAACCGCTAACACAAGCAATGGTTTCAGTCGGTGTAAAGCGGACTGGTCAAGCCGCGATCAGCGAGAACCGAGCCACCTCGCAAGCAGCACGGATCACTTGACCTGGCGCGTTCCAAGAGGCCGAGTGAATAATATCGCCCCTGAGGCTCAGGAGTATTTGACAGCAAAAAGCTAATAAACGAGGGATATCCGTCCCACCCGACGACTCCAAGTGGGACTGTTTATTTAGGTTGCTCTAGCCCACTTCACATTCCCGTCAATGTAGGAAACAAACATATGATGGCTGTGGTAGACAGCGGTGCTTCTGTGTCTATTACAAATGCCAAGCTGGTGGATGCAAGTCGCTTGATTAGTGGAAAAGTCCTACGGGTGCAAGGCTATGATGAAAAAGTAACGTTGCATAATCAGTGGGCCTTTGTGGACATGGAGTTCCAGGGTCAGAAAATAGAGAGTGAAGTGTTGGTGATAGAGGGGGTGACGTGCAACTTTTGCTGTCAAGACCAGATATAAAGAAACTAAAGATCAACTTATACTCGGACGATGTGGTTCTGATCGAAGGAGTAGCAAGGAACGAGGTAGACAAGATACCCTACGAGCTGTCAAGTGCGCGGAGGATATCGCAACGACCTACCCTGAACTTGTATGAATAGGAAGCCATCCTCAGGCGATGAAGACACGCAAGGTTTCTTTCGAACTCGCTGACAAGACCGTCATCCGAAAATCACCTTACAATATGTCAAGAGAGCGAAAGATGTGGCTCAAGAAAGAGTGGCAGGAGATCCTAGATGCTGATATCATACGACCTTCGGTATCGCCCTTCGCTTTTCCCATAACGATCGGACCGAAAGAAGACAGAAGCTTCAGATTATGCACCGACTACAGGGTTCTCTATCGTCAGATAGAACTCATACCATTTCTTATGACAAAGATCGACACAATTATAGATGAGGCCGGTGGTTGCCGACATTTTTCCCGCATCGATTTATGCAAAGGTTTCTGGCAGATCCCACTAACCCAAGAAACAAAAATGTACTCCGCTTTTTTCATGCCATTCGATCCCTGCGAGTATAACCGGCTTCCTTTCGGTTGGAAAAACTCGCCAGCGTGGTTCCAGAAGATCATGACGTTCTAAAGCCATTCCTTGGTGTTTTTTTTGTAACGTGCACATAGACGACATTACAGTCTTCTGCTAAACAGAGGCTGATCATCAGGACCATATGTCTCCGGTGTTAAACGCCGTGAGCTTGGCACATCTCAAGGGCATTGTTTCAACAAAAAGTTGTGTTTCTTGGAAGAGTCATCGATGGGAGCACCAAAAGCACGAAACAAGAGTCCTTGTGTTTTTAGGATTGGAGGACATTTCCGATCTTTTATAAAGGACTTTGCTGTCAAAACTAGATGTCTCATGCGCTCGACACAGACAGAAGTTCGCTTTGAATGGAGTGATGAATGTGAGACAGCCTACCTTGACTTGGTGCACAGAATTTCTTCTGACCCTGTTCTACGCATACCACACTTCACTTTACCCTTTGAATTGAACACTGGCGCCTCACATTATGAGACTGGTGCAGTGTTGTATCAAAAATGTATTGAAGCATCCGGACGAGAAAAGTGACACGTAGTGGGTTACTACAGTTGCAGCTTGAAGGCATCTGAAACTAATACTGAAAAGGAAGCACTGGCTGTTCTGAAGGCCTTTGAGTACTTCCCTACGTACCAGGAAGGTACGAAGTTCACTTTGTTCACCGATCACCAGGCCCTCACTCATCTCTTGAATGTGACCCAAACTAAAGGACATATTGCCAGATGGGCGAATTACTTGCAGCAATTTGGCTTTACCATCTCGCACCGACCAGGACCGCTTTGAACCGATGCAGATACTCTATCAGGTTTTATGGTACCAAGCAACACAACATTCCGAAGAAATAAATGAAGTGAGCTGTAGGAAGGCTCCGAACAACTGATTTTTACTGAAGGTCGGTATCAAGTACCGCCAACGCTTGTTTCCAGACTGCTTTATTTGTACCACGATAGCCCAGAATCTGGAGGTCACGACGGATTTTGGCGCACCTACAACAAATTGGTAAGAGATTTACGTGGCCTCACATGAAGAAAGACGTGAGTCAGTACGTTCGTTCATGCCATGTGTGTCAAGTACACAAAGTCAAGTGTAAAGAGCCTACGGACGCCATGATACTACCTTGTCACTTGAACGTGCCTATTGAAGTAGTTCACCTGGATTTCGCCGAACTAAATAAGAAGCGGGAAGGAGTCAGAAAGACGCAAGCTTTTCTTCTGGCCATAGATGAATACACCAGGATGGTCGCGGCACGAGCAGGAAAAGAAGATGCAAATAGCGTCATAACCCTCCTCGAAAGAGACATGTTTAGGACTACGCGGACAATCGTATGTGATAACGGCCCAGCGTTCAAGAGTGAAAAGCCAGCAAGATGGGCTTGAGATGAAATGTATCGATCAAGTTCTGTGCTCTATAACATCCCGCGGCGAATGGGTTTGCAGAACGTGCCATACGAGACGTGAAACAGGACATCAAGATGTACGATAGTTTTCCTGGTAGATGCAAATTTTATTTAGAAGCAGCCGTAAAACATCATAATCGATCCTACACAAGTGGCTTGGGGTGCAGTCGACAGTACGCTTCTTCAGGAGAAACCCCTATTCTGCAGGCAGACCATGAGTTGTGACTCTTGGAAAACCTCAAGATCGTCGAGGAGAGGCAACAAAAATCACACGAGGAGAGGTACCGAAAACGAATGAAAAAGAATTTCGACAAGAGGCATTGAGCAGACATGCCAGACATTCAAGTCGCCGACCTCGTACTAGTGAGGAAAGGAATAAGAGATTCCAGTGCCAAATTTACGGTCTTACTCTGT